>NC_139249.1:44152805-44752805 GCF_977018435.1 Lepisma saccharinum
TCCCGAAACGTCACAGGAGTTAGCTTGATACTCGCAAAACGTAAGTTAATAATATATATAAATACTTTAATTTGACATCTCATATCTGTATTTCTCAAATCACACACAATGAAATTGTAAAAACCCAGCTGGGATAGTAAGGTGTTTTTCTCCCTCCCTCCCTCCCTCTCTCTCCCTCTCTCTCTCTCTCTCCCTCTCTCTCTCACTCTCTCTCAATCAATCAATCAATATATGGACATAATTTCACTTTTGCTACTTGTGAGATAGAAAAGGCTTGTGCTTGGTCGTTCTTCTTTCTCCAATATTTCTTAGTACTTCAAACTTCTGAACACACTCTTTTTGTGCCCGATGTGTGTGAGGGGTCGTAAGACTTTTCACATATTGCTGACATTTCATGTGTAGCATGCCTAGATTGAGTGGAAAGTTGTGCTTTGAAATAAATCTCATCTCTGAATTGTATACCTTACTGCAAAAATGAAAAAACAAATACATTGAGCTGCTGGAAGCATTTGTCAAATTCCAAACTGAATTACATATTGCAAACATTCTGAAACTAAATTATTCAACTTAATTATTAAACTCCATATTCAATGTATCTGAATGCCATACTTACGCAAAAAAGTTTTTAAAAAATATGGAGGGTCAGGATTTGAACCCACGACTATTAATTTCATGGAAAAAAAGGTATCTGAGATGCGAGTAATTTACCAATACTCTACAACTTCGCTTGTAGTAAATGTCTTGAAACGTATTGATGACTGCGCACACTACCACTTTTCTATCCCATGAACACATTTTCACTGGAAATTTAGATAATTCTTACTTTTGCTCATTGCACAGTATTTGCAAAGGTGTTGTTATATTTTATTTGCATAAACTATTCATAATTATGCCCTTTTGTGTTCAAATTTGACAGCAATTTCCCAATGGTGGACCATGAGCGAGTGCAGTGTTTCCAACCTCACAAAAGTTTCTCTGATAAAAATTATAACATGCCGAATCGCAAGTATTCTCTTAAATTATTCCTCATACTTGAGTTTTCAGTTTTGTTTTCTATTAATATGTTTGGTGAATATAGTTTCCGAGTTCTTGTTATAAACAAGAATGTAAATCTTTCACACAGGGTTTCTCGCCTAGTAGAGGGATCTGCAGTAGAGTTGGCTACTCTCTGCTGGTTCTGCAGAGCTATGTTGCTAAGTTAACGATATCTGGACTTAGACATTTTTCAGGGCAGTCAAGTAACATTTGGAGAAGTGTACAATGTGAAAAGATAATATATTGAAATTTGATTGTTATTCCGTGCTTATCATTTGGATATACTTTTCATCGCCATTGGACTGACCATTACCAAGATTGCAACACTTTTATTAAACATTAATTGTGGCTCTTCCACAGCTGAAAGCAACATTGTATATCACACAATTGAATTTAACTTTTTTAAAAGCACACGAAAAGGATGAATGATGATATAATAAAATTGATGAAGGAACACTCGCTGAGAGCACCCAGGAATCAAACCCGTAACTCTTGGAGACTACTCATTTCTAACACCTCAATTTCATCATGGTGCTGGGTGGCCACCTGTCCCATATGCATGCTGAAATCTCAGGAGAACAGTTATTACACTCCCACATGGGACTTGAACCTATGAGCGTCCCATAACCGGAGCCCAAGACATGACACCTTAGACCGCATGGCCATTATGGCGATGGCGCATCAAACCCAAGATCACATCATGTCATTTGGTTGGGAACAAATTTATCATCATCCCTATAGCCTTGACCTAGAACCCAGTGACTATCACTTGTTCCTGCACTTAAAGAAGCACCTTGCCGGTCAGTACTTTATCACAGATAATGACGTGAAAACAGCCGTGCAGCAGTGGTTATTACATCAGGTGGCCGATTTCTATGAAGATGGCATTCAGAAGCTGGTCATTTGATACGATAAGTGCCTTAATGTCGGTGGCAATTATTTTGAAAGGTAGATGTAGGCCCAGGCTTTCATGTAAAAATAAAATTATTACAACACGTGTCAATGTGTTTGTGTAATATCAAAACGGAACTTACTTTAAAAATACTTCCAACATTTAAATGCATTACAAATTGCATTGCATGTGTGGTATATGGCCAAGGAATCATACATGAACATAGCTTGAATATAACTTGTGTGCATGAATTGCAAATTTCTTTTACTATGTCTGTTATGTTGCTTTGGAGATATTCATCTGAAAATATTAATACTGAACAGATGTACATAAATGGAAACTTGGAAAATAAAAATAGTAATAAAAAACAAGGTGTCCACTGTTGATCTGTCGTCACATCTATAAAAGAGCTGGCTATGTTGTTACCAGTGCTGTAGTCCTACTTAGTTATTTCCAGGGTAAAATAATTTGCTCTCGGGATCACTGACGTATCCAGGGAGTGGGAATTTGATGGAACCCTCTCAAAATTTTGAGAAAGCATTTTCCAATGGAAGCAGTAAGAACTATGATAAATCTATAGTGGTCATGGGTGTCGCCAGAAATTTTTGCAGGGGGAGGGGTCGGGCAAATGATAAAAGATTAATAGTAGAAAAATAACAAGCAATATTACCACAGTTATAATTGTTATTATACAATAATATATTATAAGCTAACAAAAATAAATTTTATTCCAAATAATAATAATAATTATATAAATGGGGAGACTCGATCCACCAAACGAGTGAATACCATCACAACTATTTTCCATTATTTCTTTTGCATTTTATGCAGTTACTATCTGAAATGCATTTTGATATTAACCTTTGCACGTCTCGTTCAAGAAAAGGCTTTAAATGTTAGGGAGATTTTTTAATATATAGTGTGTTGTGTTACCTCTCACATACAACTGTAATTATTAGAATTTTGTATGAAATGGTAGAATATAACCTTGTTCCTGTATTTTCCACTCAATGTTTCTATCCATTGCATTTTTAATTTGATTATTCTGTTAGAATAATAAATAAATGAACTTTATTTCTGTTCTTAACAACAAGAGAATTGTGTAGTAATTGTGCTGTGTAATGTGTTTGTGTTTGTCTTGTGTAGTAGTTCCTCCATTCATATTGGGGGTTAGGCGTAGAGCTGACAACTCTGCACTGTAAAAAGACATGTCAAGAAACAGCAATATAAGGATATGGATGTTCCCAAGGTAAAATAGCCTGGAGGTAAAATAGTCCTCCGTTCGGATCTCTGGGTGGGGACAACTTTGGGAGGTCCCTGCACTAAGGATAAGATCTACATTAGGAATAAGGATATTAAATTAGGCACCTGGAATGTTCTGAGCCTTTACCTGCCTGGGGCATTTCAGTGTACAGTTAATGAGATAGTTAAGTATAAATTAGATGTAGTAGCTGTCCAGGAAGTTAGGTGGCCAGGAGAAGGAAATTGTAAAACTAAAAATTATACTTTTTTCTATGGTGGTACTGAAAATCATAATTTTGGAACAGGCTTTTTCATAAATAACAGAATTATCTCGGCTCTTAAAACAGTAGAATTTATTAATGATAGGATATCATATGCAGTTTTACAGGATAGGTGGTGTAAAATTATTTTAATGAACATACATGCAACAATGGAAGATAAAGATCATAATACTAAAGATGATTTTTATACAGAGTTAGAACAAGTCTTTGATAAATTTTCTCAGTATGATATGAAAATTCTGTTAGGTGATTGTAATGCACAGATTGGCTAAGAAGAGACTTTTAAACCCACGATTGGTAAAGAAAGTCTTCATGAATTAAGTAATGATAATGGTATAAGATTGATTACTTTTGCAACCACTTTTAAACATAAAGATATCCATATATATACCTGGTCTTCTCCAGATGGTAAAACTCATAATCAGATAGATCATATTCTCATTGGTAAGAGAAGGCATACTAGTATAATTGACTTTCGTACACATAGAGGTGCTGACTGTGCCAGGGCCTCCCCCATAGCGCAGTGGTAGCGTCATTGCCTTGTAATCAAGGGGTCCCGGGTTCGATACCCGGTGGAGGCACAAGTGGTTCGGATCCCACTTTAAACTGTAGGTCCAGTCCCGATTAGCCTTACTGTGCATAAAGTGGACTTAAAACACCAACTCAACAACAACAACAACTTAGCTGACTGTGCCAGTGACCATTATTTAGTAATTGCTAAATTAAGAGAAAGACTCTCAGTGATAAATCATAAGCAACAAAATCTTAAAGTACTAAAATTTGATACAGGAAAGTTTACTGATGAAAGAATTAAGAAAGATTACCAAATTAAACTGTCAAATAGATTTGATGTTTTGCAGGATTTAAATGATGAAAATATAAATGAGACAGATGTAAATAAGAATTGGGAGCACATACGTAATGCAATAGAATCAGCAGCTAAAAAAGTATAGGTACCATGCGATAGTCGCGTGTTCGATCCCCGACGGGGAGAGGCAGGATTCTTTTCCACCTGTTCAAGGGGCTCCGGTGCCCACCCAGCGTCGTGTAAAGTGGAGGGAACTCTGTAGGGTAAAGGCAGCTAGGGGCGTGGTGCTAATGACATCACCCCCACGTTCGACCGTGATCCACACCCCCTATACGTCTTTACGGCGTCGTGAAAAACACAGGAGGGGGCACTTTACTTTTATTTCACTTTTTGCCACGTGCTTTGTCCAGAATATGATATTTATTGCAATATACTGTACTGGCTAAATTAATAATTATTGACAATAAGCACAGGCACTGTAAAAAGTGAGAAATAAACATGTGACACGTGCATCCCCCTCCACTTCCCTCGTACACTAGAAAAGACTAAACACGCACAAGTGATAATATGGGTACACCCGTGATAAATGGCTGACTCCATAAGTGTCTGCTTAATCGCAGAGAAAGACAGACGACGTCATGAAAAACTAAAAGTTGACGCCACAGGCATTCGTAAAATTACAACATGAAACACACTCCACCTTTTCTAATAGCGGTGGTGCAGGGAGGAGGGGTGGAGGATCTGCGCGTGTAACAGTTCAAGTAATCACGTTGTTTAATTTTTAACTTTGCCCATAATAATCGTCACCAATTCTTAATTTATCCAGTACGCTACTGCGACGATGCACGGTATTTCGAACGAAGCATGTGGCAACATGGCATTTTCTGC
Organism: Lepisma saccharinum; assembly: GCF_977018435.1. Lineage (NCBI taxonomy): Eukaryota > Metazoa > Arthropoda > Insecta > Zygentoma > Lepismatidae > Lepisma > Lepisma saccharinum. The sequence continues at coordinate 44,157,952 of NC_139249.1, forward strand.
TTCCATTAAAACTCGTACAAATATACAACCTCCACGGTGAACCAAAGTTGAAAATTCAATCACTTTAGACGAGTGGTGGAGACTGGGTTCCAAAACCGGGGTACAAGATGACAAAACTGGGGGGCAAAGACAGTATATTTCCCTTTTTAGATAAGGTTTAACATAGTGCGGGGGCAAAGGTGGCAAAATGTGGCGGAAGTCAATTGCACCCCTCAACCCCCTAATCGCCGCCATGCTTTAGACTGAAAACAATATATTTCCGAACGACACGTTTTCCGTCCTTACATTTTTCGCTTTCTGCACCGGACTTTTGAATCACCGTGTGTATCAAGAACTGATACCGTGGTGTGGAGTTATTAGGCATACAGGTGTCTTACGAAACAGCTGCTTCAGGAGCAAAAGGAACAAGATTTTCCTTTCATCTACTTTGCAAATTATTAAAATAATGAGCAAAAGAAAATCAAGTGGCTCTAAGACAAAGTGATCGACACTATCTTATATAAATTATCTTTTTACTCGGTCTGAGCTCACCTTACATCGACAACCGTTCCATTCGTCCCCTGTAGCTGCAAAACAGGTCGCATAGAACAAATAAACAATATAGGTTAACTTACAAATCACAGTTATAAAGAATATTAAAAAGAAGAAAAAAGGTAAAGTGCCGCCTTGTGCTTAGCACCACGCCATGAAGGCGTAGCTATAGGGGGTGTGGGGGTAACACCTCACTTTCTTGACCGGTCGTGACTAGGGATGATGTGATCAGCATCACGCCCCTGACCGCTATACACCCAGGGTTTCCCCCTGGTACCTAAGTCATTCAATGCTGGGTGGTCGCCGGGGCCGCTTCCAACGTTAGAAACGTTTCGAGATTTGAACCGACCGGGGATCGAACCCGGGACCTTTAGCTTGGTAGAATAAAGAATATTAACCAGGAGGAATTCAAATAAGTCATTCATCCCTCGCCCCCACAAACACAAAGGTGAAGGGGCTGCCCCAAAAGTTAAGGTGTTAATATCTCGGGTTTCCCGTTGTGCACAAACGAAATTTTTGCGTGCACATTCGTGCACAAACGATGCACTAACTTTTGGTACCATTTTAGTGAAAATCGGAGAAGGTGGGGGGGCTGACCCCAAAAGTTAAGGTGTTAAAATCTCGGATTTCCCGTTGTGCACAAACGAAATTTTTGCGTGCACATTCGTGCACAAACGATGCACTAACGTTTGGCACCATTTTAGTGAAAATAGGAGAAGGTGGGGGGGGGGGGGCTGACCCCAAAAGTTAAGGTGTTAATATCTCGGATTTCCCCTTGTGCACAAACGAAATTTTTGCGTGCACATTCGTGCACAAACGATACACTAACGTTTGGCACCATTTTAGTGAAAATCGGAGAAGGTGGGGGGGCTGACCCCAAAAGTTAAGGTGTTAATATCTCGGATTTCCCCTTGTGCACAAACGAAATTTTTGCGTGCACATTCGTGCACAAACGATGCACTAACGTTTGGCACCATTTTAGTGAAAATCGGAGAAGGTGGGGGAGGGCTGACCCCAAAAGTTAAGGTGTTAAAATCTCGGATTTCCCGTTGTGCACAAACGAAATTTTTGCGTGCACATTCGTGCACAAACGATGCACTAACGTTTGGCACCATTTTAGTGAAAATCGGAGAAGGTGGGGGGGCTGACCCCAAAAGTTAAGGTGTTAATATCTCGGATTTCCCGTTGTGCACAAACGAAATTTTTGCGTGCACATTCGTGCACAAACGATGCGCTAACGTTTGGCACCATTTTAGTAAAAATAGGAGAAGGTGGGGGGGCTGACCCCAAAAGTTAAGGTGTTAATATCTCGGATTTCCCCTTGTGCACAAACGAAATTTTTGCGTGCACATTCGTGCACAAACGATGCACTAACGTTTGGCACCATTTTAGTGAAAATAGGAGAAGGTGGGGGGGGGGGGCTGACCCCAAAAGTTAAGGTGTTAATATCTCGGATTTCCCCTTGTGCACAAACGAAATTTTTGCGTGCACATTCGTGCACAAACGATGCACTAACGTTTGGCACCATTTTAGTGAAAATCGGAGAAGGTGGGGGGGCTGACCCCAAAAGTTAAGGTGTTAATATCTCGGATTTCCCCTTGTGCACAAACGAAATTTTTGCGTGCACATTCGTGCACAAACGATGCACTAACGTTTGGCACCATTTTAGTGAAAATAGGAGAAGGTGGGGGGGCTTACCCCAAAAGTTAAGGTGTTAATATCTCGGATTTCCCCTTGTGCACAAACGAAATTTTTGCGTGCACATTCGTGCACAAACGATGCACTAACGTTTGGCACCATTTTAGTGAAAATCATAGACGGTGGGGGGGCTGGGATTTAGACAGCCCCCCCAAATTGACTTGCTAATTTTGGTGTTTTCCGTTTGTGCACAAACGAAATTTTTGCGTGCACATTCGTGCACAAACGATGCACTAACGTTTGGCACCATTTTGGTGCAAATCGGAGAAGGTGCGGGGGGCTGTCTAAATATACGTAAGGACTTCAACCATTGGCGATCTGACCCACCATTGGCGAGGTGAACAGATGTTACTTTAACATCTATATATAGTTTTACACACTATCTGCATTGAGAAATAAATAAATTATTCGTAACTGAAAAAAATATAAACTGTTGTTCGATTATTGTTATTTAGCGTCGTTTTCTGCCATTCTTGACTAATCGTGATGATGAGGATGAGTGATGATATGATGAAATTTATTTTGGGACGCTCATACACAAAGAACATCAATGCCCAGTCCTTGATTCGAATCCAGGACCCCTGGCGTCGTAACGCGCTGTGCTAACTCCGCCGTCACTGATTCTTGTTACTTGCAAAGTTATTATATCAGGGTGTTGCAAAATTCCGTTTACAACGCTTGGGAGGTGATTCGACAAGTAAAAATAAGGAAAAAATGCCATTTGAAAAAATGTCGAAATGGGCACCGTTTTCGAGTGACAGGCGTGCGAAAATCGCCTCACACCATGTTTAAAGCACAATAACTCAAGAAGGAAGAAAGATAGCAATGTCGGATTAAAATAATACAAAGAAAGTCGTACCTGACGAATACAATGGTTCAGCAATTGAGGCCGAGTGTAAATTGCGCAAGGGGACTCACAAAGAAAGTGGGGAATCCCCTGATGGAAAATACAGGAAATTTACTACTACTTGTATTTTCTATATAATGGTGAGATCGGAATGTAGCCAGTAAAAAATGACGACGTATGTCCACATGTCCCACTACTGCTTGGACACCGTCCCACACTCGGGAAATAGGAAATTCACCCGAAAATGACGTTATGTTGTCAGATTACGCTGAGATTGATTTCAGCTAATTGATACAGAAAGCCCCACTAGAGGCGCTGGGAGTGTAGGTGGATACTACGTATAGAGTGTAGTCGACCGTTGTTCTTCCTGTCTGTTCTGCGTGTCGCACCGTGGAGTTTAGTCTGGCGTGCGTGTGTGGTTGAATTGCGGCAAGGCGTATTGTACGTAGAGGAGGTATTCCAGTGTTCTTTCTCGGTTTGCAACAACTGCGTGGACACATGTGTAACATTACGTGGGTGCTAATCACGGTAGTTGTGATCCGTCACTCGGAGGGAAAGTGCCCCCCCGTTGTTGGTCGGTTCTCGAACAGGACAATGGCGGAGTACTCAACCACGAGCGTGCTGATATGCATCTCGTTTATGGAGAGGCAAACCGAAACAGCCGTGAAGTACGGCGTTCGTATCACGAACGTTTTCTCAATAGGCGGTTACCAGCACATGCACTCTTTCTAAGACTTGATGCTAGACTGCGTGAAACTGTATCTGTACTACCCCGTAGGTGGGATTGTGGAAGACCCCGCATTCTGCAATTTGAAGAGGACGTGTTGGACGCGATGAGACCTTCCTGGCACCGGCACACGTGTCATTGCTCGTACGCGGCAAACCCACCATAACAATGTGTTCCGCGATCTTCAGGAGAAGGGATTGCACCCATAAACATTGCATAAGGTGCACTACAAACTGCCCACGGACTTTCCCCTACGCATGAATTTCTGCCAATAGTATGTGCAACTTACTCTTTCCATTCCAGATTTCCCAACAAGAGTTTTATGGACCGATGAGGTAATGTTCACCATGGACGACATGTTCAATAGCCACAACAGCCACGTCTGGGATATGGACAATCCGCATGCAATCATTGTGTGCCATCATCAACATAGGTTCGCAGTGAATGTGTGGTGTGGCGTAGTAGGTGACCACTTGATAGTCCCGTACATTTTGCCCTCTACTTTGTGTGCTGAGAATTATCGGGTGTTTCTACATGACGTATTACCTGAACTTTTGGAAAACGTGTCACTGGCAGGTAGACAACGTATCTGGTTTCAACACGACGGCGCCCCCGCGCACATTGACCGGGGAGCCAGGGCCTTATTCAACGCTTTTTCGGTTATCGTTGGTTTGGCAGGGGTGGACCTTTACCGTGGCCACCTCGCTCCCCCGACCTCACTCCACTGGATTGCTCTGTGTGGGGAGAAATTAAAAGGCTCGTGCATGAAACCCCTGAGGAAAGTTCCGAAGACCTCGTTGCTCGTGTTAGTGCCGCTGCTGGGACAATTGGTGACATGCCAGAGGTATTTGCGCGTACCAGACAATCAGTGCTTCGCCGATGCCATCTCTGTCTTAAAGTCAATGTCGGACATTTTTAACAACGTCTCTGAGTATTCCGGTGTTTGTGAGCCCCTATCAGCACCGCATAGTGTCCTTTAAGGAAAGGTGTGAGTGAAGATGCTGGAGATCGCTGTAGTACATACCGTCGATCTGCATGTGCGGATGTTGTGCGCTTCTCAGGATAATCCCTTCAAGATGTGCTGTGCCTGGAAATGTTACATGCAATTGTGTGCGTTTTCTCGCTATTCTCCGTCTTCATTCTTTCGAGGATTACCCACTTTCTTTGGGGGGCTCTCTTGTAGTATATACAGCCTGACGACATGTTGTCATTGTTTAACTTTTGTTTTTCGTACTGCAAAGTAGTGTGTCAACATTAGGGAATTGAATACTATTTTCCTGGTTTTCTCATATTTTTTTCCATTTGGGATGGTCTCCAAGCAGTAGTGGGACATGCGACAAATTGGTTTCTTTTCTTCTTCGTACCGCAATGTGAACAATGTTCAACAGGAGATTTGCAGTTATTTTCCTATTTCCCGAGTGAGGGTGTCCCAGCAGTAGTGGGACATGTGGACATACGTCGTCATTTTTTACTGGCTACATTCCGATTTCAACATTATGTAGAAAATAGTAGTAAATTTCCTGTATTTTCCATCAGGGGATTCCCCACTTTCTTTGTGAGTCCCCTTGCGCAATTTACACTGGGCCTCAATTGTTGAACCATTGTATTCGTCAGGTACGACTTTCTTTGTATTCTTTTAATCCGACATTGCGATCTTTCTTCCTTCTTGAATTATTGTGCTTTAAACATGGTGTGAGGCGATTTTCGCATGCCTGTCATTCGAAAACGGTGCCAATTTCGACATTTTTTCACATGGCATTTTTTCCTTATTTTTACTTGTCGAATCACCTCCCAAGCGTTGTAGACGGAATTTTCCACCACCCTGTGTGTACATATATATATATACACGTTGTTTTTATTTTTTTTATGTGTTCATAGGAAAGTACATTGGATTAAAATGTAGTCTGCATCATGATCTAAAATACATGTTTTAATTAGAAAGTTACCATATAAATTCCTGAAAGTGTAGCAAAGTTGTCTGGTAACTTCTCTTTTGCTTTTCTTTCCACCTGTTAAGTCAGGAAACGCTACGATTAACTGCTAACATTCCACTTCTTCCACCTCTCATGAGGCTTGTAATACTGTTAAATACGTAATAAGTGCTTCTAACGTGTAAAACATTATATTTGATAAAGAATAAAATCACAATTTCTTATCACGCTGGCTGTGAAACAAATTAGAAATTCGTCATTGCTTGTCGACGAAATATCATTCCTCCAGTTTGGTTCACCACGAGCCGCCACTGCCTTCAGCACCTGATGCGTTGGAAGGCCAGATTAGAGTATTACGGGACGTTTTCTGGTTGTGAGTATTCTCTCTTGACACTGAAATAATAACAATTGAATACGCATTAAATTAACTTCAGCGTGTGCTGTAGTGAGAAGTGCACACTCAAGAATTACCTTCTAATCACGAAATATGGTTCCGCAGAAAACAATATCCAGAGGTGTTACAATCGTGTCCCTCTACAGTCAGTAACTAATATACATTGGAGTGCAAAAGTACTAGTAGATTGATCAAGGGGTCCAGGGTTCGATACCCGGTGGAGGCACATAGTGGTTCGGATACCACTTTAAACTGTAGGTCCAGTTCCAATTAGCCTTATTGTGCATAAAGTGGACTTAAAACACCAAATCAATCCAATCCAATACTAGTAGATTGCTCTATGTTACTTTGCTATGTGGGTTCTATTTATAGTGATCGACACATGATCGTGCTACTGAAGATTCCGGATAAGAGTTTCGGCCTGGACAAAGACCTCACTGCATCACTCGCTCTCGTCTTGGAGATTTTCCTGAAAAGGTGTCAAACTGCTCATTTCAAAATGCTCTCTTCATGGAGTTATATCAAGAAATGTAGCTGAATATCAACTTTTGAACGCCTTCTCCTTGTATACCCTTTGCAGCTGGGATCAAACCAGGTGACCATATACTATTTGCCTCTTCTCCAACAATAATATGATTAACATAGTTGTGAGGATGGGTGTTATATGAATTCCTAGCAGGGTGGGTTGATTTAAGTCAGGTTTATTTAAATCACGATTTAAATAATTTATAGAATAATGTACATAATGATTTTGTAGTGAAAATATATTACTCTTGTAATCATTTAATGGTGATTATTAGGTTCATAGAGAGAAAAATAAAGGAAATAAAATATATGTACTGCTGGCGTGAAGCTCATGCGAAAGGAAATGTGAACACAGGATTTATCTTGATTTAAAGTTCAATAATTTTATGGGCAAAATAGCAAACATTCTCTGTAGAAAAATATACGAAATACTTATCATGTTAAACCAAAAATTGTGTCAATATCATTAAACTGTAAATAAACATGGTAGCTGATATTTTTCGAACCATCATTAAAAAAATCTCCAAAATTCAGGTACAAAGGCTATAAAAATATTTAAGTTAATATATTAAGTTACAATTATAGAGTACATCCAAAATATTTTAGTTTTACTGGAAGAAAAGTTACTGAAATTATTATTAGTTTCATTAACAGACTCAACATACATCTCCATAGTAGTTACAGAAACAGAAAAATGTATGTTTACGTATATTTTTTATTTGCTTTAATCAACATGTTCAAATATTTCACAGGGCCATTTACTAGAAAAGACTTTCCATAAAGAAACATACACCTCGTATATCTAGGTGCATGGTACCAAAAACCATGCAAGCAATAAATAAGAAAATCCGATTTAAATGAAACATTCCACGAAACAGATGTTTTAAATAAAAAAAACATGATTTTTATCCACCCTCCATCTAATTGTGCCAAGTGAAGGTTTGAAAACTCAGTGAATATAGAATACTATATAGATGAATGTTTTTTTTGGGTGTGATTTAATAGATTGTTGCAGCGAATGCCAATGTTACTCCAAAATATAAATGAATCGAGAGAACGCAATGAGACTACTTCTATTTCTACGTGCTGTTTTACTTTTATTGAATTCACCCTGGTTTTATATAAACATTCCATGAAACATCAAGACTTACCTGTACATGCTGCTTTCATTGGTCTTCACAGGCTCCAAATTTGACGCAGATCGCTGCCTAAGGTGGTTCTTATTTTGTTATTATTATTATTATTATTATTATTATTATTTTACTATGTTTCCGCGGACACTGGAGTACCACTCTCTAAGAGGCAGACTAACCACACCTCCCACCGTGAGCTCTGAGGGCTTCCTGGACACTTTGAGATCCAATTCGGCCCTCTGGACACCTTGGGCTCTTTCAAAGATCCCCTGGGCCCCTTTGAGGACCCCCGGGAGCCCTTTGAGCACTCCAATCTCCCCTAGGGGAAAGCCAACACTGCTGAGGAGATCCTGGACAATGGAGGAGCCCGGGTCAGAGGGGGCGTGGGGTACCTCCATGCCTTCCGCCCTCCTTCCCACCGAATCCCCCCTCCCCGTAGGAATGAGCCCCCCAGCGTTCCCGGACGCCGTAGTGATGGTGCAGCAGAAGAAGATCTAGGGATCAACCCTCCGTAGTAAGTGCCGAAAGGGACGAGAGAGGCCCACGCACGCACACATGCATACACACACACTGACACACATACAAACACAGACACACACAAAAAAGAAATCCAAAAGCTATGAGCTAAATTAAAGATGGAATTGGGGATTAACTACAATGGCCCTAGTCTAAAAGCTACTGTGACTCTGGCCGCCATACAGCAGCCGGATGTCACCCTTAATATCTATTGTGGTCTCTAGCCGCTCGAACGGCCGGACACCACCCTTAACCACTACGGTGACACCAGCCACCATACAGCAGCCGGATGTCACCCTTAATCGCTATTGTGGTCTCTAGCCGCTCGAACGGCCGGAGACCACCCTTAAAATCTCATACACCACCTCGGAAATAGCGGTAACATGGAAACCCTATTGTATGTGGAGATAGTTTTGCTGTAAGAGCATGTTTAAGCCCAGCCTCGTCGTCATTCCCCCTTGTCTCTTGTTGCCTCTTGAAACTCAGATAATGGTGAATATGGGTGATTGTAGTGTCGACAGAATGGATGTCATGTTACAAACTTCTTCAGTGATATCACAAATACTGTAATCTTACTTTTGAGTTTCGTATAAAACCTAAATCTAACATTTTCAATAAATCCATGTAGATTTCCTAATCATTTTCGATGGCCATCTTACTATTGAGTTTCCTATAAAACCTAAATCTGAATTCTAAATCTAACATTCTCAATAAACCCATGTAGATTTCCTAATCATTTTCGATGGCAATCTTACTATTGAGTTTCCTATAAAACCTAAATCTAAATTCTAAACCTAACGTTCTCAATAAATCCATGTAGATTTCCTAATCATTTTCGATGGTAATCTTACTATTGAGTTTCGTATAAAACCTAACTCTAAATTCTAAACCTAACATTTTCAATAAATCCATGTAGATTTCCTACTCATTTTCGATGGCCATCTTACTATTGAGTTTCCTATAAAACCTAAATCTAACATTCTCAATAAATCCATGTAGATTTCCTAATCATTCTTGATGGCCATCTTACTATTGAGTTTCCTATAAAACCTAAATCTAACATTCTTAATAAATCCATGTAGATTTCCTAATCATTCTTGATGGCCATCTTACTATTGAGTTTCCTATAAAACCTAAATCTAACATTCTCAATAAATCCATGTAGATTTCCTAATCATTCTTGATGGCCATCTTACTTTTGAGTTTCCTATAAAACCTAAATCTAACATTCTTAATAAATCCATGTAGATTTCCTACTCATTTTCGATGGCCATCTTACTATTGAGTTTCCTATAAAACCTAAATCTGAATTCTAAATCTAACATTCTTAATAAATCCATGTAGATTTCCTAATCATTCTTGATGGCCGTCTTACTATTGAGTTTCCTATAAAACCAAAATCTAACATTCTCAATCAACCCATGTAGATTTCCTAATCATTTTTGATGGCAGTCTTACTATTGAGTTTCCTATAAAACCTAAATCTAAGTTCTAAACCTATCAGTCTGAACAAATCCATGTACGTAGATATTCGTATCTATTGAGTTTTGTATAAAACCAGATTATTTCCAACGTTTGGTCTTTGCGCACTGAGTGTACTACTCTCTGCATTAGTTTGCAGATAACTGGCTGAGGAGTGCCTGAAAGTTTCGTCCCAGAAAAAAGTACTGCAAATATCTGCTTCGAGTAGAACACTTTCCTTGTATGTTAAGACTAATTGGCTCTTATTATTATATTATTATTATTTTTTTTTTAGTAAAATTGATAAGTATTCATCTTGCCCTAACTCTAACCCATACATTTTCTCACGTGAAGATTGACTGTCCTCAGAAATCTTAATGTGTCTAAACTTTTCCATCTTAGATCCCCAGAACCCTCTCTCTTAATAGCTTTTTGGTGTTACAAGCAGATCATAATTTTTCTATTTGCTCTTCAGTTAATCTAAGTTGGTCTAATTTTCAATTGTATATTGATTTATCTATTCATAGTACCATATCTATATTTTCTTCCGCTAGTAACTTGTATCTGTTTTATCCATATTCTATATATTTATGTACTAATCCTAGACGCTGTCTATCGTTCACAAGCAATGCAGTTGTTGAGTATATGACCTAAAAGCATTTTGGAAGAGGTAACTGAAGATGCCAGCCAATTATATGATAGAGTCAAATTGGAAAGAAGTCAAGAAATAATCAATCAACAATGCTCAAGAGAAATGGAAATTTATTTTGGTGAAGATATTTCCACAGTTAAACATGACTTGAGTGCAAATAGAAGAAACATGAACGACCCAAAGATGGATAACGAAAAAGAAGGCCAAAGAAAGCAAGGAAGGAACGTAGAAGCAGTCCGGTCTCCCCTTGAACTGGTTTAAAACTGAAGATAACGCCTGTCTCCTTGCAGTGGTTAGCGCTACGAAGCCAGAGGCCGAAGGTTCGAATCTTGGATAAAACATGGACGTTTCATCAATTCATGATTAGGGACCTTGATTTTTCTCAAACGCAATGTTACGTACGAAAAATGTTTAATTGTTGCCCAAAAGTGTTTGTGTATATACAGTGACACGTTCTAAACACATTTTTCATACATCCAAATAGCGAAATAACACGAATTTGGCATAAAATACAAATTGTGACCTTTTTCACGAATTTCAACACATTTCAGGCTTAAAAATACTAAAAATACCGCGAAAATAAACATTCTTGTGTTTTAGGCTCAAAAAATGAAATGTACGATATTTATGTAACGTGAACGTTTTCCAAAATTTGACCCCCCCTCATAAAAAAACAACAACTATGGTGCGTGTTATACATGGATTATTTACGAGAGGTACGCGAAAATATGTGTAAGTGCATGTTTTCCACGATTTTTTACCTTTTGTGCAAACGTTGTGAATCACCGAGCAAAGTTGCTGCGATCTGGCGTGAGCTCGAGTGTCACTCAACGTCACTCGGGAGTCGTAACACAGGTATTTGTCACGCGTGAAACCTTTTTCTTTACCGAGTGACGTTTTATGATTTTGGCGGACGTCGAGTGCGCACTTATCGTCACATGGGGGCCGTCACATCGGAATTTGTCGCACGAGAAACTTTTAACTTTACCGACCACAACGACGCAGTTCTTACCAAAGATCGAGTGTGCACTTAGAGTCATACGAGAGTTGTAACATAGGTATTTGTCGGGCGAAAAATAATAGAAAATAACCTCCTCAAAAATTCTTTCCAAACTGTCACGAATAGACGAAGGCCATGTGACGTACAAACTGATATACTAGCTTAAAAACACAATGAGGGTGCAGTTCTATGTATATTTGGCAGAGAAGTGTGCTAAAATATAAACGTAAATTTTGTGAAATGTAGCACCGAAAAGTAAAGAAGTATTACGAATTTTGGAAAAGTATAACACCGAAAAATCAAAGATATTACCCATTATCTTCACGATGCTTCGTGAGCATCAACATTTTGGAACTCACATGATGCCTCGTACCAAAATCACGAGTGCTGGCTGACTTTATGGCTACGCGAGTTTCCTGGTTCACATAAAAAAGTGATTGTAAATCTTATGTAAAAGACGCAGGGACATGAGTGAAGGAATGGAATGTCACGTCTCTAGCTGGGTGTTACGTAAGTAATGTACATCGGGTTGTTCATTAGTACAGAATCTCTTTTGACAATCTTTCTAGTTAAAAAGACATTTGTTTCGTATCAAAGGCAGTTCATATTTGATTAATGTTGGAATAAGAATAAGAATTAATAACATTTTATTTGTCATGTTCACGCTGAGTGCGTCTTGATTGTTGAAAACGCGAATTCTGAGGAAAATAACACGAAAGCAAGAAAAACAACATCAAATTTTTCATATTACAAACCCGAAAACTTAAGGTCCCTATTCATGATCCATCCTCCTCTTCGTCGTGATTAAGCTAGAGAAGTTCAAAAGCGACGGAAAGTAAACAAAATAAAAATACAAAAAGGGTAGTGACATGTGACAAGTGACATGAAAAGACCAGGATGGTAGGAATTCAAATAAACCACTTAATGGTAAGACTTGTCTACCAAGAAATAGTAAACTCTTCTTGCCCCAAGTTTTGGCTCCGAATCGCCGCTACTGGTAAGATGCCAAACAAGAAGAACTATAGGCAAGAGGGTCACGGATGCAAGAATGATATGCTAATAGCTAAAGGGGAACTCCTAGTGGATAAAATTTCCAATGAAATATGGTAAAGGGAACACAGACACACACACGCGAAGAACTTAGAACTCTAAGACGGTTTACTAAAAGGTCTACATTAACGAAATTGGACTTTGTGATAAAGTAACAAGCGTGATGCGTTACCAAATCAGAACTCCTGGGCTCGAACCTTAATGAAGGCACGGACACGTCTTATGTTGTCCAAGTAATTTATTCATCACTCATCATCTCGATTAGTATAGAGAGACACGTGACGTAAAATAACCAGGAAGTAAGATTACGAGCAAAGCCTGAACATAATACGATACACATATACATCTGGCAAATAGAACTATGCTAAAATGAACGAGGTAGAGCGAATGAAGATAATAAAAAGGAAATAGAACTGACATTAGAGTTCATGGTCCAGTGACTCATGTTCACATTCAGTATCGAATGGCTTTTGGATTCCTACGTCATTTGCCTACTCTAGGTGTGAATCCTGGCTGAGACAAGCATGTTGAGTTTGTGTTCCTATCTAATTCATAAACTCACTGTTCATCCTCATCGTCGCGATTACCTTGGAGAAGTACAAGGCAATGTAAAAATGAAAATACGTCGTTTGTTCTATGTCAAAGCTAATTAATATAGAATGCCCAATTGTCTCTGTCTGTAACTGTATGAATGATACGATGTGATATCCTTATTGGGAAGTAGTCTTCAGTGTATATGTCAGTAGTTCAGCTTACCTAATCGTGTAATCTAACCTTAAATGTGTGTGCTTGTTTCTTCTAACTGTTGATAAGAAGATTTGAACACACTGTAAGGGAGCCTATGGACCTTAGTAGTGATTTGATGGATTTAGAAGTATGTAATTATATATTTATGCATTTAGAATGTTAACAGCAACTTACGTAAAACTTGGCATGTGGAAAATTGATACTGTACTGCAGAAGTAATAGGAGTCTAAAATGGACCAGGAATTAAGAAGCTTGTGTAGTGCTTTGCTTGGAGTGCATTCTATGGATCGAACTGTGGAAAATGAGAAAGAGAGATGGGGAAAGACTAGAAGCATTCGTGGCTTTGGCGTAGAATGGAAAGTGTCAAGTGGATAGATAAGGTGTAAAATGAACAAGAAAAATATTTTAAAAGTGGTAGAAGGAAAAGGAAGTGGACAGGAGGCACTGTCTTGTGAGAGAGGGAAGGAATACTGAAAGTGCCAACAATGTGGAAAGAGACAGAAAGAGTAAGGAAGAGAATGGGTGAATGAATGGGAAGGAAGAGTAGGGTTACCAGACGGTCCTCTTTTTGCAGGACATGTACTACCATAAAAATGTTCTTCATTTTGAGCGTCACATACTTTGAATATAAAAAATACGTACTTCAGTTGAACAAACAGAAATCATGCAAGTTACAACTCTGTGAATTGCACTCCAACAAACTCAATAGCGAAACTTATTTTGATTCAGACATTGCAAAAAAAATAGTGTGTTGTGCTAGAACAAGGACTGAAGATATTAATGAACATATTTTAAGGCCACATTCTGTTGACGTCACTTTTCAATGCCTGATTGGTATTTCTGTACCTATGGAAGTACCCATGGATCCTACAAGGTGTTTCCATTGAAGTGAAACTTCTCGAACGACTTCAAGTTGTGTTATGGACTTCATGTTTAATATTTCACATATTAAATAATGTTAATTGATGAATATTTGTGCCATTCCAGGCCATAATGCAAATGTTAAGAGAGTGTTTTCATTAATGTTAGCACAATGAACTGACGAGAGAAATAAATTTCTCATATATTCTGCAAAAGATATAATTTCAAAGAGTTTTACTGTTCAGAGTTGTATAAGTATATTTTTACTAAAATTGGAACTTCGAGAAAAAGTGGCTCCTCTTAGAAGTGCGACTGAAAACACGCATAGTGAGAAGTTTATTGTTTAGTACTGACTACAAATATGTGATTTATAAAAGAACAACTGAAATTATGTCAACATGTTCTAGAAATGTAGTATTTACTGCGAATGATTTGTGTCGTAAATTTTGACTTATAGTCCTACATTTTGGGACAGGTTGCTCTATTTTCCTAACCTTAAGAAGGGAACACAGAACATTGAAGAAGACAGCTATGAACAGATGCTGGAGACTGTCTACGAACACATTTCGGTGACAGCACAAGAAATTAATATAGATGTAAGTGTAGTGAGAGAGCTCCTTATTATTAGCCTTAGTCGTGTGATGTTAATAGCTACAAGGTCTGTAGTTAGTTGAGATGTTCAGAGAATATATAGAAAATAGAGAACTAAGACAGATTTTGGTCTAGAATATGATTATTTGTATTTTGAACAAATATATGTAGAGTTTGTGTTTGTGCTTTCGAGAAGATTTTGATATCTAAATTGTTATAGAAAAATATAAATAGAGCTTTTACGAATACTGTCTGATATTCGAAAGAACGCACATGAATGCTATAGGGTGTCCCCAAACAGCTGATAACTTACATAAATTTCGGACCTTTTCAGGTTTTATAAATTTTATTTGAATTTAATTTCAAATAATGGGTGAAGCCAGACCAAGCTTTGAACAAAGGAAATTTATCCTAAAGTGCGACAGGAAATTTGTAAATTTAGTTTAAGTGCATGCACAATTTAGGAGAGAATTTCAAGCAGATACACTTACCATTACTTGAATTGAAGCAGATAAAACTGTTCAGAATGTCAACATGAAACGTTCCGGAAGACCGCGGACATCGACGAGCCCCACAAAGAAAGAAAGGCTGATGGTACAGGAAAACATGTGCGGCAAATTGGTCGTGAGATAGGGATTTCAAATTAAGCGCCCACTGCATTTTAAGGCACTGGTATTGAAAGAGTTACACTCCAAGAAGAGTCCATGCTCAGTGCAGATGATTCTGACCGGACAATGTAGTTTTGTGAGTGGTGCTTGGCAAGATGCACCAAACAGATGGATTGGATGAAGAGTTTCAGAAGAATACCATTGGCGTTCACCAGACCTCACGCCACTAGACTTTTTGTTTGGGGATATAATATAATGAATGAAGTTTATGGTACAAAACCGGAAAGTGTCGAGGAACTGAAGGCAGCGATTGAACGAGAATGCGCCTAAATACCGAAAAGAGTGATTCTTGATGTTCGAGATTCCATTACTTCGTATTGTTCCAGCAGGGCCTGGACCAGAACGATCATCAGTTTGAAAACAGGCCTTGACAAGGAAAAATCATTCATGTCTGTATATTATTTTAAATTTCGAAAATGAATTGTATCTTAATAAACACTGACTTTGCAAACATTCAAGGTGGGTATACATTTTATTGAGACACCCTGTATACGTGACAGATGTAACGTGTCAGTTTTTAAGTAACTTCCTCTACCTTGTATATTATGTGGGTCCCTAACTTTGATGATAGAGTGGTTAAGTCTAAAGTGCTTTGAAGTTAGAGGTCCTAGGTTCGAATTCTGGATAAGTCATGAATGAGTCATTGTGTTTGTTCCTTCTGTTTTGTCATTCATTTTCGTTGTCGCTGTTGTTGAGTTGGTGTTTTAAGTCTACTTTATGCACAGTAAGGCTAATCGGACCTGGACCTACAGTTTAAAGTGGGATCCGAACAACTTGTGTCTCCACCGGGTATCTAACCCGGGACCCCTTGATTTCAAGGCGGCGACGCTACCACTGCGCCATCGGGAGCCCCTATTTTCGTTGTCGCGATTAGCCTGAGGAAGTAAGAAGGATGTTGAATAACCAAAATGCAATGAATGCCAAAGGATGCTGCCTACTTGAGCTGGCTATTGTCCTTGTGGACCATGAGTCACTGGAAGAATACTGGAAAAAATCTGGGGAAAAAATGGAAAGGAGATCGAACTGCTTCCAGGCGACAGAGGACCGAGCGGTGTGGAGTGTAGAGGAGCGAGTCGTGCGAGTTTCCATGCAACCACTACATCCCCTGCAACCCTTCCCTTACACGACTAAGGAGGGAAAAGGGACGGTCTCCCCCGCCTCTCACGAACACCGACAGAGGCGAGTAGTCACCCACGCCTCCTGTACGCCATCACACCACCCCGATACCGAGACCAGGAGCCCCAAGGAGCCCATTCAGACAGTGCTCGTGAAAGGGTGGAAGTATGGAGTTTTCACCAACGACTGCATTTTCAGCAACCCGCTGGTGCCTACGTAACCTCCAGGCCTGGGTTACATCCCCCACGGACCATTCACCCCTCCGCAGTGCTAGTTCTCCCCCTCTGAAACCCTCCCCCTTCCCCTACCCGTGAGTCAACCCTTAAGAAATGAACCCCAGTGTTTCATCTGGCCCTGAAACTGGCCTTTTATCGAGGGAGGGGTTTCTTAGGCAAATTAACGATTTTTTTTTGTGGAACCTGAAACAAAAATAGCATGTATTTTAGTCATTTGTGAGATTGAAAATCAATGTAAATTAGCTAGTTCTTTATTTTGTTAATAACAATCACTTCAGGAGTTCAGTTCATTGGTTGCGTTGTTTGTCTTCCTGTTGACGCTACAGTTGTCACTTACGTACACTTCTTCATTGCCCTTCGAGTGTAAACAGTTAACAAGTGACATTTCTCATAAACATGTCTTACCTTGTATCCTCTGACAAACTTCCTGCAATATACCCAGGCAATTGATCTGCGTTGTGCATCCTTACTTAAGAAAACTGAACTTCCATAACTCAATTGTTCAAGGGCATTTGAGGCTTTGTG
The DNA here is from genome assembly GCF_977018435.1 of Lepisma saccharinum. NCBI lineage: Eukaryota > Metazoa > Arthropoda > Insecta > Zygentoma > Lepismatidae > Lepisma > Lepisma saccharinum. Next base: position 44,175,161 of record NC_139249.1, read on the forward strand.
AAAATCGTCGCTCCCACTCATACATAAACTATGTTTGGAACATTTTCCGGCCATAACTGAAACGAGATGTTGACTTTATACAGGAAGAAGTTCCTGGCGACTAGGTGGCGAGCGTGTTTCGTGGCCTACTTTAGATCACACCACCGAAGTTCGCGGGTTCGAATCCAGGTATGGGCATGGATGCAATTCTTTACCAATTTCATGTAATCATCACTCGCCTTCATCGCAACGATTAGCCAAAAGTGGCCGAAATGCGACGCTTAATAGCAAAAATGCAAATTCAGAGCAAAACTTTCCCCAATATTTCTATCACATACCAGATATAAATGGAATATCTTTCTCAAAATATGTACCGGTTCAATATCTCTACATTACCACTGTTCTTTATCTATCACTAAAAATACCTTCATACCCAAAACTTTCCCATATTCAAATAAAACCAATAACCAACTAAAATTTTATCACATTTTGCCAGCATCTTAAAAAAAATTACCCACTATAAAAATTAACATATTATTCGCAAAACCGAAATCAGCAAAATTCAAAAATTTCAACAACTATTTAAATACATCTTAGCCTAAAAAAATCCCATTTTTAAAAATATCTACACAAACAGAAGACTTCCCCGACGAAGATATCAAATTAATTAATCTCAATAATTTACCTTTTCCTTCATACCCCAAAAATAATCAATTACAAACAACTATTATATTCTTCTAAAATATAAATCTCACCTCGCTTATTACTTGAATCATATATAAATACCGGTTGTTAACCACTCAAATCATAGCACTAACTCAAATTAAAAATATAAAAACTCTCAACTCAAATTCTAGTACTCTTGACGACGTACTTATTTATATAATCAATAATCAATCAGTACACTGTAAGGTTTACTATCATGAGAGTTCCCTTGGGGTAGTCATTTCAAGGTTCGAAAAGCCCTACGCGGGATTCTAAAACTAAGGGCCAAAAATGCAAGAGTCCCTCTTGGAGGTGCAGGTAGGTTTGTAACCACCATTGGTCACCGGAGGAGACAATAAAAGCTTGAATTCCTTCATGTAGTGACTGAAGAAAGGAATGAAGCCATGTCTCTCTGGTTTGGAGCGTACGAAGACGTCCAAAACTAATTCATAGGAAATGAATAAGATGTAGGAGTACAAAAAAATAAAGGGGTTGACCTTTAGGTAATACTAGTTCCATAACATTGAGGCCTTCATTTATATAGAAATTGTCTGGTGCTATAAAAGCTGACGATAGGTCAAACACAAGAAAATTGTAAATAAGTGCTTCAATTTCACCGTCATAATCAGCTGGTAGAGTAGCAAGTTGAATATCGACCGCATCGGTCATTTGCACGGCTAGGGAGGTAGGGAAGACCTCAGGTAGCTGGTCAGATTCAAATTCCCAAGTGGACGCAATGTGCAATATTTCGTCATCCCAAAAAGTAGATATATCCGAAGTAGGACTAAGACTTGGTGAACGAAGAAATGGGATTGTAGAAAAACTAGAGATACTGATATCATCAAAAACGTCATCCATAGGTTCCATGTTGACATCCATATTAGTAGGCGTAGAATTTCAATTTCTGGTTGGTCACCTGAAATTCACAGTCGAACTTCCAATTGAGTAGATACTTGTTGTAGCACTTTAGGATAAAGTCATGTAATTGGACGAATGACGCAAACAAAAAATCCTCTTTTGTTTGTAGGGTTGCGTCACAAGCGTTCACAAATTTTATAAACAGGAGAAGTTCACTTTGGACTACTTCTTCAGAAATACAATCGCGTATGTTCCCTACAATGGATATCTCAAAAATTTCACTTCCAAGTCGCGTAGTCCAAGTAGCAATCGAAATAGCCATGAGCTATGCGGCTACACGGGTCGTACATAAAGAATTCTAACTAGAGCGACGTTAAACTAAACAATTTCCTGTGAAAATAATCAATACATGAAGGATTTCAGTAGTCAAATCGGGGTTCGAACCTAGGGCACCGATTGACTAAGGAACACATCAAGGTCCTTAATAAGTTCTAGAACTTCTGCATTTGTTTTGTCGTCGACAGGGATCGGGAATTGCCGGTAGATACCTGCCTTGATATGCAATCGAACAAAATTGCGCACTACCTCAGTGCAGTCTGAAAAAAATTGTTCCCCCGTCTGGGTTCTATACAGCCTAAGAAGGTGCTTATTGATACCTCGTATTTTGGAGGGTTCCAATACTTTATCTTGGGGAACGTTCAAATAGGACGCTATTTCGTCCACCACTGACTGAAATTGCGGACCGTCCTTTGTAATTACAAGTGAAATTGCGTCTACAACTACTGTACCCTTGGACATTTAGGGCAATTAATTGGAATTAAAATACACATGGAGAATGAACAAAAGGTTAGTAACAAACTCTTGATTATGCTCTTATATATGTATTAACGTCACTAGTAGTGAGGAATAACCAAAATGATGTATAACTAGGAAGAAAAATGCAAAGGCTGATCCAGTTATTTACAGCGCTGCGATTTATAGTGACTGAGTCAATATATCCATTATCAAAAGCTGTGTAAAGCTGAGGCAAAATTTAAATCATGAGACAACTTGCCGTGTTATGTTACACGCATGTCCTGTTCCAAGTATGCAAGGGTGGTAATAGGGATATGACCTGTAAGGAGAGACATAATTCCATTATACATTATGAAGTTAAAAGATTTTTTCCCATAGTAATTATTTTGTGGAGATAGAAGCGTGTATTTGGCTGAAAACTGGAGTTGACAAACAGGAAGTTAGATAAGATAAACTCGTCGGTGGCCGTTCTTCGAGCATATCCGTATGAAGAAGGAAGATCGAATGCTGGGCTCTGTAGAGAGGAAAAAAAGAAGTAAAGGATCCTGGTTGGAAACGTGACCTCAATGTGTACTTTCCTCTCTTCCTCTATATACAGGGCCATTCAGTAAAAAAAATATTTTTCTCTCTTTTTTTTTTTTTTAAAAAAAGTGATATAGGAGTATAAGTGCAGTAAAAGGGATACACTGTATGATATTCAGCGCAGAATGCATTTTTTTCGTTGTTTCTTTTTTGTTTTCCTCAACTGTCGTCACCTTTCGTGACCAGAATTTCTTTGACCGTGCTATGTTAACCCGTAAAACCTTGTTGCCTTTCACTTTTACTACATCGTAGACATTTTGTCCTCTGACCTGAGTTATTTTAAAGGGGCCTTCGTATTTTCTACGCAATTTTTCTGATAGTCCTTTCTTTCTTCCTGGCATAAATACCATTACTAAATCGTTAAGTGCTTAAGATGGGGCTTGTCGGGTTGTGTCTATGCGCTTCTTACTCAATTGATGACGTTTTTCGTGTGTTTCCTTTGCTATTTTCTGTACTGAATATAAATGTTAGCGAAACGTGTTTGAAAATGGGTCTACAGGGTTCATGTTCAAGCCTATTTCAAGTGGAAATTGAGGCTTACGCCCATAGAGAATTTCGAAGGGTGAAATACCTACTCCTTCTAATGGACTGCAGTTATATGCAGTCCATTAATCAAGGTAAGAGGCCCAGTCTTTCTGGTTTTTATCTGTATATTTACTGATCATTTGGGCCATAGTATGGTTCAATTTTTCAACTTTGCCGTTTGTTTGTGGTCTATAGCCACTGGTACTTAGATGTTTAATTTTCAACTCCTGTAATACATTTTCCACCAATTCTGCCTGATATACTGAACCACGGTCGGTGAGTAAAGTATTGATAGGTCCAAGAGTTGTGTAAACTTTGTGAACTATAAATTTAGAGACAGCTTTTGCGGAAATCGTCTTTAATGGTTGTGCGACAACCCAAGAGGATACTAAGTCAATGGCGAAAATGATGAATTTATAACCTGAGCTGGGAGTTATCGGTCCAAAAAATCTCTGGCAAAGATCTCCCATACGTTTCCTAGGGGAAGAGGGTGTAAGAATTCCTGTTTTCTTCCCGTTGGTTTTGTTTTCTCTTGGCAAACGGAGCATGAGCGTACATAATGTATCACATCTTTTCGCGCCGTTTTCCAATAATACCGCTCATATACCTTTTGTAGACATTTGTGTTGGCACGTATGTCCGCCAGGGTATGGACTGTCATGTACTTCTGATAGTACATCAGCTATCATATTGTTTGGGATTACAAGAAGTTTACGATCTTTTTGCAAACGATAGAGAACTCCATTTTCCAAAGTGAAATATCGAACAGACAGATGAGTGGGGTTTTGCTCTTTAGTTTCTATGAGAGTTCTTGTATCTGGATCGTTCATTTGTCTTGTTCTGATTTCTTTCTGACGTGAAGTTGTTGCAGTTTCAACTGTTTCCTCGATCATGTCGATGCCATAATCTATTTCGTCCAACACGCTCCGGAACTATCCACGACGGCGGTAAAGTAGGTATCCGTCAGATACTGTCGAAAATGTAAGATTGAAAATATATATATCTCACAGATACTGTAATTAACTTGTGCTCCCGTCAATAAGCGTGAACAATATCCTACTGGTTGAACGTAAGTTTTCTTTTCATCGTTCGGGTCTGTTAGTCGATGACAGAGTACAGAACCAAAGCCAAGTCGGGACGCATCACAATGAAGTTCAATTGGGAACAGGTGCTGTTGTTAAGCACGTTTTAAGCTTGTTGAATGCCTCTATTTCTTTTTCGCCCATATGAAATGGTACGCCTTTTCTGGTAAGATCTGTAAGTGGTTTTGCTATAAGACTAAAATTTTGTATGAATCTCCTGTAAAAATTGCATGCTCCCATAAAACTTCTTATTGACTTAATGAAGGAAGGGAGGGGGAGATTCGAAATTGCACTGACCTTCCTTGGATCAGTTGCGACTCCTTTTCTGCCAATTATATGCCCTAAGATTTGCGTTTCGGAATACGCAAATCTACATTTTGAGGATTTCGCTTTTAGATTAGCCTTCTCTAGGGCGGCGAACATGCGTTCTAACCGTGTGAGATGTTCGCTCCAAGTTTGGCTGAACACTGTAATATCATCAAGGAATATACACAGGCTGTTCCATTTCAAACTTGCAAATACTTTGTCGACACATCTCTGGAATGTTGCCGGAGCTACCGATAATCCGAACGGAAGTCGCCGGAACTGGAATAAACCGGAGTCGGTTACGAAGGCTGTTTTGTGTTTGTCTTCTTCCGCGATTTTCACCTGCCAATAAGCTGAAAATAAGTCTACATGGGAGATATATTGTACGCTTGATAAATAGTGGATAATATCAGAAATTAAAGGGACCGGATATGGATATGTGATGAGCTTTTTGTTCAATTTTCGAAAGTCAACCACTAGGCGGTATGTAGAGTCTTGTTTTTTTGACAAGCAAGATGGGTGCTGCGTACGATGATTCGCTCTCTTCTATCACGCCCATTTCTAGCATTTTTGCAATTTCCTGACTTATAAACTCCCGTTGTTTTGGGGACACCTTGTATGGTGCTTGACGAATTGGGATATCGTCGGTGAGCGGTAAGGTAACTTCAAAAACGTCTGTGACTCCTAGTTGATTTGGGGATGAGGCGAAACAATGTTTATAGCGTTCCACTAGCTGTAACAGTTCTTTACGTTGTAATTCGGTCAATTCCGGTGATATATCTATGTCAGTTTCCACATTAAAGTCTTTTGTTTTGGTTCGTAGTGTACTCTTTAAATCTTTATCTAGTATTGCGTCAACTTTGTGCAGCAGCGTTTGTTCCGTTTCCGGAAAGATTTCGTAGGCTTCGTGAAGAAGTCCTACCACAAATGCTGCCGGAAGAAGTACCGGAAAGTGGTTCATGTTTATGATAGGAATAACAGCTGTTGTACTAGTGTTTACTAAAAGTATGGTAATAAGACAGCGGAATTGTTCATATACTCCGTCATGTACCTCGAAGATAAAATCTCGTCCAGAAGGGACAGAGGGGGAAAAAGTTATGTACAGTTCGGAATACTCATATGGTTGCAAAATAACTGAAAGCGCTGAAAGAACTTTCAGTTTTCCACTGTGGGATAAGGTGTTTCTCTCCTCGATGTCACACTCTGCAAACGGAAGTTGAGGGAAGACCGAGGTATCATTTTCCTCGCTATCATAAGCTTGTTCTAATCTCGCTGCAGGGTTCAAAAAATTGTCGTTGCTTGCATTCTGCATTTCCTGTTTCGCAATAGCTGAGCTTCCCTGAATGTATTTGCCTTGGATGTCGTCGCAATTTTCTCGAGTATGAAAAGTGTCAAATTTATTGGGGGTTTTAAAAGTTGATGGTATGCACACACTGTTCTGCTCTAATGGTTTCTTAGATGTATTAGCTAAATTTCCAGTTCGTGTTTGACTTTCCTGTAGATTTGCTTCCCTGTGCTCTCCTACAATGGGGAAGATCTGGGTTTCTTTTACGAATCTAATTAATCTGTTATATTTTCGACGCAAAGTTAATCCTACGGGTGAGAGTGAGTGGATGTGTTGATTAAAGAAATCTGCTCCTAATATAACTCGGTTTCTGAGTGTACAATCATTACTTCACTTTATTTTAACATTAACAATTCCAACAAATTATCCATACAAACATTTATCTCTGATACAAACACTGATCTATATATAAACCAAATAAATCCTCCAATCTTATACAAAACTTCAATTCCCTTAATATATAAACTAAAATATACACCCCTAACTTCAATTCACTTAAATTGGAAAAAAATACCCACATCTCTTGGAAACACTTCCATATCTACAAATACAGCTCTTCAAAAATGGAATTATTATAAAGCTACAAAAACACACATCAAAACATTGTTGTTACAAAATAGTAACATAAATAAAATTAATCACAAAATTCAAAAATTCCCAGCAAAAAATTAAATAAATATCAATACCTTACCAATAAAAAATTCACCAAACTTATTCCCACTTATCATATCTTCCTGCCAAACAAAAATTCCCCATCCTGCTCTACTTCCCTTCCCGTTATTACATCAACAACTAATAAAACTAAAACATAAAATTAATATTTACAATTATGCCTTATCTATTCCCTTAAATAGCCTTAATCAATACTATAACTTGGCAATAATAGAATACACCATTAATTCTACTACTACCCTAATAGCTCTTAAAATTCCCCTACCCTGCCATTTCAAAATTATAACCAAACTTGTAACCTACTCATAACCTCTTCTAACATCATATTTAATACAAAAAAAAAAAACATATTCTATAAAACTTCCTGCTCCCTTTCTCAAAATACTCTCTATTTTATAACCCCTCAACATAATATATATTCCCCTAAAAATATATACCTACTAGCCATATTCGAAAATAACATCATAAAACAAATAAAAAAATATTTTTTTGTTTAGCCCTGTATATAGAGGAAGAGAGGAAAATACACATTAAACTCATATTGCCAACCAAAATCCTTTACTTCTTTTTTTTCCTCTCTACAAAACCCAACATTCAATCTTCCTTCTTCATACAAATATACTCAAAAAACGGCCGCCGACAAGTTTATCTTATCTAACTTCCTATTTATCAACTCCAATTTTCAACCAAATACACACTTCTATCTCCACAAAATAATTACTATAAAAAAATCTTTTAACTTCATAATATATAATAAAATTATATATCTCCTTACAAATCATATCCCTATTACCACCCTTGCATACTTAAAACAAAACATACATATAACATAACACAGCAAATTATCTCATAATTTAAATTTTACCTCAGCTTTACACAGCTTTTAATAATAGATATACTATCATTGGTAAGCCAACACACAAAACACACTTTGCTATAAACCCCCCCCCCAAATAAAAAACAGCAGGCCAGTCCAGGGAAATTGCTGCTCAACGCCAAACTGCACCAGCAAAAACCTCTAAATGAAACAAATAAACTTCACTTTATTTTCACTTAGCCTAAACCTTGAATAGTCTCCAGCAAAAATATTAAAAACTTTGCTAGTTTAAAATAAAAACATAATAATAATCTACAAATATAAAAACTCTATCTAATAAACCATAAAATATATAATAAAATATCTTATATTTTAAACTCCTTAATTATTACAGCTATATACCCCATATAACAACCATCACGCACCAAAAAACCGTTACAATACAGCGGCACCTATAGTATTTATCATTCAGTACAGGTGTATCGGTTTTAAGTGGGACACCCTGTATTAGCTGCAACAAGCCTGAGTAACCCGCCGTATTTGTGGAAGAGCGCTCTCGTATGCACGCTTGCACTGCGGAGCGAGCGGCGGTACTGTAGCGTTGTAAGAAAAGCGGGGAGAATAAGATGAGCGAGCAAGAGACTTCGACGACCATGTTCGTGCAGCTGTCATTTGATTCGTTAGTAACAGTGCAGCGTGCTATTGTTCTTATGACAGAGGAAACAGGAGATAGCTTCTTGCGTTTTCTTCCACACTCATTTTTTCTCTCAATGAAAGGTGCTTCCCCACTCCTGCTCTGCAGCGTGCTGGCCTTGAGGTGCAGGCGTTAAGCTCGCACTGCACGGAGCGTTGATTGTCTCCACAAGGTCAAGCGAGTTGCTCAAGTCTCAACTAAAGCATTGCAAGGAGACAGCCAGTGGCGTTCGCAGAAACTTCGTAAGTTCGGGGGATGGCATGACCCTTTGGGAGATATGCATCATTAGCAGCTACTACTATATTTTACCACATTTCAATACTTTTTGCATGAACGTTGGGTCAAGGGGAGATTATAACACAACACCCGGCCCCCCTCTGGTCAGTACTCTGAAAATAATAATCTAATGTGGCCTCCCCGATAGCATAGTGATAACGTCGTTGATTGTAATGAAAGGGCCCCGGGTTCGATACCCGCTGGAGGCACATAGTGGTTCGGATCCCACTTTAAACTGTAGGTCCAGTCTCGATTAGCCTATCTGTTCATAAAGTGAACTTTAAAGAAAAACTCAAACAAATTAAACAATAATCTAATATATCAAAATGTGAAATGGTTGACGCTTAATATTTTTAGCTAAGGTAGCCCTTGATCTTTGGCCTGCGCTATGACATACGTCATGCTGAAAATAAATGCATCTGTTCAGAATTCCTTCCTAAGCACTCAAACGAATATTTGTGTGTTTTCATTCCTCTGCTGTGAGTGATAGAAAATAAGCTTATGGTGCCACGATATTATCGTACATATCTAGACAACTTCGAAGGCAAACCACACTATGATCCACTTCAATGCTCTGGACGGAATTCTAAACAGGTTTAATTTTTCAGAATTTAGTGCAGCAAAGTGGTTTTTAGAAAGGAGAGGGATTTTCGAGAACTACTTATGCATTAAGTCAAACCCTGCCTTAACAAGATATGCTCCAAGACATTAAATTAGGAACTATATACGTATTATCTTGGTATTAAAATGTTACGGGCATAAAACGTTTAAGATATAGCGAAGAAAATTATCTGCCAGTGGAAGAAATATTTTTTCTGTTGATGTTTCTAACATGGCTTTAGAAATACTGTATTCTACAAAGTCATAGAACATATTCACACTAAGCATGCTGTAAAATCAACAATGTTTGTAATTACAACAGGGAGACTAAAGCACAGGCAAGCTGAAAACAAATACAGAAGTGCATTAAATGCATGAATGCATTTTGAACAGCAACTGAGTCCTGTCTGTGGATTGCTTAATATAAGCATCCATGCAGCTATCAAAGAGAGATAAAGAGAAAATGGAATATGGTACTTACCAACCCTGTCTGGTTTTTCTGCTCCCAGGAGGCAGCACTTGGAGTCTGACTGTCGTCGTCGTCCCTGTGTCACTCTGCCTCTGAAAGGGACAAAGTAAGCCGTAAATCAACCAAGTGCTGCAACGGTATTTATTTCAGCTGAGGTCAAATGCAACCACAAGTTATCAATAGCCCCGTCTGCTTCGCTACACTTTTGACACAAGGTGTATTGCACGTTCATTCCAGTGTCAGGCTGGTGCAAAGAAACTGTGTTCAACGAAGTAGATGATAAGCGATGTTCAAGTACAGAAGAATTAACAAATCCTGTTTTCTTCGTTCACTTGATTTGTTAGCATGCAGCACGTGACTTGCACCACACCGTGCACTGCTCCAGAACGTAGTGCAAACCGTGGAAACACCAGATACACTACGTGACACCAAATCAACGAGGTAGACGGTTCGGTGTTGCACTTTGTAACTAACTAGAAGAGTGACTGGCCAACAAAGGTTTTGTCTCAGAGCTGAAATTAGCTTTGTTTTATATAATTTTATATTCTGAATCCGAATCCGTAATCGAAATTTGTCCATCACCCACAGTTTTTCAGATTCAGTATATATGTATATATTAAGACAACAGGCAAATATAGGTATTACTGTACTGTAAGGGGGATTTTTCAAAAATATATAACTGGCAACAGTGTACGCAAACCATTCTTTGTGAAGTTCCTTATCGGTTACAGATTGTGTTTACGCATCATTGTTTGACCTGCAGTGCAGGATCGAAGCTAATTCCAACACACTATAACATACCCAAATGTACCGTCCGCCATGAGACCATTGCTTCACAGTGAAGAATTGCCTTTGCCCAAACCCCCTAGTAATATGATGGTCAGTGATGAGTCTGATGGTGATTTTGATAACAGAATAGCATTGATGCTGATCCAACATTTGAAGCAAGCGGGCATTCAAATGAACCGCATTTGTTGAGTCAGGCCGATCTTAATGACGTCGTACGGGATTTGAACTTGCCAAAGTAGCAATCTGAACTTTTGGGCTTCCGGTTAAAAGGCTAGCATCTCTTATGGCCGCGTGCACCAACGCCGATTATTTCGAAGTTCAGATCAATTTTAATCCACTCTAAATGAACTTGGTTTAAAGATTTGCATTGCTCCAACGAAAAACGGCGTTCAGGAGATTCGTTCAACTGATCCGAGATTAATTTGTAAGGCTATACCTGATTTGTTGGCTAAAACAAATTACAATCAAGAACCCCATAGAGTAATGTGATGTGTTAAAATATCAACATGTAGGAGAAGAAAATAATCCGTTCTGCAAACTTATCTGATTTTGAGAGATGTACTACTCAACCTTGTCAATATTGTACAAGGATGTACTGGCGTGTAAAAGAAATTATATTAAAAAAGAACTGACGGCACAACACAAAAGGAGAAGGAGAAAGCATGGAACCTTCTTCTACGGGACTTTAATGCCTTACGAAATGCATTCGATTTTGAGAACAGTATACACTGAACCTCGCCCGCTCAAACAAAGATATATTATTATTATTTCTATTATTACTGTACTGTGGTAAGTATTTGAATTTTTCATTTTTTAATTCTTATATGTTTATATTGTCGTGTCGTGTAAATAGCCAGTAACCTGTATGTTTCGTAAATTTATACAATCATATTTCCAACACCATGTAGCAATATGGTAAATATTGCTGTGTTCTATTTTACCTTGCACGTAATATATGACATTCATATATGTTTTGTGTTCTGGGATAGAAAGTACAGTATTTATAAACATTACGACTTTGCACCACAGAACCACAAATTATTATTATTATTTTGGCAGTTTTTAGTTTACATAGTTCTCGAATTATCAGCATTGTACATCCAACATCTCTAGCGTTTGCACGCCCTCGATATCACTTTCCGCTCTTTTTATATTAAAAAACAACTGCCTGCAGTCGAAGCGTCAGTATCGTGAACCAGGAACAGACACCAAAACGGTCGCGAATAGCCGATCAGAAGATAAACTAGTTTTGATGTTCCTAGATCGCGATCAAGTGTTGAACCGTCTTCGTGCAATGGAATTTTCCAGTGATCCTTTCCCGATCCGAGTTTAAAATTTGATCTTCGTTCGTGCACACGGCCATTACTCTCTTAAAGCCTGAGACAAAAGTTGTTTTTTTCGAAATCTTGAAGGTGCTTTTAAAGATTTTTTTGTCTCTAGAAGATGGTATTGTGTTTTTTAATAACTTTGGCATGAATTTAACACACACGAATGGCGTCTCTTCATAGATTCGTCACGCTTAAGTTTAAAAGCGGTCCTACTCCACAATGGTAACGAGTTACCAACAGTTCCTGTGGCTCATGCAGCATACCTCAAAGAAACATATGAATCAATGAAACTACGGACATTGAGTGGAATATATTTGGCGATATGAAAGTTGTCTCACTTGTACTAGGAATGCAACTTGGTTACACGAAGTTTTCGTGGTTCCTTTGCGAATGGGAATTTCACAGGATTAGTGATGCTAAAATCAAAAAGGTATTTTTGTGGCCCCTCAGATCAGGGAACTTTTCCGTGATGAAAAATTCAATGACGAACTTAATGAGATAGAAAAGAAAGCATGTCTGTCATTTTTCAAGAATATGCAGAGATTTTTGGGGGAACCATAGGTCCGACAATTTCCGCGAGGCTGTATCCGACCTATTAACTGAATTTCAGGCATTGGGGTCCAACACGGTCCTTAAAATGCACTTCTTGGACTCACACATACATTTCTACCCCCCAAACCTTGGAGCTGTCAGTGACGAGCATGGCGAGAGATTTCATCAAGCTATTGCGAAAATGGAGAAACGTTACCAGGGAAAACGGACCCCCCTCCATGTTAGTTGATTATACCTGGACTTTGAAGAGGGATGTTCCTGATGCCAAATACAGGCAAAAATCATACACCACAACATTTTTAGGTGTAAGCTTCAAACATGTTTTTATTGCAACAGAGCCTTCTTGAATGCATAAATTACATAAACCGTACAACAAATTTGTTTCCTCTGTCTCATCAAAACTGTGGGTGACACAAAAAAACCACAACAGATCTGAAATCAGCGCTGAAAATACTATTAGATTCACCTATTGGAGTTTTTGAGACATTTTTTTTTTTTTTTTTTTTGCCAGTGTAGTTAGAAAGTGCAGCGAACTAGACGGGAATAATTAAGCCGGCAGTCTTAAGTATTCAGGCTGTCATGAAGTAAATAAACTTACTACCAAGGACTAAAAAAATCACTTTATTTTGGACACAAGCAATCTGTATGTAATAATTCCTCCGGTATGTCTGAATAAGCTGAACAGAAAAAGAGTATAATTTACTGATGTCTTCAGCGAATCGAAAACCTCTTAATGGTAAGTCTTGATTTTACAGACACCAAACTCATTATCGGTCTCGTCTGGTTCCCGCCTCGGTGTCATCTTTCTCATCCAAAAACAATATGGGATTTATGTTCATTGCTAGACCACCATTTTTGCTGTCGAAGCCATCTTGCATCCGAGGTTATGCAAGTAGGCATTCGCATCCAAATGTGAATAGATTTGATTGGGTTCGTGTTTCAAGTCTAGTTTATGCACAGTAAGGATAATCAGGACCGCACCTACAGATGAAAGTGGGATCGAACCCGGGACCCCTTGATTACAAGGCGACGACGATACAACTACGCCATCGGGGAGGCCCTAAAAAGTGCATAGAGCAGTGTTTCTCAACCTTCGTGAGCCTGCGTTCGGGTTTTGTTTTTCAATTTTTCTTTAAATAGTCGATGCACCGATCCCAACAATTTTACTCGTGCTTTTAACTTTGTACGTTAATTAATATGCGCTCTTAGAATTTAATATTCATAAATAAATTATGGCATAATCAAAGGGAGTATTAGTTCGGTTATGCCTAGGCTTAATGACAAATACAAAATTTGGTTTAAATTAGTTGACAAGGACTGGATATAATGGAATCTTTAGTTTCTCTGCCAAGTATCATTAAATTTATTTGGTAAATGCAGATTTCCATTGGAATGTTTCATTTTCGACACCGAATTTCCAATTAACCCGAATAATTCCACTTCAATATATTTGTTATTGAAAATTGCGACCGAAACTAAATTTGGAGGCGGGAAGCTAGCCACCTTCTATTTAGATCGTTTGACCGTTCACCACCACTGTCAGAAAAGCATTTCCTATTATCGCAGTCGAACTCAAACCCCTTCTAGGTGGTTGGCATCTTGGGCTGCAAGTCGCTTCACCCTTCCGGCTCTAACTCGAAAAAGACCCAATCGTTAAAATTCAAATTGAGATGCTGCACGGGTGACAGTCCCATCTCAGCGGCTTTGATTTCTCACCAGCGAGAAAGAAGGATTTCCTTTTATCGCTGGTGACCCCAGAACGAATGGTCATATTTCCAGGTGGTTGCCAGCTTGGGCTGCAAGTCGCAAAGTTCAGGAGAACCTCTCGCGGCCTGGCGGTTGAGAAACACTGGCATAGACACTTTACATTGACATAATGTGTATCTTGAAAGTTTACCTGCTACTAACAGGCACTCCTCTTGGCAGTGCTGTTCCTTGGATGTCTTCCTCCATGTTGTTGGCTTCTTTGACGTCATAGCCTGGTTAGGAAGTTGAAGTTAGCTCCATCATCCAGAATGGCTCGTTGGAGGTGTCATAGCCTGAGAAATAAAATATAAGTTTGTGTAGAAATAAAGCAATTCTATTTCTTTGCAATATTAATACCTAAAATGTACAAAATGTGTAATTTTAGTTTGACGATCTGTAAAAATGTTATTTCCTTATGCTCAAATAGGTTAGTTGCATCTGTAAAGTAGGAATATAATCCAGGGTTCCTTGATTACAAAGTGACATGTTTTACAATTACTTTACACCTTATGTTGTATTTGAAATATTTACACATAAAGAGATACGTAAACGAATATTATGTCATTTTAAACATGCCTGAGAATTATAAAACCAAAATAAAGAGACAGGCCAATAAAAGATTTTGAAAGAAAACATGTTAAGATGTGTTATTATGCAATTTCGTTTTATACGTACATTTAAATTAACAGACTATCATTCACAAGAAAATTTTGTTGTCCAAATATTTTTAAAATGTCAATAAGGAGGAAGAAAACCTTTGAAATAGTAATATGAACTTCAGTACCCTTCCCAATTTTTTTAAGCACTGCAATGTGTGCTGTAATATAAAATTTTACTTGAAAGGTGTTTATGTTGTCTTTATCTTTTGTGCCTTGTGGTTCTCTTTTTACTTTCTATTTGTTAATCATTATTATTTGTCCTGTCTTGTTGATTGGATTGTTCTGACAGAGGTATCCTCCTGCACAAGAGTTTTACACAAATTCGGGTTCTCTATATATAGTTACTCATCTTTCTTTCATACCTTCGTATTTTATATTTTTCTGATTAACTTAACGGTCTAAAGTGGGCGGGACATCCAAAATCAAAACTCAAATCAAAACAAATCCATCAAAATCTTGCGGCATGCTTCTTATGTTTCTGATACTGAGCTGAGCAGAGTTGACGTTCTGAAGAATAAATATAATCCTTGATCATACGCAAAATAACAGTATGGAACTTGAACAAATTGGTTCTTTCAATAAGCATTATTAAGACAAAGTATTGAGGACACGTACAGTCACGAACACTGCCGGCTTCTACATTGACTTTTTTACAAATCCCAGTTGGGGGAGCTGACTCAATTTCCGTCTGTTTAAATTTTAAAAGTGGGAAAACATTCCAGAAGACTCGTGTCCAATGTATTTTATATTACTTGGTGTTTATGTAAATACACTAAAAACACTAAATATGCTGACTAAGGTAGTTTTTATTTACGTTTCGAGACTCTGCATGAGGGCCTTCTTTACATAAAGAAAAAAAATAAAACTTAAAAAAGTATTAACTCTAATTTCAAATGCATTTCACTAATTGTTACTCTCGTTGCTTAAGCAGTAAGAGACAAAAGAAAAAAACGCGTTCCATTTCGTGAAAATGTCCATTTCGAGGAATAATTTCACATGTAGCTTACTGCTCCATTTGCAATCTATCACTTTTATGTAACATTACATTGACAAGGCTTAGGTGATAGAGCAGCATATAAGTTGAACCTCACCCGCATAATAAAGAAATGTATTATTATTATTATTATTATTTAACTATAATATATACCATACTTACTACCGTTTTGTTCTTCATTAAATCTTGGCTTTGAAGTACTTAGTAAATGTGCCATAAATCTGTCATTTTCAATTCAGGCATAGAATATTTTGACACTTTTTCTTAGACAATTTGTAAGATAAGCTACGGAAACGATTATCACGTGAGCATTGTTGTACTGTTATATGGTTGTAAGCCATCAATGTAAATGTTAAAGCTCGTGTGCACGAATGACGAAACAATATTGCATTTTTCATAACCAAATAAGAAAGTAATGGAATGGTTGAGGTACACATACATTTACAAGTTATACGCTCAGGTATCAGATTATAGTACCAAGCAGGGCCGTATCAAGGTTTGTGGAGACTCCTGGGCAAAATGTAATTATAAATAGTATTGCAGGCTAGTTATGAACATTGAAAAAAATAAAAAGCGGATATATATTTTCTGCATTTTGATGAAATGATTATACTATAGTGTACATAAGTAAGTGGAAATGTTGGAAAGTCGAAGGTCCTTCCTCCTCTCCAATGGCGTAGTGGTAACGTGATCTCCTTGTAATCAAGGGATTCCTGGTTCGATACCAGGTGGAGGAACAATTAGCCTATCTGTGCATACAGTGGACATAACTCATACTCGAAGGTTCTCCTTGATGGCGTACTGCTAAGGCTGCGCCTTGTAATCATGTTGTTCAGGATTCAATCACTGCAGGAGGGACATTATACGTATATTCCACTTATATACAGTGGCGGTCGGCGGCTACTATGATGGGTAGTGCCAACGTGATCAAGAAAAAACGACTCCGCAATGCCCGCCCCGCCGCCACCCCCCCCCCCTCGCCTTGTGGTTCCTCCACTGGCCCTTTTAATTTATCCTCGTTTGGTAACGTGGAAAACAGTGTGTGTAATATGTAAATGCACAAATCCCATTAATCTTCACTCATTAACCTATCTTTATACACTACAGGAGACTTCCCTAAAAACACAATTACAGGAGGAAGGGGAAAAAATCCTATCGCCTTGTCCTCCCCCAATGCACACGTATTCCAACTGGACGTCGAAAATATCCTAGACATTTGTTGTAAAAGAAATGTCAAAGGAAACTCGCATCACCATAGCGTCACGTATCCCTCATTTTCATTTTCGAGTTACGTTTAGCTAAGCAGCCTGACAGGAAGTATAGGAAAGTGTTAACTTCAGCACCAGCTCAGCGAAAAGCATTCGCCAATATTTGCAAAGGAAAATTGATGAGAGAGAAAAAGGGGAGGAGTTTGGATTAGGACGAATGCAAGTTGGATCTGGCTCGAGAGAGAAGAGGGGAGTGGGTCGAGAGTGTCGAGAGAGAACAGGGGAGTTGGTCTGGGGTTTTGAAGAGAGGAGGAGATTGGTTCGGAAGTAAGAAGAAGAGAGTTGGTCCTTGAGTTTTGGGAGAGAACAGGAGAGTGGTTCGGGAGAGAGACAGGTAATATACTTTTCTAATGCCATCCTTCGCCAATGCAGACTTAAGGTCATAGTAACCCAAATCATGAGAGTTGCCATTTTATAAAGGGTGCTGTATATTTAAGTTTATTCAGGTACCTCCTGCAGTTAGCAGATGCAGCCAAGCGAGAGCTTACGAGCTACCGCTAACCCCCAATAGAATAATTACTTTAATCTAAAAGGCTCCAGGTTTGATCCCCGAACCTTTCGAGGTTCACACACTCAGTAAAAGTGTGCCACAATACGTGGTAGAGGTGCGAATTGGGCCTCTCATCCATTTCCTTCTCCGGAAATGCGATGAGAATAGACCGTTAAATTTTCCCCGTAATGGTGGTATCAGCCTTTATTTATTTCATCTTGCAATACATGCAACGGGCATTTCTTTGCCAACCCAAGAGAGTGATGATATTGTGGAAAACTAGTCGCACACTTTAACAGCAACCCCTTTTACTAACTGGAACTTAATTTTTTCTCACACCTCACTTCTTAGTGCTTTGCACTCTTAACGCCACTTAATGTTCTCACAAATTGCATTAATTGTTCTAAATTTACATTGGTGAACGTGAAAGTCTTATATAGAAATTGGCAGCGACGATACGAATGTTAATTATGTAAGATGTTGAAATTTGAGTCACTTCCCACCCTGATAGGCTAATCACCGCTGCAGTCACGCGCAATACAATGCGGAGGAAAATAAAATAGAATGTTTTCTTCCATAGCCGCGGGCGATCTGGGTACAGCCCTGCGCCCTAGCTTCGTCGCGGTTGTCCGCTTCGGGCTGGCACTGTGGTATGGGGAGCGTCCGTCATTCCGCTTCGCGGAAGGTGTTGTCGGACTTTAGGGAGGCCCATTTTGCCAAAAATGCGGCCGGCCCAGGGACGTCCTTGGACGTTTCCCTATCGCTTCGCTCCTGGTAGCGCTGTGGTTCGCTCGCGAACCCGGTACCCTGGCTATGACAGATCTCCCATCTGGAAACTTTTCATCATTTCCAGGATTTAATCTACTTTTGAAAAGTGCAAATTCAAATTTGATGATCCTTTGACGCAAAATTTAGATTGAATTTTTTACATGACTTTTGTACGTGATTTATGTGATAAGTGATATAACAGTGCAGTAAGCTACAGAAATTATGTGAACGATTTTTTTACATTTTATGTTCCCGATAATTTTGCTCAGATCATGTTTCAGTTTTACCTTTCATGTCTTTTAATTAATTATATCCTTAACTAAAAGTGAATAGTGAGATTATCGCTAAGGAGGAAAATAATTTAGTCTTGACTCCGACTCATTTGCATTATGTATTCACTGAGTCCAGCGGCGAGTATGCTGAGTCATTTTTTTTTGTTGTTTATTAATTAAAGTTCTTTAAAGTTAAAATTTATTTTCGTTCAAAACTGACCGTAACTTGTCGATGATCAAAAATGCATGAGCTATAAACTGTTCAGATTATTGCCAAGAGGATATTAATTTTAAATAAATGTAGTTTTGGGAACGAACAAGGTTCAGCGGTCGACTCATTTATATTCGTAATGACACAATGCTCCTAGCTCCTCAAAGAAGGATGCTTAGCTTCAGGAGATAGTCGAGGAATTCACGAGTCAGTCGTTTTGCCTTACGTTACCTTAATTAAGGACTAAATTGTTTTATTAAACTATGTGTTGACATGTGAAGAAATGAAACGCTTATTATACTTCTGGCAATGAAGCAGCAATTATGTCCGCTACTGTACGCCGGTCGTACGTAGTTAGAGTGACGCTACCATTAGTTCAGAGTATAAACCGCTCGATTAATTAGTGGATTCTGGTTTAGAAATAAAAGGTGCTTTAGTTATATGCAAAAATAGGTCGAGAAATGAATAATGATGAATAAAGCGCATATATAGGATAAATAAAGCAGTCTGCTATGGCAGAGTGTAAGATGTTTTAAGCCAATGAATAGGCTTTAGTGATATGAAACAGTACGTACACATATTATAAATATATATTTCTGTTTCAAGCACCCAAAAGTTAGGCAAAGCCAACTTATAATGATTTAACTGGACACAATTAAGAGAGCACGGCGCGGATGTTTCTCACATGTTAGCGAGATTTTTTTTGTTGATGTTATATTTTTTACCCTCTCTGAGCTATTGCTTTGATGGACAGTTGAATATTCCTCCTACGCATTCATTTTATAGCTCATGACAAATTTTAATACCTTAAATTTCATGTGTATTTATATTATATCTATTGTTCCAACTTGAAGCGAAAGTATGATATTTATATTTCGAGTTACGGCATTCATCAATATCAACGTTCCTTAGCGTTAATTAACAGATTTGTGCTTCCCTAATCACGACGTTAATCACTTACTCACTGAATAACAGATACACGTTAGAGATTGTTTAAATTACGATAAAATTCATTATCAATTTTCATTAAATAATGTTAAAGTTTTGCGAATTTGTACCTATATTTAGAATTAATAAAGCAGAATCTTGTACGCCTTCCGGCTTAAGACCTCATCGTGTTTACATTCAGTCAGACCCTAAACAAGCGGAGAATACGTAGGAAATTGAGCAACCACTAACACATGAGAACGCGTTTTAGCAGTCACAGAGGTTTTGTAACATCATCTCTGTCCATCACAAGGACACGAATAACAGGCAACAGCTATTTGGGCGATTTTCCGAAAAGTATTAATTTTATATGTGAATATTTATTGGTTATTAAACACATGGATGTACTTTAGTCAATTTATTTGCCAATTATGCACACTAGTTAGGCGGAAGAGTGTGACGTTCACAGGGCGACGTTAGAAGTTTATGCAATGCGCATTTATACAGTGAGATTTATCAAGTAGCTCCACATAATGAATAAACGGTGAAAAATACGAAATAATATGTAAATGCGCTTAGTGAATACCATTTTCTCCAGTTACCCAGGGATCCCAAATAACTGGTGAAAGTACCTTCTGCTATCGGAAGAATGGCGATAATGTGCAGTCTGAATAAAGACTTTACTAAATGTTACGTGTATATAAATATTCAAAGCATATTTTAATAGAGACCCGTGAACAAAATGTTTTCTTGACCCTTCGTGTGATATAAAACTAGTAATGGCTAAACTATATTCACATAATTAAGGCATTATATTTTTTCCCCCTTTTTGCCCACCCACCCTACATATATTTAGTTCCAAAGAGAATAGTTGTAATTTGCATTAATATAAAAGAATAGGAAACGCATAGCTACGATATCCTTTTAAATATGTCAATATAGAGCTCATAGCACGCCCAATTAAAGAGAATTCAGCGCACTAAGTGGTCCAAAAAGGATTGCAACTTTTTCACTTAGCATAGTTTGTTAGTAAATATAATATTATATCTTAATTTCCCGTCAGTTCAGGTGTTATCATTTTCGGAAATATTTTTCGCAGCGTTTCAGTATCCGTATGTACTTTGCATAAGATATTAATAATAGCGATCTTTGCCATATGTTTTCTTAATACGATTATTGTGTTCTCGTTTCCCGTGCTCCAAGCCTGTAAAAGAAAAGTTTGAAATACAAGATTAGCATAGGACTGAATGACCCAGATAACGATTTCATTTCATACGGAATCATTGTTATGATCAAGTTGCATAGAACTCGAACAAGATACATTCACAAATGTGTAGTCACGTTTGTTACGTAACGACACGCGCTTGGATCTTTGGCGCATGTATGTTGCGCATCCACTATTTCTTTCTGTCCGCGATGAATCCGAGCTGCAAATCAAGAATTTACCCCCCCCCCCCTTTCCTTCCTTTTCCACTCCAGATTTCCAGTGAAGCTTCGTCCCATCCCGGCGACTCAAATTTCTTGCAAGTTAATTTCCTCCATTCTCTTTTACCGGCGTCAGTTAATTCCAGCAAACTCCGAAGGCTGCGATTCAGCGTTCCCATACACCCAGTAACCTTGGACAGTTCCGGCCGAACGATGAAAATTGATACAATGACAGGCTTGCAATATGACAATGCACAATGGCTAACTCCGCTCCTTTTCCAAGGAACTCACTCTGAGCAGAACTATACATCTCTTGTTACCTTTTCCTGACTTCGCACAATCTGTTGCCTAGCGGCGACTCTATTGCTCTCGCAGCCGGTCAAGATCGAACCATGTTCCAGCATGCTTAGCTTTTAGAATTTCCCCACCCCAGAATTTTCCCCCTAGAGTTATTCTCACGTCATGACTTTCTTGCACTTCGGATAATAACTCGATCCAGCGTTCGACGTCGAAACATCAATTCCAAGTTGGCACTTCGAAATCTTCATACATCTAAGACAAAAATTCAGTACTAATAATGGTGAACTGTTGGAGTTATTTAAATAAAGCATTCAGATATATAATGTAGTATGGATATGACAAGTACTTTGACAATTTATTTTTGCTGATGAGATTGTTCATATTCCAATCAATGGACACGACAATTGAGATGAGGCATGTTCAATTACATTTTTAGTTTGTTTACAAATTTCTCTTCAACTAGTACCTAAGGGATACTACGTCATTATTGCGTCACTTCAATTCCTTTTACGTCACCTACATAATTAACATTTGAAGATAAATTCAAAGAATTTGGTTCCTCTCATTTACTTTTGTTTATTATCACCTCTTTAGATTTAGAGGCAATTATTGCAATTTTGTTAGCCTTCAATCACTATTTTCACCACGTTTGCACTCCCGTTATGGTAAAATAATGTCTCACATCGTAATCCTTCACATTTTTAATATATCAGTTATTTAAAATTGATTTACATTCTTTATTGCTTTTTATTATTAGTTATTATATTTTATTTGACATTCGGCCCCATTTTTAGTGATTTTGTACCTTTATTTGAATGGCATACTCTGGGTTATTGTGATTTTAAAGACTGTATTTTGAAACCTTTCCCTGTTCCTTTTTTTTTTCATTGGCCACCTCATTCCTATCCTCACCTAATAATGTCTCGTATCTCCATGACGTCTACATCGCATAGCAGAGATTTCCTGAGACGCCTTCAATATTGGAATTCTACGCGCCGGCGACCTTCAGAGAGCAGCTCCATTTACCATCGCCTCTCAGTTCGTGGAGTCAACAATTTCAGTTTTCACCCGGCGTACATAAACCCGCCGAGTACTTCGCATTACCTCCTCGAACTCAGGACTGCACTGCGACCGTCGGCCGATGGGATTTGTGCTAGCCACCAGAGCACACCTTCAGTTTTCTCCCATTTCTACGCTCCGGCCCTCAAGATGCAGCGGATACACGCCCACTTTTCGCAAAAGTACTGTCTTTATTTCCGCTGGAATTCCAGTCAGGACTACATTCCAGCTCAAAGTGATGCAGTGAATGAAAACTTTTCCCGCCATGTGTCCCAGCCTACAAGTTTCAAGTGGCCAGAAGAAAACACGACACCTTACCCCATCTTCAGTATCCTTCGATTTGGTTACCATTCAGACGCCCGTACGCAGCAAGACCAGCTTTACTTTCATGTACGGTCCCCACCACAAGTGTGTTACCATCTTCGCGTGCAGGCATATGCAACCCGACAAGCACACCTACTTTAGCTGTTACTTCTACAGCATGGCAGACTTTACGAGACTAGGTTCCCTAGTCCGGTGAACAGCATTCTCCCCTGGATGATTAATTTTCCAGTACAGTTAGCTACACAAATTAATCCAACTGTTTCTTCCTTCTGTTCACCCGCCGATCTTCAAGATTTACCCCACCCCCTCATCAAACGTCCCTCACCCAGAATTTTACATCCAGTGGTACAATCATGAACACTTCTCGTTCCTTAAACTACAAAAGGACCGATATTCTCACGTGATGATTGGGATGTAAATTGTGACCCCCTCGTTCCGGTTTTCGCAGTTGCAAACACTTTTGTACGGACTCCATGGGATGCAGTGGATACTACACGCAAGTGCTTTCGCGTGTTTTCAGAACATTCCGGACCTTACATAGGAACTTTTACGCCATACAGCAAGGACTGTAGGATTTTTTTTTTTTCTAACCAAGATGTACCATATAATGGACATTTGATTTTGATATTCCACTCATTATATATTTGTAGTGGCCTAAGTTGGGTTTCTTTACTTATCACGTGTGTATTCAAATATCTACTCATATTTAATGGACGGTGTTGGACAATTTTGATATTTTAATACGTAATGCAGTATAGCATTATTCACTATAATATGATATATTTTCAACAATCTTTTTTTCTCTCACTTTTATTGGAAGATGATACTTATATCTTCTATACATATATTATTCTCTCAAAGAGATTCAATGGACGGAGAAACTTGCGTGTGCTTCGATACAATATATATTCACCAGGATCCTCTTATATTAGTGCAAATTGCCTTGCAATTTATTGTGGCGTGAGCAGTTGCTCCCATATTCCTAGTGTTTTGGTGTTAGCCCCCCCCCCACATGCTTAGTGGGTGGAGCCACAACTTATGGCTTTGGCCATTCTGACGTCAGTTCGGCAGACAGGTGATAAGCAACTCCTCTCGTGGGAGGATTGGCCGAGTTCAGTGGTGTGTGTGTCTGACGTATCAAACATAGTTCTCTGACCCGAGCTGACGTTACAGCTTAGCTCGTGTTGATAAACATTTCTTGGAAGCCAATGTATGCGTGCTCAGCATAAATATTGTAGTACGCACGCGTTCATTTCATTCATGCTAGAGACGAACGAAATATGGCATTGGACTTCTCATTTTTGATTGCCATCTCGGCTTTTAATTTTAGTTTGCTCCCACAGAGCTTTTGTCTTGATATTCGATAGTCCAAATTAGATTACGACTTGACACCTGTCAACCAAATCTAATTTTGACTGCATTTTTTTCCCTTCCCTTTAGTTTTAGAGTTAGTCTGTAGTGTTCATTTTCACTGATGTGAAATGTATTTTTATTTTTCTTCACTAAATAAATAGACCTTCTAAGGGACTGCATTGGCATAACCGGCACTGTACCTGCAACTTGTCTAAACGTTTTAAAAATTCAAAGGAATTTTTTTCGCCCAGCTGGATACCGTCACGTATCCCTCATTTTCATTTTCGAGTTACGTTTAGCTAAGCAGCCTGACAGGAAGTATAGGAAAGTGTTAACTTCAGCACCAGCTCAGCGAAAAGCATTCGCCAATATTTGCAAAGGAAAATTGATGAGAGAGAAAAAGGGGAGGAGTTTGGATTAGGACGAATGCAAGTTGGATCTGGCTCGAGAGAGAAGAGGGGAGTGGGTCGAGAGTGTCGAGAGAGAACAGGGGAGTTGGTCTGGGGTTTTGAAGAGAGGAGGAGATTGGTTCGGAAGTAAGAAGAAGAGAGTTGGTCCTTGAGTTTTGGGAGAGAACAGGAGAGTGGTTCGGGAGAGAGACAGGTAATATACTTTTCTAATGCCATCCTTCGCCAATGCAGACTTAAGGTCATAGTAACCCAAATCATGAGAGTTGCCATTTTATAAAGGGTGCTGTATATTTAAGTTTATTCAGGTACCTCCTGCAGTTAGCAGATGCAGCCAAGCGAGAGCTTACGAGCTACCGCTAACCCCCAATAGAATAATTACTTTAATCTAAAAGGCTCCAGGTTTGGTCCCCGTACCTTCCTTCTGTTCACCTCCGTCTCAAGACGATAGGATATTTTACTTTTAAAATATAAAAGTCTGGATGGCCCTTCGCACGCATCTACTGTATCTTATATCTAAATGTTCATTTAACTTTGGATAAATACTAAATTCGTTTTTTTAATAGTATGCCTGAAAAGTAGATAGTATCTTTCTCACGAATTACTTCCCAACGGGTCTTACAAATCAGTCACATTTAGCGATTTATCTTGGCAGCTATGTCCCTCTTCGTGCCAAGCGAAAACGGACTCGGCTGGTGTCTTATGTTTAGTGGGGGCCCCCCATTTTTTTTTACTAGGAGCTTTATTAGCTCAATATGTTAACCACCAATTTTCAGCAGTTGAAATGGTACACTAGATTTTAGAATCAGTAGTAATTCACAATCGAACATATCGCAGATAGGTTTGCAGGGAGAATAGCGCAGTAAAATAAAGTTACAGGACGAAAATTGTATCGCTTTAGCAGCAGTAAAATTCTGCGTCTAAATGTCTACAGACAGTATATTATGAAGAGTGAGAACACCGTAACTACAATATATATTAAATACTAAGGGGGTTCAGACGGAAACAGAGAACTGAGCAGTAGACTGTACTTACGTACATAATTTATTGTAAATGATATTATTTACAATTAAGAGTAAATATGTCACTACATATGCACGGTCCATCTACTGGACAATTACCGACAGGTTTTTCAAGAAAATTCCCAAAGGCTTAACACTTATAGTAGCCACACTTTTCTTACCTTTTTCGCCGAAAATTCATCTACTATATCATCGAAGTCCAATTCACGAAGAAGTTCATGTTCAATGCTTAATAAACAAAGATTGGATAAGTGATCATGTCCCATGGCAGCACGAAGCCTGTTTTTCACTATTTCATTTTTGAGAACGATCTTTCTCTGCTGTAGTTTGTTGCCATTAAGACCAAATACATTCTACAGAGAATTTCGACATTGGGAAATGTACTGCGGAACGGGTCCTTATATATACTGCTGGACAAAAAAAACCGGACACCTTAATATTTGACATCTGAATTGCAATTACTTATGAATTACGCTCTCAGTTAAGTATTGAACAATTGAACATTCATTATTGAACATTTTCCATAGTTTTTCCGTTTATTATTTATTTATTTATTTATTTATTTACTTGTATTTACTTATTTGGAACACCTAGTAGGCTTAAAATCAATTTCATGGAATTTTGTTTTAATTTATTGATTTTCAATTCCTGTTGGTATTATTTTGTTTAATGTCTAGAGAGCCATGTATTTTGGTTCATAGTAACCATAGTAACAGATATTATTGACATTGTCATTGCTGGTATTTTTCTTGCAAATGTATTGTAAGTTTACTAGCTTGAAAATGAGACGTGAAGAGGTAGTAAAAGCAGTAGCTCTTCGCGATGATGGTCGTAGTGTACACTATATTGCTAGGGTGCTAAATATAGCACGAAGTACTATCCATGAAGGTCTCAGACGGTATGATGCAACTGGTTCCTATGGTAGAAGACCTGTTTCTTGTCGGAAACGATGCACAACAGCACGGGAAGATCGTTTAATGCGTATCATAGTCTTAAGAGACCGTCGTACGACTTCAAATATTGTGGCACAGCATTTGAGAAATGTTCATAGAGCTGTGGTTTCTTCACGAACAGTTCATAGAAGACTGAATGAAAGTCGTTTATCATCTCGGAGGCCAGCTGCAGGTCCCAGGTTGTTAGCACGTCACCGGAAGCAAAGACTGGAATTTGCTACAAAACACTTACATTGGAATGTGGAGCAGTGGGAAAAGGTTTTATTCTCCGATGAGTCAAAATTCAACCTACGTTCATCAGACGAGAGTGAACATGTGTATAGAAGACCTAATGAGCATTATGCGCAATGTTGTTTCGTTGAAATAACACCCTTTGGAGGCGGTGGTGTCATGTGGTCTGGGGAGGTATCTCTTTACAAGGACGTACAGAGTTGGTTTGTAGAGAATGAGGCACTGGCAGCTTGTAGGTATATTACAGAATGTGTGGCAGATCATGTAGTACCATATGCACCATCCATAGGCCTGGACTTTGTTTTTATGCATGACAATGCGCGTCCTCACATTGTGAATATTGTCACGGAGTACTTGGACGAAGTTGCGATTAGAATAGCCACCACAAAGTCCGAACCTAAATCCGATAGAGCACATCTGGGATGAACTGAAATGACATATCAGAAACCGCGCAATAGTTCCAGAAACAACTGAAGAGCTAAGACGTGCTATTCAAGAAGAATGGGAGCAAGTGGACCAAGATGTGATTGCCAACGTTATTCGAAGTATGCCACGGCAGTTACAAGCTGTAATTGATGGCAGGGGAGGTAACACCCGCTACTAGACAGCTTATATACCCCAACAGTACCAGTTAACAATATGAAAAAAAATATTGGTAAGATTTCCTTTTTCTTTTTTCTTTGGTAGTTTTCTGCAACTTTCGTTTTTGTTCTAATTTATCTTATTAACAATACATTTTAATTTGCCTTCTGTTGAATATATTCAGGTTTCCTTATTTCCAATAATTTCTGCAACCTTTAGTTAACCTTCGAATCAGAATTTATGCATTATCACAAAAAATGCAAGTGTCCGGTTTTTTTTTGTCCAGCAGTATACAATAGCCTATTACCTAAGTATACATATTACACGAAAGGAAATTATGTACTTCTAAGGATAATTTATTATCTTAATCATATCTGAAAATTCATTGAATAAGTGTACCTTATTTCCACACAACAGCCAAATCAATCCATGGTATAAAGTATACTGAGCTTCAGATATCTACAAACAGATCGCCTCAGAGCTATGCTACAATTGGATCCAGAATAGTGAAGGCATACGACAATATCGAAGTATTTTGATTTTTCAAATACAACTTCTTATGTAATTTTTCACAAACATAGCCAGCTGGTTAAAATATTTTTTTGGTGGAGGCCCTTCACACCTTTCTTTTGGTGGGGGGGGGGGCGGGGCAATTGCCCCAGTTGCACATAGGTTAATCCGGCCCTGGTACCAAGAGAAACATTATCTTCATAATGTGAATTCGATGGAGTTCGTTTGATTGCTCACTTGGAGAGGTAAGGACTAACCACCTTCTAATGAATTGTGGAGCACAACATCAAACAATATTATATCAATTCTATTAGAGACATTCTTCGCTCGAGTGGGGCACAGGGAAGGCTAAGTATTTTCAAGCGAGCTCTTCTTCATGGTTATAGCTGACATGATGCTTTTTGTTCCTCTGTTTTCCCTCACATGCTCTCTTTCTTCCCCTGTTTATTTATCTCCTGCTGCCTTTTCTCTATCTTTCTTCATCTCCTGTTTTATGGCTTTCTTTCGCAGCCACGTAGCTAGATATTTTGGTACTCTAGGCAGGCGCCCCCAAGCACCGATTTTTTATGTGTGCGCGTTCTTCGATATTTTCTTCATATGCCATGGTTTGTGATATTTATATACTACAAATTTGAAATCAGGAAACAAAAGAAAACTCATTAGAAACTTAAAAAAAATATTTTATTTAAAAATTATATTTAAAGATCGTAGAAATTTTGAGCGAGAAATGCAGGCTCGACCAGGACTCGAACCCGGGTCTCTGGCATACCGTGCCATTGCTCTTCCACTTTATTTTTATTACAAAGGAATACCCCTATTCGGTGGTATCCCCCGTCATTCACACTTTCTCTCAACATTCGTGCATATCAGTTTTTCTTTATTCTCGGTTTTCTCATTTTACGGACAACACAAAAATCCAAGTCTCAGCCGGGATTCGAACCCGGGGCCCCTGCCTTCGTAGCGTGCTGAGATAATCACTCCGCCAAGGAGGCCGATACCACTTTTTTAATTTCTCTTTCATACAGTAATTTTACAGTTTTTGGATAAAAATGGTTCTTTGTACTTTAACATTCCATCAGCACCTTTAAAAAATGTGCGAATAATATTTTTCTTTTATCTTGAGACACTTTATGATATTCCTGTTTAACATATATTAAAAATTGATCATGAAAATATATACCTTTATATATGCAGGCAAACAATATATAATGTCCAACCAACCATTGTACACTACGCAATTTAGTACATGGAAAATACGAAAACATAGGTAACATTATGTTATGCACAGTAAACGCATTGGGATGGGTGCAACAAATTTTTCCTAATAACACACATAGATATTTCCATGTTTCACGTGTCCGTATGCATTCACTTAGCCAGTGTGAAATCGAACCATTTTGTTTACACCTACCACATAGCGGGTCTTGTAACAGTTTTAATTTATGTAATTTCTCTTCCGTCACCACTATATCCTGTACCACACAGTACCACGCAGATTTTACCAAGGGCGATAAATGAGGTGCTTGAACATTGTTTCATATCTTGTGCCAGGGATGGGTTGGTTGTTTAATCATTATCTTGCAGCTAGGCAGTGTTGCCAAACAACGTGACTTGTATAGTTGAGATACTTTTGGTATTTCAAGAGGTATCACTGAAAGTAGTATATAACAAATTTCTAGCACTGATTCTTGTAAATATTTATAATGCGGTGGCACCGTTGCTATAGTGATCGGAGAATGCAATGGTATGGTGTCCAAAATCTGCTTAAATATCACACCCGTTAAACTGTCTGGGAAGTTGACTAACATTGACATATCTGCTTGTACGCGGAGAGCTTGGATCTTTAACTCCACGTGAGTCAGGCCAAGTACTCCTCACCGTACCGGTAGACACACATTCTCGTGACTCACCCGCAGCATTTGGTGTGCACAAACAAACCAATTTATCGCACTCCCTATCTGTACAAAATCCAATTTCCTCATCGGAAGCACTCTTGCCACAAACCAGAGCTTTGAACTCGCATAAACATTTACAAAGGCTACCCTGGCAACCAAGCTAAGGGCACGAAGTTTGTTTTGTTTAAGCACACTTTTCAGCCCAGCAATACATGTTGAATAATTTTGCGCAATCATTTCTTGTAAAGAGTGGGTAAAAATTATTCCAAGTATTTTCAGTGCATTTACTTTTTGAATTTTATCAGTTTGATACGAGTGGTTTGTAGCATCTAAGTGCATCCAATGAGTTTTATTATAGTTAAGCTTTAGTCCAGCCACCGAGCTGTATTTTTCTATCACATTTTCAAGTATTTCCATATCTGTCGGCAATTTCACAAACACAGTGACATCATCAGCATAACCTAATAATTTTATCGTTGTTGAGTGAATATTTAACCCATGCAATTGCATTTCAAGTACCTTTAAAAATGGCATTAACGCTATACAAAAACGTATCATAGACATGGGATCACCTTGTCTGACACCCCTTTGTAAATGTCTTAGTTAAAAAACCATTGATTTTTACACACGATTTGGCATCAGTATATAAACTCTTAATCGCATTTACAAATTTTGGACTACAACCCATCCTTAAGAATACAGCATATAAAAATTCGTGCTGTAAAGTATCAAAACCATTTTGAAAATCCAATGCTACTATACCATGGTGACCTTGTATGGTCGTATTCTTTATTTTATTGTTTATTGAGCAATTTTCACACCGATAGTACCCCTGGGGGCATTGGTGCATGTACATTACAAAAGACATGTTGACATCGCACATATATATATCTATACATCAAATTGGCAATTTTTTAAATAATAATATAACATAATATAATAGTAAAACACACAATGACAAATTATTTGTTGAAGTGAACTAGTGCTCTAAAAGTACATGTTATATAGTGTATACAATCTAAATTTATTTTATAAAGTTAATTAATTCTTGAAATTCTTGAACTGAATATAATGTGTATTCCAATAACAATTTTTTCACTTTACTTTTAAAGATTGTGGTTCTCTCAAAATTTTTGTAACTTTTTGGTAATATATTGTATAACTGGATGCCTGAGTAAAAAGGTCCTGTTTGGAATGCAGTTAGCCGCACTTTGGGAATGTGGAAGTTATCTTTTTGTCTGGTATTGTAATCGTGAGTGTCTATGTTCCTTGGATAGTTCGATTTTGTTTCGTGTATGAAAGTAAGTGTTTCAAGTATGTACAGACTTGGAAGTGTTAATATACGTAATTTTTTGAAAAGCGGTTTACATGTATCAGTTTTATGAGCATTTGCCAAAATACGCAATGCTCTTTTTTGAATTTTAAAAATCCTCTGCGATTGAGCCGAGTCTCCCCAAAATTGGATACCGTACCTCAAAATACTTTCGAAGTTTGAGAAATAGATATTTAGCAAACATACTGTATTGAAACTATGTTTTAAGGTTCTTAATTGGTAACATACGGTGTTTAGCCTCTTGCATAAATGATCTATGTGAACTTTCCAGTTTAGACACTCGTCTATAAATATTCCAAGAAATTTTGTATTGTTAGTAGCTGTTATAACGGCATGCCCTACTGTGAAATTATCTTGCTTAATAGAAGAGTTTTTGGCTCTAGATACACCAAATTTTATTATATTAGTTTTTTCGTTGTTCATAGAAAGTTTGTTTGCTGAAAACCAGCTTTGTAGTTCAGTAAGAGCTTCTTCCGTTTTTTGAATTAATTTTACATCGTTAACAGAATCTACCAAAGCCGTAGTATCATGTCTATAACTAGTTATGACATCACGAATTGTTTGTTAAACAGTAAAGATCGATCTATTATTACCATAACAGTATTGATGGACACCGATCATTCTTTCCATATAAGGCAAAAGACGACGAAGCAAACATCGTGCAAAAATTTTATAATCCGTGCACAACAAAGATATAGGTCTATAGTGTTTTACTATCGTAGGGTTAGGAACTTTGGGAACCAGGACGATTATACCTGTATTGCTCGTCCTTCCCAAGCAGTGTTGATTATATACTGCATTTATCGAGTCAGTCACAATATTACCTACAAGTGACCAAAATCTTTTATAAAATTCTATGGGAATACCATCTATTCCTGGCGATGAGTTATTCTTCATTCCTAGAATCGCGTCGTACATCTCAGCAGCTGTAAAGGTCTTTTCAATCCGCAAGTTGTCATTAACAAAAAAAAATCCGGAACTTGTTGTAAAAATATTTGTTCCTGAGCTGGATCATAACTTGTTCCTTGAAATCTAGAGTGATATGCGCGGTAAAAGATTTCCTTTATGTCAGTCACATTACTATGTTCAGAATTATCTTCGTCTATTATCTTATGATTCGTTTGGCGTTTTCCACGATTACGTTCATGTAGAACATGACTAATATTGGCCATTTCAAGAGGGTCAAATGGTAAAAGATTACTACGTATTTTGCACCCACTTCCTTTTTGCGCGTGTAATTGCAACAATATTGCCTGTACTAGTTTAATGTTCTGTTGCACTTTTCCCCCTCTTACCCCTTCATCAGCTCTCTCAACACTTTATAATAAAAATTGTATTTATTATTCCAATCCTGGTTCCATTCTCTACTATATTGTCTACAAAATCGTGTGATGGCTGGCTTTAGATATTCATCCCACCACTTAATTATATTATGATGTTTGATCAGGTGATTGGTGTGAAATATTCCATACATAGCCAGAGTATAACGTATGGCTATTTTTTTTCCTGTTAAGAATCCTTGTGTATAAGGTAAATTTAATTATAAAATATAAAATATATAAAAATATAAAATTTAAAATATAATGTAAAATTCGGACTTTCCACTCTATTATACCTTCATACATTGAAATGTAACACATTCCAGCTACTGCTACAGTTCATGAATGAGAAACAACCTGTTGATAAAGCTTTGTGTTCTTCATAATATTCATGGCAAAGCTTATTTACGAGGGTGGTTCAGCATGCTCCGCCCCTGACCCATTTCCAGTGATAGTAGAGACCTGTAATTTTATATGTAACATTGTTCATTATTTAGACTAATATTCACAAAGTTTCAAGAATTTACAACAATTTCTCTATTTGTTACACGTTGATGATCAGTAAGAAGTGTAGCCACATGTGAAACAATGGAAAAATTTGAGGTCCGAGCAGTGATAAAATATTTACTCAAGAAAAATCTAACACGGGAAGACATCCATGCAGATATGGGGGGAACTCTTGGTGACTTTAGCCTTTCATATGATCTAGTGAAGAGATGGTGCCGTGAATTTAAATGTGGTCGGCAGACCTGTGAAGATGAGCATGGTGGTGACCCATCTGCAACGGTGACCACACCAGAAATGATTACAAAAGTGCATGACATGATTTTGGCAGACCGGCGAGTGACTGTCCGCCATATAGCAGACACATGTGGCATCTCAACTGGCAGTGTGCATTCAATTATTCATAATAATTTGTTAATGAAAATTATCTCTGCACGTTGGGTCCCGAGAATGCTGACGGTCAACCAAAAGAGGACACGTTGTGTGAGAAGTCAGAACCTGTTGCGGACAATATAGGCTGACAAGCCAAAGTTTCTGAAGAGATTTGTTACAATGGATGAAACGTGGGTTCACTACTTCGATCCCGAAAGTAAACGCCAAACCATGCAATGGAAACACCCCCATTCTCCACCCCCAAAGAAATTCAAGGTTCAACCATCAAAGGGCAAAGTGATGGCATCTGTGTTCTGGGATGCAGAAGGAATTCTTTTGATAGATTATCTCCAACAGGGAAAGACAATCACAGGTGTTTATTTTGCAACCCTAATTGAAGAATTACATACTGCCATCAAGGAGAAACGCCGCGGAATGTTGGCCCGTGGTGTGTTGTTCCATTGTGACAATGCTCCCGCCCACACCTCCCAAGTTGCGGTGGCTGCAATTCATGCAGCAGGGTTCGAAATTGTCCCTCATACCCCTTATTCTCTAGATCTGACCCCTAGTGACTTCCACCTGTTGCCGAACATGAAGAAACACCTTCGTGGAAAACATTTTGCCAGTGATTCCGAGGTTATGGATGTTGTGAATGCTTCGTTGCAGGACCAACCAAAAGATTATTTTTCTGCTGGGATTGAAGCACTGGAAGGCCGATTGGAAAAGTGTGTTAATGTTGCAGGGGACTATGTTGAAAAGTGACAGTGATTTGGTTTTCCTACGAGGGTTCCTTCTATGTCAGGGGCGGAGCATGCTGAACCACCCTCGTAGTCTCTAATATTGTTCCTTAGATATCTAGATTTTTCCAAGGCGTACGATTTTAGCATTCTGGCTATACGTTACCCTTAAGTAGATGAACAACACCTCCAAAGAAAATTTATTTAGTAATTACTTCTGGGTCATATCCTAATTCCACCCTACTATTCCAGATTTTAGGAATCAATCCCAGATTAAAAGAAAAAACTCTGATTGAGGTCAATAAAGTCTGACGTCATCAAAAGAAAGCAAAATTTGTTAAGAATAAGAAAAAATAACGGTCAACAACCTGGCTTTGAAACATACGAGTATCGTTAGTATTGTGATGATTATCTGAGAATTCTATTTGTTGATGAAATAAGTAAAGGTATAGGTATATTGTATTCAGTTATTGCTTGATATGGGAAATATTAATCAAACAACTGTTGTTCGCAATGGGCAGGTAACAAGGTGTTATTATTTTTTATTTAAAGGATTGGGGTCCAAAAAAATACAATAAAGTTTTCATAAATCTGACTTCACCACTGAATTCCTGGTGAAATTCTAGCCCAAAACCGTACCCCATATGCCCTCCTTCCCATTTAAAGAAATGAAGTTGGGTCAAAGATGGCGGTCACCAAGATGGCAGACGTTGTCATGACATGTACCAAAAAGTTTCCTTCTATTCCTAATATATTACTATCATGACCAATTGCTGCAATCTACACCCCCTTTCATTTTATAAGGGGTGGTCAGGGACTTTTGACTAACACTGTAGTTGTTTCCTTTTTTGTCATTTAGCATCGCTTTTCTTCCACTTTTGACTAATAACAACGGTGAGGATGAGTTATGATGAAATTGACGAAGGTCGGGACATGTTCACATGCACATAAATATCCTATCAAACGGATATATTGGCACGTAACTTCTGGTTTAAGTTTTAGTTGTAATGTTTTGTGAAAATATGAGGTTTCGATGGGGAAAGAGGGGACATTCCTTCTTGGAAATTACAATGTAACAATACCGACTGTGGCATAATTAGGTATTTCGATCAACCACACCAGTCATGCGATCACAATGGTCGCAATTTTAACTCCCATCTTCTACCCAGAATCGTGAAGACAGCCAAAACATTGGAAAAACACTTCCACCCAAGAGATTTTGCAAGGTTGAGGAAATTCTTTCTTCGGGGACAAGGGGAACTAATTCTGGCTGATCTAGTACCATAGGGACAAAGTGAAGTGTGATCTTCAACTTTTGGATAAGATATTGCTTCATGGAGCGCAGTAATATCGGCCAAACCTCTCAGAGTCATGTTTTGTTCTCCACTGTGATAATGCACCGCCTCACACATTGGAACTGTGATAAGACTTTTTGACAGGAGAACTTCGAATACTCCCCACCAACCCTACTCACCTGAAATTTAGACCCAGCGATTTCTAGTTGATTTCAAACCTTAAGGATTCATTTCGAGCCTTCAGAATTGTGACATTTTCCAGTGTTGGAAACATGTTTGTTAAAGGTCCAGGATTCTTAAATATATTTAATTCCGGTCCAGGAGAGAATGTGCAAAGTTGCAGCCCTGTCGCGCGCCCCTGGGATTTATGTCAGAACGGTCATGTGCTGTGTTGGGCTGCATACATATAGGATAGATTTTAATCGCTTATAACGCCGAAAGTAAACGCTTTCGGGGTAAAGTTTATAAGGAAAGGTTACTTGTTTCTTATGATATCTACCAGCACGTCAGCGTTTTTGAAGTTGTTTTGCGGCACCCTGTATTTTTACTTAACTTACCAACTCTCAACAATAAAGTGCTTACATTGCAACAAGTATAAGAAACAAATGCAAAGATTTACATTATGACATTGACGCAGATACTGGCGTACACAGATGGGGCTGATGGAGCTACACCCCCTCAGAAATTTTGAGAAATATCAACATTTTTTTTTAAAAAAAGTGAAGAACGTTAGGTGGTA
Source organism: Lepisma saccharinum (assembly GCF_977018435.1). Classification (NCBI taxonomy): domain Eukaryota; kingdom Metazoa; phylum Arthropoda; class Insecta; order Zygentoma; family Lepismatidae; genus Lepisma; species Lepisma saccharinum. The sequence continues at coordinate 44,211,229 of NC_139249.1, forward strand.
AATGCAAAAAAAACAACTTAAAATACCCCAATCGCCATTTTTGAGAGTGGAAAGTACTAAAATCAATAAATACCTTGTCGTGTCTACCTGCCTGTGTTGCCTTCAAGTGTCTTGACTACGGAAGATATTACGAGATCCAATATCTTTTCCGTCGTTACGACACTGTCTTTGTGAATTTGGGGTTTAAATTGATGATTTTACTATCAAGCTTCTACGTATGTAATTTCTGAGATTAATAAAATCAAATTAAATTGTAATTTATTTTGCCAGGGCGAATCGTAATATCATGTAATTACATTGGAGAACATATGCCTATTGCAACATACCTAATGTACTTAAGTGCTGCCATCTAAATTACAATCTCTACCAAATGTTTAAGACCATCTTGTCATATTATAACTCCATCAAGCCTTGTTTCCATGATATGAAAAAAATAAATATGCTGACCAAGGCAGTAATTTATTTTATTAAAAATATAAACTAAACGTAACGTTTCAACCTTCTAGCAAGGTCTTCTTCAGACTCTGTATCAAGTACAAATGTAACAAGATACAAGAATAGGACGATATATATACACAAACATTACTCCCTTCCAGACTATTAGAAAGTTGTCTGGAACATTCTAGCAGGTGTCTTCTCCTTGTCAACTGTGCTTTCACCTAAAAGGCTAAAAGTATTTACTTCCATCTAGAATGTGGTTGGACTCTTTATCTCATGCTCTTTTTCCTTCATTCTTCTTCCTTCTTCTCTCTTCTTTCTCTCTTGTCTTTTCCACTCTATCTAACACCTTCTTCCATTCTTTGTTTAACATCAGTCCCAGTTCATTGTGTCTTCTTCCCCTTTCATCTCCATTTCCTTGGCCTCCTTCCATTTTCTCACCAGTAGTCTCTTCTCCCTTCCTATCTGCTTAGCCTCATCCCACTCTATGTCATGTCCTGTTTCTCTCATGTGTTTAGGTGAAAGTACAGTTGACAAGGGAAAGCCACCTGATAGAATGTTCCAGACAACTTTCTAATAGTCTAGAAGGGAGTAATGTTTGAGTATATATATATCGTCCTATTCTTGTATCTTGTTACATTTGTACTTTGTACAGAGTCTGAAGAAGACCTTGCTAAAAGGTTGAAACGTTACGTTTAGTTTATATTTCTAATAAAACAAATTACTGCCTTGGTCAGCATATTTATTTCTTTCACATCTTGTCATGTGTTTTTCAGACAAACAGAAAAAGTACATATGCGAGTGCTTTTCATGAAATAAACACTCTAATACAAAATTGGAATTATTATGTAATGTTATTGAAAGATACATCAAGATCAAAAAGTGTAAGGCCATATTAATGCACTTATAACTAATAGATGCAACTAAAGGTACAATTTATAAAATCATTAGATTTGAACTTTGAAAATATACTTGGAAACAAACATTTCTCCTGAAATTAGATGAATGAAGTGTGAAATTTTAATAGTCAATAGGTGCACCTGTAAGGTTCAAGCACATTTGCACACGTTTTCTCATGCTGCGAACCAATTTCTGGCATGTTTGGGGCGTAATATCATTCCATACTTCGGAGATCTGCTACCCTGGGTCGGCCGCAGCGTGGTTTATCAACCACTGTACCTTGCTGCTTGAATTTGTTTATTGTGTTCGCCACGCAGGTTTTACTCACATTCAATGCGACTGCAATTTCTCTAGGAGATCTATTGCATCTGTACATACAAATTATTTGTGATTTCACGGCCACGGGCACAGATTTTTTCCCCACTATCACGTAGTTTGCGATTCAAACAGCCTGTTTATTATCAAACGTAACGAAAACAGGTTTGGACTTGCACAATGCTGCTATTCAAGATATTACTTTCTGCGCCATCTATTGACAAACATTTCAACTAATGACTGATAAAATATGTTCACTCCAGCGCAGTCGCTGAGGAAGATATTGTTATCTGAAGACCTCTCAGTTTTCGCTGTATTTTTTTTATTTTCCGAATTTCAGAAAAAAATATAAAACGAGAACATTTTTTTTTTACCAAGACCTTCCTTCCATCTTCCACAATACTGGAAAAAATTCAGTAGCTACTGTCATAAATACGTCGGGTTACGTGCATACACATTCATCTGTACTTCAAAATGCTGGATTTTTCAGTTAAGAAATTTGATTTTCCACTTTTCTATCTCAAGAACTAGAAGATGTAGGCCTATACCAATATTTTTTTTGGCAATATATGCCTCACACACTATATTACTTCCATACAATTTCACTTTACATTTTTACTAAAAACTTTCGGTCTGGATATATTTACGTATATGAAAAAAAGTTGGTGGGGACTGTATTATTGTTAACGACAATCGCCCTAAGTGTTGATGTATTCGAATTGCTGTAGACTGCAGTGATATGTGCTTGACTCAAATATAACGGTTTGGTTGGGATAGGAACTCATACATTCTGATTTGAGCATCTAGTGTGTGTGATTCCTGAACATTTTTTTCTATTGGTGGTAAACACATAGTTTAAAAGGAGACATTGTAAATTATCCCAAAAATTCTCTTTATTCTCTGATAAGCTACATTGTTACAGAAACCAACGTGAAATGTGTGCCTTCACAGGTCAAACCATGATGAAGATCAAGACTATCATGAAGGATTAATTTTTGTTGCAGTTTCGGAATCTTTGATGTCCTGCCTTCGAGTTATGAATTTTGGCCTTTTATTCTTATGCTTGTTGCGTATAATTTCTTGATGAGTCCCTCCTTTCACACAATTGTCGTGTTCGATACTCGGTGGAGGCACATGTGGTTCGGATCACACTTTAAACTGTTGGTCCAGTCCCGATTAGCCTTACTGTACATAAAGTGGACTTAAAAAACACCAAATCAACCAATAACTGTCGTGTTACTAGGGATTTTTCCCATATGATACTTGACCAGGTTATTAAGCAACACGTAGTACAAGGGTGGTTCAATAATTATTGTCCCTGATATATAAGCAGTATTATTTTTCCACAAAGTTCCCCTTCACAGTAATGCACTTCTTCCACCTATGCTGTAAAGCCACTATGCCAGCTTCAAAGAATGTCTGTGGCTGAGCCGTGAGCCATTCTTCCGCAGCGTCCATAACAGCAGCATTTGAGGGAAAATGCGTCCCCTTGAGGTGCTCCTTCAACTTCGGGAACAAATGAAAGTCACTAGGGGCGAGGTCGGGTGAGTAGGGAGGGTGTTCCAACACATGGAAACCAGCAGCATGGATTGCGGCACCAGTAACATGGCTTCTGTGTGCTGGAGCATTATCGTGGTGAAACAGCACTTTTCGCCCCAACATCCCACACCGTTTCTCCTTGATTGCTTCGCGTAACTTAGGGATTAGGGCTGCATAATATTCCCCAGTAAACGTGTGTCCCACCAGGTAGTCAATAAGGAGCACACCCTTCGCATCCCAAAAAATTGTGGCCATAACCTTGCGTGCTGATGCTTGCACCCTGAATTTGCGGGGGGGGAGGTGAATTGCTGTGCCGCCACTCCATACTCTGTCGTTTGGACTCGGGATCATAGTGGTGGAGCCATGTCTCATCCACTGTCACAAATCTATCACAGACCTGCTTCAGGTCTACCCCCATCAGCTCCAAACCAGCCCTTGAACATTGAACTCTGTCTTTCTGTTGTTCACGGGATAACATTTTGGGGACCCATCGCGCTGACACCTTTCTGAATCCCAAGTGTTCATGCACAATGGTTTCCACTGAACCTACAGAGATGTGCATGATGTCTGCTAACTGTTGCACCGTGATTCTTCTGTCAGCCATAATCATGTCATGCACAGCATCAATGTTTTCTGGGGTGGATGCTGTAGTTGGAGGACCAGCACCAGGGGCCTGTTGACAGCTTTCCCTGCCGCAAAGGAAATCGCGGCACCAGTTTTTTTACCACCTGGTAGGTAGGAGCCCCATCACCCAACACACTGACCATGTCCTCATGAATCTCCTTTGGGCTTAGCCTCTTTTTCTGGAGGTACTTGATGACAGCTCGTTGTTCGGTTTTCTCCATTTTTCAAACTAAGTGTCACCTCTCACACATAAAAAGAGAAAAACAAATTTACTGTAGCACCTACGGTTCTGAAATTTTGCATATAGGCATCTAAGACATTAGGCTACAATATCCCCATCATTCATTGCAATTCATATCCTCTAAGTATGCCGGGGACAATAATTATTGAATCGCCCTCGTATATCTCTAATATACGCACTGCATCACAGAGTTAGATATACGCAGGTTTAGACCGAATATACTTCTGCTACATTTAGATGGAGAGAATTACTTGATGATAGTATATATTATCTTTAACATGATACATTGATTCAGCCACTGACTGAAATAAATGCTGGTTGACTTTATGTTATACTCGTACATTTAGTTGCATAATATTATTGATCATTATGTGTATATGTCTTCTTGGACCCCTTCGTCCTATATTATGAATTGTAGAATTTGCGTGGTGAGGCTGCTTTGTCCAACACTTGATTTTTTCCTCTCTGCATGAAGTCGAATAGAGTTTCTTGATCGAGCATTTCTCGAATCTGCATGTTGGAAACATATCCATCTACGCCTGTTATTATTTGCAGTGTTTTGTTTTGTACACTTTGGATACAATTTATATACATTGTCTTCGCCATATTGCCACACTACATAAGCATACGTAAGCATTAATCTTATTAGTACACTAGGTGATTGCCCGGCGATGTCCGGGTATTTATTCATCCCAATCTTCTATTAGACAGGAAAATAATGAATTCCGTATAGTGTAAAATTAACTAATTTTATTTACAGATTCACTATAACATTAATTTAACTCAAAACTTGATTATAAACAACATTTTTGGTTTCACCTCCTCGAGCCAAAATAAATAAATTGAACGGCATTGGGACTGTCACTATTTATCTTAGCGACCCCGAAAACTTAGGATTCCACACTAATATCGGTCGTTTTCGATTATTTTTACATGTCACCCCTTCCCACCCTCATCCCTAGAGGTGCCAGAGGTGTCTTGTAGTTGAACGGCATTGGGAGTGTCACTATTCATATTAGCGAACCCGAAAACTATGGATTCCATACGAATATCGGTCGTTTTACATGTCATCCTTTCCCCACCTCTCCGCTAGAGGTGACAGGGGTGTTTTGGAGTTGAACGGCATTGTTAGTGTCACTATTCATCTTAGCAACCCCATAAAAGTATGGATTTCGTACTAATATCGGTCGTTTTACATGTCATCCCATCCCACCCCCACCCCTATGGTTGCCAAGGTGTCTTGAAGTTGAACGGCATTGGGAGTGCCACTATTAATCTAAGCGACCCCGAAAACTATGGATTCCACACTAATATCGGTCGCTTTCGATTATTTTTACATGTCACCCTAGTCCACCCCCACCCCTAGGTGTGCCAGGGGTGCCTTACCCCCACAGTATTTCTTTACAGATTGTAAGTCATATGTGTACCAAGTTTGGTCATCGTGAATGTCACCAATTAGCTTAGATTCTCCGAAAACTATGGATTCGACACTATTCTAGGTCATTTTTGACATTGTATTTTTCAGCCCCTCTCACCCTCCATGCCGATTGGTGATGAACTTGGAGTTGAACGGCATTGGGAGTGTCACTATTCATCTTATCGATCCCGAAAACTATGGATTTCACACCAATATAGGTAGTTTTCAATTTTTTTTTCATGTCACCCCTTCACACCCCCACACCTAGGGGTGCCAGGGGTGTCTTACCCCCAAATTATTCTTTCCAGATTACAAGTGATACGTGTACCAAGTTTGGTTGAAATAGCTCCAGGCGTTCGAGAGTTATGCCGGAACTTGCATACATACATACTGTACATCGATTTTTATATATGAGTGCCTGGATTTCTTACCTTAAGTATGCCGGCGTACATCTCATTCGTAGAAACCCTCGCTCTGTTAACCTTGCATATCTATAAGTAACCTTATAGTTTTGTTCATCTAGTCGCTCTTAACTAACTTTGTTAACCCAATCGATCCAATTAACCGTCGATTTGTTAACCGAATCTATTGAACTGTGATTTTGTTAACCTGGTCGACCCAAGGCATTGCCGCTCAAGTTTATAACCGTGGCTTTATTTACCGAATCCATCCTATCATTCCTATGATATCCTTAGACGACATTAGCAAATTCCGTTAAGAATGGTTTTGCATGTTGATCAAAAAGGTGTTAAGAAATATCCACATTCTTTCGACCTTTCTTGTTGCGGGTATCCCTCGAGCAAGCGAAAACGGCTCCGCCAATGAACACGTAAGAGGCGACTGAATTGCGTGGAGGGGGGTGACTGAAGCTACCAGTCTTCGCAACAGCGTGTGCTGCTTCCCTCTGCTCTCTGCCGAACAGGTTGAACAGGTCATGTTTGTGTAAATGCTCTCATAACAAGATTGGGACCAGCAACTTTAAATATGAACATTACCATAGAATATGTCTAATTGTATTATTTTGCGAGAAAAGTGAAGTTTCTGAAAATGTCCTGAGCCCATAACTCTGGAAATATACTTTCCCCACTCATCAAAAAAGGCGGTCATTTCTAATACACTTAAATCTTCCGGAAATCAAAGGTAAGGTACGTACCGCCGAAGTTATACGTACAGTACAACTTGTAATTAGCATAGTGGAATATACGACGTTTGTTTTATAAGTAACGTCCTTTTTGCAATAAAAACAAAGTAAGTAAATGATTTTTTTTAAAAAAAAACACTGCTGAATTTACATACACTTCTCTATTTTTCTACATAATTTCCTTGCGGGTTTAAACATTTATCGTAACGAACTACAATTTTTTGGAAACACTCCTCATAGAACTCTTCCGCCTGTGATGATAGCCAGTTTCTCACGGTCGTTTTCACTTCTTCATCAGCGTCTAAACGCTTGCTGCCCAGGAAGGTCTTCAGATGGCGGAAGAGGTGGTAGTCGCTAGGCGCAAAGGTCTGGACTGTATGGCGGATGATCGAATACCTCCCAGCCAAAACATTCGTTCAGATCTTGAGTTTGAGCCACAGCATGTGGCCTTGCATTGTCATGAATCAGTACGAAACCGGCTGACAGCATTCCACGTCTTTTGTTCTGGATTGCTCGACGAAGTTTTCTTAGGGTCTCACAGTAGGAAGCTGAGTTAATTGTTGTTCCTTGCGGCAAAAAGTCCACTAACAGAACACCCTGCCTGTCCCATCGTCTTCTGTGACGATATGACTCAAAAACTCATCACCTTCCTCGTTGAAGAGGGTCAAAATGTTAAAGCCCTGGCTATCATCACAGGCGGCAGAGTTCTATGAGGAGGGTATCCAATAACTCATAGTTCGTTACGATAAATGTTTTAACCGGCAAGGAAATTACGTAGAAAAATAGAGAAGTGTATGTAAATTCAGAAAATATATGTTTTTTTTAAAGAAAAACATTTACTTATTTTTTTTTATTGTAAAACGGACCTTACTTAAAAAATAACCCTCGTACTTTGTTGTAAGTGATTCACCAACGCCTATTTTTTTTTTTTTTTTTTTGTCAGGTATTGATTAAGATGTTGCACCACCAAACTGGGTCTTAGAGGTGAGATATGTCCTTGACAAGACATTTCCAGCACGTTGGATTGGAAGAGATGGTTGAATTACCTGATTTCTTAGATCCCCTGACATTACACCCCTGGACACAGTGTACAGCACTCCCGCCATTGATCTTGATGATTTGAAGGCCACATTAAGAGCTGAGATTGCCACAATTGAAAGGATATGGTAGAGAGGGCATGGACAGAGTTAAAATTTCAAAGTGTTCTACACACCCCACAGGTGTTGAAGTAATGCACAATAAAACTTCATGCGTTGGTAAATCAAACGGGGCGTGGTATATTTTTTTTACGTGAATTACAAGTAGTGCTGTATGACATCAAAGTTGTAAAGCACATTTAGGGACAACCTGTATTATTATTCCGACAAACATTTCCTGAAGATGACTTTTCTCGGTGAAACTAATACAAGAATTTCTTAATAAGACGAACGTTTACAGAGTTGTATATCTACACCTTTAAAACTGAGGCCACAAGCAGAGAGCCAGATAGCAATATTTTCGATCTAGCACGCCGATTTCGAGTCCCTGCCTGACCTGTGTGTTCTATTTGAAAATCTCCTCATCAGTTTCATCCCATAACCACTCATCTTGATCGTCGCGATTGGTCAAAGTGACAGAAAAGCGACGCAAAATAAGAACAAAATATAGAAAATTCCAACAATTGGACTCCTTGCTCTGACAACGCGTCACCCCACGAAGGAACCACGTGGTAGGCTTTGGCTCTTCATAGGGCCGTCGCGAAACGGAGTTTTCTTAGTTTTCAATGAACATAAAGCCGAAAGATTCTCACTAATCTTCTCTAAGTAATTATACAGGGTGTCCGAATTGAAACGCTCTATTGTCAACTGTAACTTCACATGTATTTGATGTATCCAAATGAATACACACAGTCATAAAGTTTTTGTGAGCAAAGTATTGATTAGTGCATTAGTAGAGGAAAATAACCAACACGGACTCCACTCCCTAAGCCAGACCTCCTTCCTGTTTCCGTAAATAGGTGCTGCCGAGTGGTGGCAATGGGCGAAACACGTCAAGAATAACGAAAAGATTGTGTAGGGAAGGTATCAGCAGTAAACTACAAGTATCAGGTGCTGTAGTCCGCCATGACTTGTTTTTGTGTGAATGAAAGTTTGTACATGTGCAGAACAGAGGAAATTTTGCTAATTAAGAGAGGTAAGTAGTAGCAATCTTGTTACAATTTAGACACTAGTAAGTATTGTACTTTGAAATTATGGTAATGGTTCGTTTGAAGATACTTGTGGTTTTATTGTATAAACAATAAGACTCCACGAGTAAAATGTCCTAAGTAGGACCCCTCAATAAATGCCTAACATTACAATTGTAATTGAAGCAAAGGGTCGTTACTCGTTAGTAAAGTCCATTTACATATTGTTTCAGATGTTCAAGAGAAAAGGCAATGCAGGTGGGAGAAGGTGGGATGTCCAACAAATGGATAGGGCGATTGACGGAGTTAGGATATTGGTAGTCTATATTATATTACTTTTCTACAGCTATATTCTTTATGCAAGCTCAATGAATGTAATACATTTACTGCATATCATATATTTACATTTCTTTGAGTCTTTACCAATTTTTGGAACTTGTTAAAGGAGGGGTCCGACTTCGGCCACTTTTTCTCCGTTGTTACTTTCCGTCCCTTTTTACAGAAATGCTTACTGGCAAAACATAATGCGCATTACGGTGGATTAAGTTACTCAAAACGTTAGCAAACATAACAAAAAACCCATTTTATTAAATTTCTAATAGAAATAATATGTTTTAATGACACCAGGGATGAAAAACAAAACGGGGTTCCTAGTTTGGTCACTTTCCTTTATATTTTAGTACTTTTAGTATATTTTAGTACATTTAGTCCATGTCCACATGCGCCCCACGAGTGGCACGGTGGATGTCCAGCTGATACTCGATTTCCCTAGAGGCTGCCTGTAGCATGTGTGGTGTGACTGTCCCAATGGCAACTGTAATCCTTTCACGAAGCTGTTCCATAGTGTCACTTTGGTCGAAGGACATACACCCACAGTATTGGTTGCTAACTTGAGATTTAAAGCCAAGTATTACTTCGAATTATTTCACCACCTGGAATACAAAAAAAAAAAGTCACCTTTCTTTCTTCTAACTATTTCAAACTTTCATAGTTATGCTACCATCTACCATCTGGCATACGAAACAAAATGGTCTCATATTTTCATTTTGAAAATTTCAAATTAGAGCATTCCAATCCGGACATCCTGTATAACAATGATCTCATATGCTCCAATCAACAATGTATTAAGTGTACACTGTAGCTACAGTTACCGCTCGATAATTGTAGTAATAACAAAAGTGAGTTTATTTCGTGAAAAGTAACGTTGTCCTGCAAAATGTTAGGAATGGGTTAAGCGTGTATGAAGTGTTTTCCCTCAGTATGTAATGTAAGTAGAAACAATTTAACATACGTAGACTAACCAACATGTAAGTTGAATTTAAAGAAACAATAGTGGAAATGCAATTATTCTCTGTACACGCTAAGGATGAACCATGTTAAAAGAAAGGATCGTAACTTGCGAGCTTGCCAATTGACTAATTCGTAATTCAACTTGATATATTGCCTATAAGTATATGTGCTAAATGATAAGAAGTAAGGTATACTGGATTCCTTGGAAACAGCAGCCATCGGAATTAGAATCTCTCAACAGCAACGTGTTTATGTAGACTTCATTCTTATGGTGGACGGAGTTCCAAAACAGTATGAATTCAAAGTGTCAAGAAATAGGGGCGAATTGCTTGATGTACAGGGTTTCCGAAGTAGGAGTGACAGATTTTAAAAGTGTTATTTTAATATGGTAAGGAGTAGCTAGAAACAAAAACTTACATTTTGAAGGCAAAATCACCAAGTTTCGAAGTTGTTCGGATCCTACTTCAAACTGTAGGTCCAGTCCCGATTAGCATATCTGTTCATAAAGTGGAATTAAAACATTAATTCAATCAATCAATCAACTTCAAAAAGTGATTTTAAACCATAGAGATGTAGTTACAGATAACAATATTGAATATGAACTCCCCAAATTCATATATTTCAATGAAAATATGTTTAAAGCCAATAATAACAAGATTTATAAATGTGAATGTGTCGCCTTTGGTTAGGTTAGGTCCTGATCATCGCAATTGTCCTGCCATTAATTTGTAATATGATCTTCACCGTCAAAATCCATCGCAATTGCCCGCAATTGTCAGCCATCGCAATTGTCGTAGATTCGTCCCAGATACCGATGCTTGAACATTACAATAAATTAAAAGTTGTTCAAAATATTGACAAATACTTGTGTGTAATATAATTGGAGTATTATTGTAAAATATGAAAGAATTACTACAGAATGTGTAACCATAAAATATAGTTTTTCCACACAATATTGGAGCAAAATTAATGAAAACTTGTAATTTTGCATAATTTCTAGGATAATTAAACTCCGCGAATGTGCCTCACGGTATTTTTGTAAACACCACAAAAGATTAAAATGCCGGAAAAGTAGCTATCGGTAAACAATATGTAACCGATACATCTGGTTAAAAATTGTTCAAAGACAAAATGTTAATCGAGGGTTATTTTAAGGGAGTTTTCAGCTACTTCTTTGATTTTTTAGAGCTCTTTACTGATTTTTTTAAAATTTTTTATTTTCTCAAAATTTCTGGAGGGGCTGTAGCTCCATCAGCTCCCCCTTGCGTACGCCAATGCTTCTTACGATACATCACAGGAATTCGAAGCTTTGTCAACTTCATCAATTATTTCGGGTCGCAAGTGCCCCATATACGGGCGGCCTTGGTTTCCTTGTCCTTCTTCCGCCAACCACTGTAGTCTTGGTCTTGTTCACAACTGCTTTCTTGTAAATGCAAATCAAATAGTTTCCACGATATTACTTTCGTCTCATATGCACCTTTCTCTTTCGGGAAAATATTAGACCAGAATTTCACGTCGTCCAGAGGAATTTATCGTTGTTTGGCAACACTGTTCTCTAGCACGGACAACGAGAGTATCTGTTTGGCGTTTAGCGACTTCACGACAATGGGCATGTAATGAATTCACTTACGGTATCTATGGGAACCGATAACTAACGTTGTTTCAGCTCAAGGGGGAGACAGGGGCTGGTTTGGCAATTGACTTTCACCTGTGCAAATACGGGATACTCCTTCATTTGGGTCGTTAAGAGTGAAATCAATGTATTAGCACGATAAGAGATAGGAGTAGGAGTATAGGTAATTAGCCGGTTGAGCAACCTCTTCTTGGGCACAGTGGGCTAACCCACCCCACGAAAATGTCACCATATGATATTTTACAGGCGACGCTAATTTATAAATAGGAGTTGGCAAAACTGACTAGTACCAAGAAATTTGCTTCACAAACCTTTTTTTTTTTTTTAAATTTTGCCATATGATATTTCACAGGCGAGGCTAACCTACAAATAGGAGTTGACAGCGCTGACTACGATCTATGCTGTAATATTTTGTAGCCTTCTAAGATGATAAGTATGCAGTAAGATGGAGAGTTGGTGACAAATGACTATGATCTAACACATGCTAACTGGCAATAGTGGTGGTGCAGTGTTAATACTTCCCCTTCCCCAATATTGGGAGGCAGGCTCTTCTCTCTCGTAACGCTACGGACGGAAACATGCATATTTCTGTCCTCCACATGTATGTAATGCGATTTGGAGGGGAAGAGGGGGGCCAATTTTGAAGTTATGACTGGCAATGTTTTTATAACATATTTTTTGTTCGAAACAAATTCATAGACATTGCTAATAAAAATAAATATTAATATTTTGCTATTAATTGTAAATATACTTATTGTATTGTAGCAATTAGTTTTTGGTATCGAAAGCGACAGTGCTGTCTCTGTGGTAAAGAATATGATGTCTGGGAACCTGCAATTTCGTCCTCCTGTGTGCTAACAATATTGAGTTACGTGACAGAATGAACAATAGGTAGGCCTTGGACAGCGGAAGTTATACTTCCTGGTTTTTCAGTAACTAAACAATAAAGATGGAATTCCTCACTGCCGTATAAATCTGTTTGTTCATGTTACAATACAGGCGATGCTATGTAGGTTACATCAGTTTTTACATCAGCCCTGGCAACAGTTGAGGAATAGTGACGTTACATTGGAAACCGCAAAAAGGATGTGGCTGAAATGTAGGGGACTATTTTCTAGAGCAAATTGCTTCGGATTTCTATTGGTCCACGTTGCTTTGGCTAACATATCACTCCTCGACCCACTAAAACGGATAAAACTAAAAGCTCTTGTGTGGAAAGTTCTGTTTTATTTTGAACGTCAGTGAAGAAGAATATTTTAGCAGGATTTCCAAAAGTGAGTAACTTTGTTTCTTAGCTTGCATGGGTTGGCTTTGTGTTATAAAATATGGCGTTGGTTTTGTGAGTCGATTCTGAAAAACCAAACAGACGTAAGGGATTGTGGATGGGAGGTAACTTCCTGAAAAACCAAACAGCCCTTATGTATTGTGGAAGAAAATATACTCACAAAACATACAAAGAGAGAGTATAGAAGTTTTTGAGTGTTTCATGTCTCTCTCTCTGCTTTATATATTTGGGGCATGCTGAAAATTTAATGTAACTATTTTTAAGAATTTGTCAGCAATATGTTATTCGTGAATTCTTAAAAACTAGTTGTATATTGCTTTTTCAGTATGAGGGTAGCTGGAATATTTTTCTCTTCTGTGTGCCGTTGTTGGTAGGAAATATGTGTGCGGGGCATATTTTAAAAATAATAAAAGGTCGAAATGTGTTAAATTGTTAGAGGAAGGCAAGAAAATGGAGGGGCGTAATTGAAGAGTTGTGTGTTTGATATCTAGTGGAGGTACATAGTGATTCGAATCTTATTATTTAAAATATTTAGTTTTTATGCACGAAAAAAGAAAAAAGCTATTTGATATAAAACCTAAGTAGTAGAGCAGTGGCACGGGTTCTGCAACCGAAAATGAGGCTCGGTGAGGCTCGCCTTAATGGATTTCTCTCGTAAGGCATGAGCCTCATTTTCTCGCAGTGTTGCCAGCTCACCCCAAGAATATTTCACCATGTGATATTTTACAGGCGAAGCTAACCTACAAATGGGAGTTGGCAACACTGGCAACATCAATTGCGATTTAGTGTTGCTAACTCACGTCAAGAATATTTCACCATGTGATATTTTACAGGCGAAGCTAACTTACAGAGTAGAGCAGTGGCCCCGGTTCACAAACCGAAAATGGCGCTCGGTGGCGCTCGCAGTGTTGCTAACTCCTCACTTGAAAAAATCACCAAGGTTTTTGTTTTTGGGTCTAACCTAACCTCAAGCAAGGAGCTGGCAACGCTTGAGGCTTTCTCGCAGTGTTGCCAACTCACCCCAAGAATATTTCACCATGTGATATTTTACAAGCGAAGCTAACCTACAAATGGGAGTTGGCAACACTGATTAGTGGAGGTAGCCGGGTTCACCAGCATCAATTGGCGATCAGTGTTGCCAACTCACCCCAAGAATATTTCACCATGTGATATTTTACAAGCAAAGATAACCTACGAATGGGAGTTGGCAACACTGACTAGTGGAGGTGCACGGGTTGAGTGCCATCAATTGCGGTTCAGTGTTGCTAACTCACCCTAAGAATATTCCACTATGATATTTTACAAGCGAAGCTAACCTACGAATGGGAGTTGCCGACACTGATTAGTGGAGGTGCACGGGTTCTGTGCTATTATTTGTGATTCGGTGTTGCCAACTCACCTCAAGAATATTTCACCATGTGATATTTTACAGGCGAAGCTAACCTACAAATAGAAGTTGACAACACTGGTAACATCAATTGCGGTTCAATGTTGCCAACTCACCTGAAGAATATTTCACCATGTGATATTTTACAGGCGAAGCTAACCTACAAATAGAAGTTGACAACACTGGTAACATCAATTGCGGTTCAATGTTGCCAACTTACCTGAAGAATATTTCATCATGTGATATTTTACAGGCGAAGCTAACCTACAAATGGGAGTTGGCAACACTGACTAATAGAAGTGGCCAGGGTTGCGTCCGAATTAGCAGCAGATGTCACCTAGAGTGCTGTTCCATCCGGGACTCAGCCAATCTCTGTTGTCCGAATTTGCGGTAGACGTGGAGTCGGAGGGAAGAGCAGAGAGGCGCGACAGATGCACGCTTGAACTTGCTGTGATGCTGCGCTTGGCAGCCATATTCTAACTTTTACTTTGTACAGACAACATTTACTGATTAGAGGATGTAAAACTCAGTTATATTTTAATATTTTTTCGATAATACTGAATGCAGAAAACGTAAATGATGAAATAGCGTGTTATATTTTTAATGTGAGTAGTTAGGTGGAAATCATTGTCATGTTTGTTTGTGCCCCAGAGCGCGGTGGGTGAAGTTCGGGCTGACACCTGGCGGGAAAAGTGACAGCCGTACTACAAGGGGACATGCAGATTCGGACGACTTGGACGCGACTTCGAGTGCACGCGAGAGCAACGGGAGAGAACAGGATGGAGCGCTTGCCAATCCGGACACGGCTTTTGTAAACCTCTCTCGGGAACGATGTGCCACACACGCGCGCGCGCGCCTATCGGTAGATTACGTTTCGCGCATTTATTCGTTGCGCTGACACAGCGTGATGAGTAAATAATGCATTTTCTCATTTTTGAAGTACGAATGCACTTTATCGTAATCTTCCAAGTCCCGGGGACACTAATGTTTGTATATCGTGACTTTTGTAAACCTCTCTCGGGAACGATGTGCCACACACACACGTGCACGCGCTGGCGCCTCTTATTATTTTTGTATTGTGACTCAAGAAAACAGCACCAAAACATCAAAAATTTATTTTACTCATTTGGCGATCACCAAAACCTCAAAAATAAAAAAAAATAAAAACTTATTTTCTCTCCATGTTTCGCGCATTTATTTGTTGTGCTGGCACAGCATGATGAGTAAATAATGCACTCTCTCACATCCTTGAAGGATGAATGCATCTTATCGTAATTTTCCAAGTCCCGGGGACACCAATGTTTATATATCGTGATTTTTTGTAAACCTACTTTTTTTGGGGGGCGATGTGCCATATACACACGCGCGCGCTGGCGCCTCTTATTATTTTGTGCAAGAAAAAGATGTTAAACCTGTTAAAACTGCTCTGTGACCCTCTCGTTCTTCACGTCGTGGACGAAGAACTTCTCTGCAATCAGGATGACGCTGCACACGGTGTCCTCGGGCAAGGCTTCGTGGAACTCGCAGACGACCTTGATGTTGGTTCGATCGTTGACCACCACCTGCTTTCTCTTAGATGTGTTGATGACGAACATCGGCCTGCGGGTTTTGAATTCACTGGGCGTGTAGTACATGTCCATGCTTCCCTCGGTCACGCGTTTGAAAGAGGTGTAAGCTTCGTAAAGTTTGAGATAATCGTCTTTGGTCATGTCGAGGTTGTAATTCTCGCGCGGGAACACTTCGTTGCGTCCATTTTTCAGATAAACGTTCTTGATCTTGCAGTCGTCGAACTTGCTGGAATCTTTTTCCTGGTTGTTATCGCGCCCGGTTTGAAAGAACACTACGACGAAATCTGGCATGTCGAACTGTATGTTGTTGAACTGAGTTGTCACGTCGAATTCCATGTGACTTCCCGATGCCATCTTCTGCACGCACTGGTAACCGTGAAAGTGAATCGGCACCTGCGGACTCTTCAAGATCTCTGCTTTGTACTTGAGGGCGTAGTTCGTCTCGTATTCCACGATCGGCATTCTCAATTCCATGCTCCGTATGACGCACTTGGCCGCTTCGGGTAATGTGTTGGCTATCGGCGTGCCGTCAGCGTTCAAGTTGGTGTATCGCATCAGTGCGTCGTTGTCGTTGGCCGCTCTTCGAAACGTGACGCGCAATCCTCCCTTCCACATGATCTCTTTGTAGTCCGAGAAGAATCCCGGCAGCAGACGCATGGGAAAGAGCACCGTGTGACTTCTAGTCGATATTTTGGTCCCCGCTTCGAATCCTCCCGCCTGGTAGTATGCTGCGTCAGTTTTGGATAATTTCAATGTTCCCACTGCCGTCGACGTGATGCCTGGATAATCTATTCTGTCTATGACGGTGTTGTGTTTCCTCACCTCCACCTGCGAGAACAGGTGAGGCACGAAGTTGTCCACGAGTATCAAATTTGCATTGGGTGGAAACGCGTCTCCGCTTTCCTTCTTCACCACGTCGAATTGAAGATAGAGGTCCGCTCTGTGAGGATGAACAAACCCGTCGCCTACGTCCACGTCGTATTCGATCTCCCTGTTCGCTTCGTTGAGATTGGCGAACGTGCGACGGTTGGGAGGGAAAGATTGCAATTCGTAACTTTCGATTTGCTCCATTTTTACTATGCGTGTTATTTATTATACGTTGATCTCCACGATGGCAGTGGTCGTTGCACCTGCGAAATCCACCACGTCTCCTTTCTCGTTTGTCACCACCAACTCTATGTCGTCTATGCGGTTGCGGCATACTGGAAAATAGATCGGCGAAGAGGGTGTGTAGATGATCGGTTCCATGAATTCGGAACTGGGTTTGAATGTGGCTATGATTCCTGTCTGCTTGTGACTTCCTAACAATCCGTCCGAGGATTTCGTGATCATGCCTTCCGCCACGTTGCAGTGAACGTTTAGAGTTTCTATGGCTAGAAATTTAGGAATGTTGGTTGCCGTGTGTTTGATGCCAGCTTCGAGTTTGGTGTTGTTCTCGAAACCTAAAAGTTCTCCCATGGTACCCAGGTTTATGGTTTCCGTTGCCGATAGGATTTCCACTCTGTGCGTGACCGAATTTTGAGAAAGGTACGTGCCTTTGGGTAATTGAGCTTGCAAAGTGGAAAGATTGTATTGGCCTGGCGTGACGACGATGTGTTCGCTTCCGACGCTAATTTTGTTGTTGTGCTGCGTGACGTTAGGTATGAGGTACATGCTGTAGAATGCACGGAGAGCTACGGATTTAGGATAGACGATGTCGTCGTGCAGCGCGAGTTTCAGGATCGAAGATTCGCTCGTGAGATGGAACACGCCCATCGTGTTTCAGGTTCCACAATGCTTTCTGAAAATGTTCCACCGATGGGTTATTTATTTTAGACATGTATGCGAGAACGGAGAGGCATAGGTGGCCACAGTTAACATCGGTGAAACCCTGGATGCGTTTGTCATTGTAGTAGAGGTTGGCAACACTGAGATACTTCACCAACCTGGCAGGCGGTGTGCCACCGAACGAATCGAAAACAAATGCATTGTTATCGTCAATTTTGAGGTAGCATATCCAATGTGTACCAGGATTTTTGTAACTGTCCAGGTTGACCACGCCATACTCCTTTTTCTTCACAGCAGAGGGTAGAGAATCGGACATGAAAACACCCCTGAAGTTTTTTATTCCCAACAGTTCGATTAGAGATTCAATATCGAAGTTGGACAGGGCTTCTTCTTTTTTTTATATTTCTTTAAAGCATCGAGGTTGCTTTTTTGTTTTTTGGTTATACCTTTCCCTTTCTTCTCCATGGCCAGGTTGTGACGTTTCTGTTCTTCCAACTCGGCTTTGTTCTTCTTCGAGTCGATGACGGTTTTCGCGATGGCGGCACTTCCGCCGGCCAAACTTCCAACAGCCCCCAATGCTGCCAGGATGGCTGGGATGCTGAATATGAAACCTCCGATTTTTTGCTGTTTCCGCGAACGCTGCAAGCATCTCAATTGAGGTGTGCTGAGAAGTAATTTCATTCCGTGTCCTTTCATCAAGCAAGAACGTTTCTTCTCGCGTTGTTTTTTGGTGAGTAAACCATCGAGGGTACCTAGATTTTTCAGATTGGAGTAAGGTATCTGGTACACGACACCTTTGGGCTTCATGTTGATGCTCTATATGTTATCTTCACGGTATGTTATTTATATATATGTTTTGAGATTTTTTTTTGTTTTGTGTAATTTTTTTCGGTATGTTATTTATATATAAATGTTCTGAGATTTTTTTTGTTCCGTGTAATTTTTTTTTTCAAGGATATACTCCGCGCAGAGCCGTTACACAAATTCTATTACGTGCTTTGTTTTCTTACCAAGAAGTTCCTTTGTACCCTTGTACACGATTTGAGTTTTGTTCTCGATTAAAATAGCTAGCTTCTCGTCGGATAACATGTTAGCGTATCGATCTGGTAAAAATAGACTGTATTGTGCGTTGAGCAACAAAAGCGCCTTGGGACCATACTGGGTAGAAACAATTGAACCGGAAGTTATCGTGTAAGGTTTGTCCACTTCTAATTCCTGAATTTTTACATACTCTACTGACAAATTTAGCATTTGTTTTAATGCTTGAAAGTCACTCATTTTTTCAGTCGTCATATTGAAGAGAAATTTTCAGTGTGTGTGTTAGAGAAATTTAATTTTTTTCACAATGTGTGTTATTTATATACACTGAAGATTTTTTTTTTTCACGATGTGTGTTATTTTATATATATTTTTTTTTCACGAGATTTTTGTATCGAAGATTTTTTTTGTCTGTGTTAGAGGAAGAAAGTTTGTGCTTCGGAAAATGCGATAATGTGCGTGATGATATCTTCCGTCTCTTGTTTCGACTTATGCCAATCATCTGTGAATCGTCTTCTCCCCAGCCTCGCCTCGTGCAGTTTATCTAACCTATTGTTTAATTTTTCCCCTGCGACCGAAAAAAGAGTGTCGAGATCGCCGCACCTCATGCCGCTAATTTCCCGAAGATAATCCTTAACAGCCATTTCACAAGGGATGCGAAATTCCGGCGTTGATCTCGCTATGATCAAAAATTTTCTTATATCCTCACAATCTCCATTTACTGCATGTTTGAATATTTTACACAGCAGTTCGTGTGGCAAGACGGTTATACCAGACATGATGTGTTTTTTTTTTTACTGTATGTTATTTATATACCCCACCCAAGTTTTTGTTTTGTGTTCATGGCGATGGTGGTGCCCAGTGCTGCAACTCTTTCTCCCAGCGAAGCGTCTCTGCTGACGAATCTTTCGAAAGCTGCGTGCTCTAACTTTCTGTCTGCTTCGTGACGTGCATCCAGTTCGGTGCGAGTGGTGTTGTAAGCGATGTCGTGATCTTTGCATGCGGCGTCCAACGGATTCACACCCTTGTCTCCTCTCTTCAATCTTTTCTCGAGTTTGGTACCTGGTCCGCAGTACTGGTAACCGGGTAAATGCATCTCGAAAGGTAACTTGTTGATGATGTCGTTCACGAGTCCCTTTCCTTCGGCCACGTTCCAGAATCTCGGAGGCAGCGTGTTGATAATTTTAATGAGGTAACCTATGCCCTTGTCGTCGTTCACGATGAAGTTGGAAAGTTTTGTGCTGATCATGTCCACAATTCCTACCTTCTCGTTGTAGAAATTACGATTGCCTGCATTCTCCTCTCCTGCAATAACCAACAACCTGTCTATGAGCTTGCGCACGTCGTCCACCCACACAAACTCTTTGGGCAGGGTGTTGTAGAGTTTGACGCCGCTGCCTGTTTTCACCTGGTTCCATATCGGCTTGATGAGATTTCTGTACTTCTCGCCGCTGCTGGATTTGACCCTATTCTGCGAGGCGTCGTTGTTTTGGTACAAGGCATCCGTCATGATCAAAATTTCCTTGTAACTCTGGTAATCTTCGTCGGTGTAATCTTTCGGCTGCTTTTTGGCAACGAGTTCCCACAGTCCCACCGTACCCGGGTACCTGTTCCAACTATCCTTCTCGCCTAAATTAACTTTAATGTCGTTGCCTTCGAAGGTCACCTTCGATTTTCCAATCTTCCAAACCACACCGCCGCCTTCGTTGCTCTCCATGCTCGGATACAATCCGAACACTTCATCCTTGTCGAACTTGCCCGTGCTCAGGTAGTCTCGTGCCAAAGGTCCCAACTCGATCTTATCCAAAGACGACGACGTGCTGCTTATGGCTCGACGTCCTGGCGGTACGTCCTTCAGTTCGAACGGCGTTGAAGGAATGCTCGAAATAGGCGTGGGTACGGTGTAACTTTTAGCTGCAAGTGGTACGAGTTCGTTGATCAAATTTTTATTTTGTTCCGTGACGCCTTTAATTTCTTTACCTAGATCGCTGATGGCGTCGATCACAGGTTGATCTTGACGTTTCTTCTCTTCGTAGAATCCGCGATTCTCGGATTTCCAACCTTTGAAGCGTTTCGCGAGGTAGTTTCGCAACTTGAGATTTTCGTCTTCGATTTTTCGTTTCGTCATAGCGTTATTTATACACGTCGTTTCTCACAACGTTGCAACGTTTAGAAAGTCGTTGATTTTGTTTCTGTATTTTCCATTGTTGGGTTTCCTCGTCATGTCGATCGTCGCGAATCCGAAATCGTCACTGTTCCAACAATGGGAGCAGCAGCGTTCCGAAAATTGATTGTAGTTCATGTCTCCGCCTACGTAGTCATCGTACGCGTGCTTCAGGTTGGTGTGATCTTGACGAAACAAACATATGAAATTAGCGTTGTCACGTACTAACTGTTTTGGAATTTTGGAAAACGTTTGAGCTAGGAAGAAGCAATCTATTCCTTTGTGACGACCTTGCGTGAAAAAATTGCGAATTTCATTTTGATTTTCCAGGATGACATCGTCGAACACAACAACTGAATTTTCACGACAATCGTCGAGTGGTTTTATTTCCGAAGCGAACGTTGCAATGTCCAGACCATCGTACAGTTTCATCAGTTGCTTGTATTTCGCTTGTTCGAGACTTTTCGAAAATACGTAGAGGTGCCTGTTCTTCCAATCTAACCAATTCGGTGCGAGGAGAAAATTGTCCACGAGCAGTGTTGTTTTCCCACACCCCGAAGGACCTACGATCAGACAGCGGATGCTGTCGGGAAGCAACTCACCGTTCTTTTTTCTCGTTTGACTTTCCGAATCCGGTAGACGTTTCACGACATTCCACGCACTCATAGAATCACTTCGTTCGCGTTGATCCAACTTTTTTCCGGAAGTCCCAGCCATTTGACAAACAGTTTGTCGCCTTTTCTACGCAATACTTTCTCGATGAGGTACGTGTCGGGATGTTTTGTTTTAGAGAGTTCCTCTTCGTAAAATCTTCCTTTCAAAATCTCGTCGCTACTATCTTTTATTATATACGTGTGTCGGTTTCCGGGTAGAACTCGAACCACGGTAAAAAGTTCCGTGCTCCAGTTTCGTGTGAAACCCTTCTCGAAGGTGCGTTTGAATTTACTGACCCTCACCTGGTCTCCAATTTTGAATTTTGATTTTTTGGTAGTCGTGGGAGTGTACTTTGGACAGTAAACTGTAGAAATTAAACGCTGCTCGTCAGATTTCGTAACGTCAGCTGGCTTCATGCCTATCGTTCTGTGTACCGTATCATTATAGGTGTCGACGAGTTCCGGTAGTATGTCGACCCATTTGTAATTTCCTCGAAGCGTGAATCGTTTCCACATGTGTGTTTTCAAGGTTCGATTAAATCTTTCCACAATGCTGGCTTTGATGTGACTGAAGGTCGAGTAATGTCGAATGTCGTGTTTCCGAATAAACTTTTGGAATACGGCATTGTAAAATTCCTTCCCCTTGTCCGTTTGCAAAAAACCGCGGTCGTCTGTCGCTTTCGCGAAAAATTGTCTTGAATGCTTCCGTGACGCACGTTCCTGTTTTGGCTTTCAAAGGTAGAGCCCATGCGAATTTCGAAAACGTGTCTATGACGGTGAGGAGGTACTTGTTGTCCTTGTTCAATTTATGCACATTTTTTAGATTGCCGCTACTCATCTCCACGAGGTCACTTTGCCAGAGGTCATCGATTCCCTTGGTTACCACAGCTAAACGTTTGTAGTTGCGACGTGCAGGTTTATGTAATTCTTCGACGATGGCTTGCCTAGACATTTTTTTAGAGATTACGTTTGAAGAGAAGCACCAGCGTGATGGGATTCAAAGAGGGTGGCACTTCGCTCGTGTTTTGAATGATCAGCTTATCGCCGGCACTCACGTCAAAAACAGTGAGATCTTCGTCTTCGTGTATTTCATATATGTTGCGCGTTTCGTTCCAACGTGCCAGAGGAATATTTCCTGCTTTCTGAACACCACGATTCGATATCAAGGTCATGGTGGGAACGCTAGCTTTTCTACCGTGAGACCAGTACGAAAATTCATTTATCTGAATTGTACCATCGAGGAGAAACTTGTAGTACGGATGATAAGGATGCAACATGTACAGTTTGTTACCTTCGACGAACGTGGAGATTCTCTGTTGATTGGGTACGCTGTTGATTTCGATGGCTTGCAGAGAATGCAGTTTAGCGAATTTAGTATCGACGCTAACGAGGTTGCTGTGAAGCTGTCCCAGTGTATTTTGTACGGGCAACAAATGTTCGACTATGGTATCCGTTACGGTAGAAAATGAAGGTTTGATTTTCACTTCCACGTTCAACTGCTTGTAGTTTTCGTTGAGTTCTTGTAACTTGGCACCGAAAGAGGCCAGCGTCGATTCCTGCGTGGATTCCAACACTCCAACTTGATCTCTGATGTTGACGACGATACTCTGAAGGTTCTCGACTTGATTCAATTTCGAACTTTTCTCGGTAAGATCGTTCACGATGCTTCGCATCTCGGTAAACTGCATGTGAAGGTCGGCGACGCTCTGCGAAGTGGGCAGCATCGACACCAGCGAAGCAAGTTCGTCTCGAATCTGTTCCACGTTCGCCGTTTCCGTTTCCAGTCGTTTCAGCATACGTGATATGCTTCTTTTCAAAGCGTGCAATTCTTTGGAGGTGGGGAGATTGGCCACCCTATTCTCGAGATCGCTCAACGAATTTTTGATGTCGCTCGAATCGGATAGTGCCGTCACCGCCGTTTTCAATTTTTCCAAATCTTCGCTCGATGGCACGCTCGTCCGTAACGATTCCAAGTCACCCTGTATGTTGTCCAGCACGTGATGAAAATGAGCAAGGTTCGATTCGACGTTCAAATTTTCTAAATATTCGATCTTCTGCTGAACCGTGCTCAACGTGTCTTGTATGCTCGTCAACGCACTCGCTTCAGCGTGAATATTTTTAATTTCTTCGTTGATCAACTCCAGAGACGCCTGAAGCGTAGCGATGGTGGTTTGAATGTGTTCGAAATCTTGATAAGCCTCCAATTGAATTTTTATGTTCGCGACGCTTTTGCCGATGACCTGCAGTTCGTCTGACGATGGTAGGTTCGTCATGGTATCTTCCAAAGTCTGTAACTTGGATTTAATTTCTTCCAACGTGCTGGCGAATTCTTCTTGTAATTTGGAAACAACAACATGCATGCGTTCTACATCAATATCCTTCACGACGGTTTGAAGTTCAGAGAAATTTTTTTCGATTGCCGAAGTTCGTTCTTCGATTTCGAGTTTCAATTTTTCCAAATCTTCATTTTTCGATTGAAATTGCTGCAATTTGAGCAAATCATTTTGAAGCTTATCCACGCTCAACTGTATATTTTGAACGTTGTCGTAAGAAGGTACGTCGACATAATTTTTTATGAGCGTTTTCAGTTCGGAATCGATTTTCAGAATGGGGTCGAGACATTGCGTTTGGAGCGTAGCAATCTCCGACTCTAAACTTTTGTTTAAGGTCTCCTGCAATGCGATCAAATCGCTCCTCAACTTTTTAATTCGGACGTCCAACATGAGAATCTCTTCTGCGTGGTCTACACGCTTAGTGTTGCCGAAAATATCGTTAGGCATTTTGGTTAACGGTTATTTATAATAGGATACACGATTCGTAATTCTACGAAGAGAGGAATGAGTTTGTCGTAATCTCCTAGGAGTTCCACGTATAAATAATCTCCTGCAGAAACATCGTACGTAATGTTAGAAAGCATCTTGTCGTGCTTGATTCGAAAAATGTTCTTGCCGGTAGATATTTTGATTTCGCCTACGTTTTCCGGATTTACGGCGATTTGAAGTTTTCCATCGATCGGAATTTCGTAGAAGTGTAAATTGTTGTTGAAGACGTAAAACATCTTGCCCACATCGTCATCCAATTTCGTCCAAATGCTGTTAAGGTGAACAATCAGTAGACCGTTGAGTTTAGTTAACATGGAAGGTAGAAATTCATGATCTGTCGTCGCGCGATGTACAGTCTCCATGTTGGTTTGTTTTCGGAAACCAAAGAGATTCATATTATGCTGGTTATTTAAAATACGGTCAAAGTTTTTTTTTGTAATAACAGTCAGTGTTGTTTTTTTTTTGTAATGACTAACAAAATGTTTTTTTTTTTTTTGTTTTTTTTTTGTTTTGTTTTTATGAATCTTCTGTTGAAGATGGGCATATGTTGCAGGTTTTGCTTTCTGCTAAGCGATAGTGCCCCCACGGCAGTGTGTGGATTCCACACTCGAGGACGCACCTCTTGTCGTCGTTGGGATCCAGAGCAATCTTCCTCACTTTGTTGGTGGTCAACACATGGTCGACGCTCTGGATGCGCTGTTCTGCTCTTAGAACCGACGACCTGGTCTTGAGGCAATCCACGAAGTCCTCGAATGTGAGATGCTCCCGAACCACCTGTCTGCCGACACCCTTGGCCTTCTTGGTAACGCTACCCTCGGCCTTGATGGTATAGGCCTTGGCGCGAAGACCTGCAAACTCGAGAATCACGTCTCCGTCCTTCTCATCTTTGAGTTTGCCAGGCACCTTCTTGTTGTGGGCCAGGATACTATACTGGTTCGGCTGGGGATAGCCCGAGGTGTCGAAGAGCTCTTCAAGAGCTGGAACTGTGGCTATATCCCCGTATGCGTCGGCTGTGCGAACGTGGTACACCAAGCTGTCCGTGTCCGTATAGAGAAGCGAGATGTTGTGGCCGTAGTGTGGACGTAATATGTCGTAGTATGTCTCGAACATGTGGAGCTTGCTCAGATCCAGAACCGTGGCTCCAACGTAGATGGGCTTGGTGAGTTTCACCACACCTTGCCTCATGTGAATCAGAGCCAGCTGCTCGTTATAGATTGTTCGAGACTTGAACAATGGACTCGCGACAAGCTGACGACATCGCTCTTTCCTCGTCACCAATTTTATGTCCACGCGATTCCGTACATTCTCCATGGTCTTGCCAAACACTGCATTATTCATAAGCTTGAAGAAATCCTTATCAAGCTCGGACGTGGCTGCGGTGCGGTATTTAGTGTTGACTTCAATATATGGACGCAACCACGGAGAATGCTCGAACTTGAGGATGCGGTGAACTGCGTGGACCGTGACCCCTTGCTGCATCAACCACCGGAGATTCTGGTAGTGCAGGACGTAATTCTTCTTGGGTTCGAAATCCATGACGAGCTTCGTCTGGTTGGAATCGGGTGGACACTTGAACTCGGGTGCAGGGGGAAGATCGCAGAACGAATCCTGCAGCTTCTCGGAGAACTCAAGGTCCACCTCGGCGAAAAATCCGCATTCCGAATCGTCGAAGCTTTCGATGTCGAATTTGGAAGGATCGGCCCACTCGAACCCTCTAAAGGGGAGTGGCTGCATCATGGAGTGCCCGTACAAGTTATTCACGTCCGTGTGCATGATGTAGCTCGTCGGTTGGGTGGAGTCGTAGCCAGTAGCCATGTGATGGTTGTTGGCGCGCGCGTGCCGTTGCGACACCTGGACCATTCCACCCCGCACGGCACGTTCCACAAACAGCACCATGTCTACGTCCGAAAGAAGCTCCAGCTTGATTTTCGTCACCAGAAACATGGCTGACCACGCCAGTCCGGGGAGACTATAGAAGTAGGCGGGATCCAGGTGGTAGATGTTCATAGCGGTCGCCCGGAACGTCTGGAACACATCGGCGAGGAGCGTCACATCAAGTCTGAGGTAGGCGTCGTGGTAGTCTCCGAGAGTTCGACAACCTAGCTCGCGCCACATGGACTGGGCGTGATGATATTCTTCGTCGGTGATGTTCGAGCCTCGTAGCTGACTGTAGAACTTTGCCTGGGGAGGTAGCGACGTCTCCGCAAACTTGGTAGAGTCGGTGACGTATTCGTAGGGGTAGACCCCCTTACGCCTGAAGAGACCGGCGTCCAAGTTTGGAAAATTCGCAGAGGTAATGAGCATTTGCTCGTTGCTCAGCTTCCCTGCAAGGGCATCGAGGCTGGCCGGGAGGAACCTCAGGGAATCGAGGAAGCGAAGCTCGACGGTAGAGCCGGATTCTGGGATCAACACTCGCTTGCTCACACTGATGTAACGCTCCTCGTTCTGGGCCAGGACGTTGATTCGCATGTCGTCGTACCCAAGATGCTTGATCAGGTGGTGAAAGTCGTACCCCGAGCCGTTGTGAAAAAACACAGGGATGAAGCGTGGGTCCCGGGCCATACGGTTGCAATCATTGCACCAAGGACCAACGTACCTACCGTTAAAGTGATCGTGGTGACGGACTTTACGGTTTTTGGTAGTATACTCCTCGACGCAGACAGGGCAAGCGATGGCCTCGTCGTGTCTGCGTTGATCGTCGGGGGACAGTGAGAGCATAGACTTGGGGGTCAACAGCACCTTCCCTATCTCGATGGCCTCGTCAACCATCCTCTCGAGGAAGTGTTTGGCTGCATCGGGACCGCGATACACATAGGGCTCGGGGGCGATGTGTTGATCTCGTCGCACCACAACGTAAGCGAAACTGGATGCCTCGTGGAGTTGGTAAGGGGTGGTGGAAGAAACTTCAGGATCGGGGTCGCAAGTGGACAGGGGTTTGAGGAAGGCCTCGAAATCCGCGATGATGATAGCAGGGTGCTCCACCATGGCACCGTGCATGTGGAAACGCTCCACGGTGCCAGGTTTGGGCAAGTCTGCCACCCCCGGTTCGTTGGCTTTGCAGTAGAGCTTGTGGTTAGCGAGCTTCTCGACAGCGATGTTGGGACCTCTGATGCGTTGATAATCCTGCCGTTTTTGATTACGAAATTTAGACAAGCACCTGGGACAAACTTCTATGTGGGTTTTGTCTTTGCTCAGCTGGCTTGAAACAAGCCGAGAGAGGGAACGGATGAGAGTGTAGTGGTGATGGGTCTCGTTCTTGATGAGTAGGAGATGAATTTCATGCACACCATCATCGTCTACGTCGCTCACCCGGATAGGGTACACCACATTTTCGTCGGTGAGGCCGTAAACGTTGATGGCCAACCGAGGGTTGTGTGTACGGGCCTCGAACTTACGAATATCCGAAAGCGCCACCGGGTAGTCGATCCCAACCATCGCATCTTCCAGCTCTGGCTCGTAGGGTAGGTAGTAGTTAACTCGGTGTGGTTGGTTTTTCCGGTCGACAGGGTGTAATGCTGCAAGCACCGACCAGAGAAAGCACTTGGCGTCACTGTTTTGAATGTTCAGGACGGCCTTTTTATCCTCAATCGCTTCTGGTAAGCGAACGTAGCTGGAGGCGGAGAGAGGTACAAACTTGCAAAGTTTGACGCGCAGTTCGTGAGGCTCGCCACACAGCGAACCCCCCGAGCCCTTGGCTTGATGTTCCTCCTGCTTTGCCACCAGCTCCTCGACAAACTTGTTGTAAATATCCTCGAGGTTGTCGACATCCGCCAGATGTAACGTCTTCGCCTTGGTGTTGTGGCAGAAGCTGTAAATTTCATCAGACGGCTTCTTGTACCGGCAACGTAGCGATGCGTAGAATTTAATGGAGTGCGTTGCAAGCGCATCGCCGAGGATGGAAATAATTTGGGCTTGCACGTTCTCCAAAAAGCTACACACATCGCATGAGTCCTCCGAAGTAAGGGGAAAGTCCTCTAACAAGCGCTCGAAAGCAGACTGGCTCGCTTTTATCGCAGGCTTGACGCGTTTGGCGGGTGGTGCATTGATGGAGGCTGCTTCTGCCTTCCTCTTGGTGGAGGTCGAAGGCTGGGCCCCAGATGTATTTTTGCTTAGACAAGTAAGCTTATGCTTTTTGACATACGCAATTGTAATGTGTTTATTGCATCCGGAACACAGTTCGGTGGCAGCCAAATGCTTGCCTGGCACGCAGGTGCGACAATGTCTTGCAAAATTTTTGCTTGATATGGTTGTTTTGCACACAGGGCAACTTTTCATGGAGCGCATTTTTTTCAGGGTATGTTTATTTATATGTGATCGGTTGGTGGCAGAGTGTTGTCTTCCTCAAATATGTGCTTTAATCAACCCTATAAAAAAATTGAAAAAATATATAAGAAAAATATGATTGTAGATAGAATAAAATAAATATTGTATGCATGTGTAATTCTATTTAGCTTATTTTTGCTAGACACAAATCTTCTTCAGATTTTATTGCCCACTAATATATTTTTCTACCAATCTAATAGAGGTGTGAAACTATGAAAATGTTCTGAGACAATCTTCTCTAGAACATTCTCCCCCAAAGCTAATGTTAACAACCTGTTGTAACCTAAGCATCGTGTGTATTGCATCCGGCGAAGCCACGCTAACGCCCAAGCAGCTCGCTATTATGTACCTGCACGCTCCGGATATGCTGACGATCTTCCATCCCAGCTCGCTGTTGTGTGCCTGCATGCTCCGGTTATCTCGCTCGCTCTGAAACAAAATATAAACAAAACAAATTGTATACACCCAAGCAACCCGCTATTATGTACTTGCACGCTCCAGATGTTGCGAGGTAGGTGTACTGACGAGGCTCACCGTTGTGTAACTTTCGTCGTCCCAAGGCCTACGTATTGTTGATAGCACACGCAGAGAGGAGAGGGAGCAAAATTGTAGTTTTTCTAGATGTGTTTGCGCCATAATACAAAAATAATAAGAGGCGCCAGCGCGTGCACGTGTGTGTGTGGCACATCGTTCCCGAGAGAGGTTTACAAAAGTCACGATATACAAACATTAGTGTCCCCGGGACTTGGAAGATTACGATAAAGTGCATTCGTACTTCAAAAATGAGAAAATGCATTATTTACTCATCACGCTGTGTCAGCGCAACGAATAAATGCGCGAAACGTAATCTACCGATAGGCGCGCGCGCGCGTGTGTGGCACATCGTTCCCGAGAGAGGTTTACAAAAGCCGTGTCCGGATTGGCAAGCGCTCCATCCTGTTCTCTCCCGTTGCTCTCGCGTGCACTCGAAGTCGCGTCCAAGTCGTCCGAATCTGCATGTCCCCTTGTAGTACGGCTGTCACTTTTCCCGCCAGGTGTCAGCCCGAACTTCACCCACCGCGCTCTGGGGCACAAACAAACATGACAATGATTTCCACCTAACTACTCACATTAAAAATATAACACGCTATTTCATCATTTACGTTTTCTGCATTCAGTATTATCGAAAAAATATTAAAATATAACTGAGTTTTACATCCTCTAATCAGTAAATGTTGTCTGTACAAAGTAAAAGTTAGAATATGGCTGCCAAGCGCAGCATCACAGCAAGTTCAAGCGTGCATCTGTCGCGCCTCTCTGCTCTTCCCTCCGACTCCACGTCTACCGCAAATTCGGACAACAGAGATTGGCTGAGTCCCGGATGGAACAGCACTCTAGGTGACATCTGCTGCTAATTCGGACGCAACCCTGGCCACTTCTATTAGTCAGTGTTGCCAACTCCCATTTGTAGGTTAGCTTCGCCTGTAAAATATCACATGATGAAATATTCTTCAGGTAAGTTGGCAACATTGAACCGCAATTGATGTTACCAGTGTTGTCAACTTCTATTTGTAGGTTAGCTTCGCCTGTAAAATATCACATGGTGAAATATTCTTCAGGTGAGTTGGCAACATTGAACCGCAATTGATGTTACCAGTGTTGTCAACTTCTATTTGTAGGTTAGCTTCGCCTGTAAAATATCACATGGTGAAATATTCTTGAGGTGAGTTGGCAACACCGAATCACAAATAATAGCACAGAACCCGTGCACCTCCACTAATCAGTGTCGGCAACTCCCATTCGTAGGTTAGCTTCGCTTGTAAAATATCATAGTGGAATATTCTTAGGGTGAGTTAGCAACACTGAACCGCAATTGATGGCACTCAACCCGTGCACCTCCACTAGTCAGTGTTGCCAACTCCCATTCGTAGGTTATCTTTGCTTGTAAAATATCACATGGTGAAATATTCTTGGGGTGAGTTGGCAACACTGATCGCCAATTGATGCTGGTGAACCCGGCTACCTCCACTAATCAGTGTTGCCAACTCCCATTTGTAGGTTAGCTTCGCTTGTAAAATATCACATGGTGAAATATTCTTGGGGTGAGTTGGCAACACTGCGAGAAAGCCTCAAGCGTTGCCAGCTCCTTGCTTGAGGTTAGGTTAGACCCAAAAACAAAAACCTTGGTGATTTTTTCAAGTGAGGAGTTAGCAACACTGCGAGCGCCACCGAGCGCCATTTTCGGTTTGTGAACCGGGGCCACTGCTCTACTCTGTAAGTTAGCTTCGCCTGTAAAATATCACATGGTGAAATATTCTTGACGTGAGTTAGCAACACTAAATCGCAATTGATGTTGCCAGTGTTGCCAACTCCCATTTGTAGGTTAGCTTCGCCTGTAAAATATCACATGGTGAAATATTCTTGGGGTGAGCTGGCAACACTGCGAGAAAATGAGGCTCATGCCTTACGAGAGAAATCCATTAAGGCGAGCCTCACCGAGCCTCATTTTCGGTTGCAGAACCCGTGCCACTGCTCTACTAACCTAAAATTAAATAAAATCGTCTAATTAATGGAAACTATATCCATAGCCAGGTTGTGGTGTTTCTGCTCTTCCAGCTCGGCCTTGTTCTTCTTTGCGTCGATGACGGTCTTGGTAATGGCGGGACTGCCTCCTGCCAAGCTTCCTACAGCGCCCAAAGCTGCCAAGATAGCCGGGATGCTTAATATGAAACCTCCAGTATTCTGCTGCTTTCGCGAACGTTCCAGCATCCTCAGTTGAGGGATGCTGACCAGCAATTTCATCCCATGACCTTTTTCCAGGCAGGAATGTTTCTTCTCGATCTGCTTTTTGGTGAGCAATCCATCAAGAGCTCCGAGAGACTTTAGGTTTGTTTAGGGTATCTGGTAAACAAAGCCCTTGGGTTTCATGGTTGCTATTTTCACAGGCTGTTATTTATTTACAGCCCCCCCACCAATTTTCGTTTTGTGTTCATAGTGATGGTCGTACCCAATGCAGCAACGCGTTCACCTAGCGAGGCGTCTCTGCTGACGAGTCTCCCGAAAGCTGCATGCTCTAACTTCCTGTCGGCATCGTGACGTGCATCGAGATCTGTGTGTGTGTTGTAAGCAATGTCGTGATCCTTGCATGCAGCATCCAGGGGATTCACACCCTTGTCTCCTCTCTCCAGTCGCTGTTCGAGTTTGGTACCGGGGCCACAGTACTGATAACCCGGCAGGTGCATCTCGAAGGGCAGCTTTTTGATAATATCGTTCACGAGACCTCGACCCTCGGCCATATTCCAAAATTTCGGAGGCAGGGTGTTCATGATATTGATGAGGTACCCTATGCCTTTGCTGTCGTTCACAATAAAGTTAGCAAGCTTCGAGCTGATAATGTCCACGATGCCCACCTTCTTGTTGTGGAAATTGCGATTTCCTGCATTCTCTTCGCCTGCGATGACCAGCAAACGGTCCACCCAAACAAACTCTTTAGGTAGGGTGTTGTGGAGTTTGACACCGCTGCCAGTCTTGAGCTGGGTCCATATTGGCTTGATGAGGTTCCTGTACTTTTCTCCACTGCTAGATTTCACGCGATTCTGTGTTCCGTCGTTGTTTTGATACAGTGCGTCCGTCATGATCAAACTTTCCGTGTAACTTTGGTAATCCTCATCCGTGTAATCTTTTGGTTGCTTTTTGGTCATAAGCTCCCACAGTCCCACGGTGCCGGGATACCTAATCCAGCTGTTCTTCTCGCCCAAATTGATTTTCACGTCGTCACCCTCGAATGTGACTTTCGATTTTCCAATTTTCCAAACCACACCCTCATTGGGCTCCATGGTTGGGTATAATCCGAACACTTCGTCCTTTTCGAATTTCCCTGTGCTTAGGTAATCCCTCGCCAACGGACCCAGCTCGACTAGCTTGTCCGAAGAGGTACTGCCTAGAGCCTGACGTCTCGGAGCTGGTGCAAGTTCAAACGGAGTAGTGTGAATGCTGGATATCGGTGTGGGTATGGTATAATTTCGAGCAGTAAGTGACACAAGCTCGTTGATTAACTCTTTGTTTTGCTCGGTAACATCTTTGATTTCTTTACCAAGTCCACTGATGGCATCGATGATAGGTTGGTCCTGACGCTTTTTCTCTTCGTAAATTCCACGATTCTCGGATTTCCAACCCTTAAACCGTTTTGCCAGGTAGCTACGCAGCTTCAGGTTGTCGTCTGCAAGTTTGCGTTTCATTTTTTTTGTATGTAGTTATTTATAATAGGTCAAGACGTTTCTTGTAACTTTGCAACGTTTAGAAAATTATTAATTTTGTTTTTCCTGTTTTCCGTTATTGGATTTCCTCGTCATGTCTATTGTGACAAATACAAAATTATCTTGGTTCCAGCATGAAGAGCAAAATTTGGAAAACTGATTGTAGTTTATGTCCCCACCTACATAATCATCGTAAGCGTGTTTTAAATTGGTGTAGTCTTGACGAACAAACAAATGAAATTAGCATTGTCTCGGAGTAGCTGCTTGGGTATTTTGAAAAAGGTCTGAGCAAGGTAGAAGCAATCCATGCCTCTGTGGCGACCCTGAGTAAAAAAATTGAGAATTTCGTTCTGGTTCTCCAGGATCCCATCGTCAAAAACCACCACCGAATTTTCGAGACAGCAGTCTAGTGGTATCACTTCAGAAGCAAATATAGCTATGCTAGTCCCTCGTACAGTTTCGACAGCTGGCGATACTTCGGTTGCTCCAAACTTTTGGAGAAAACATACAAGTGTCTGTTCTTCCAGTTTAACCAGTTGGGTGCAAGAAGAAAATTATCAATAAGTAACGTTGTTTTTCCACATCCAGAAGGTCCAACAATAAGGTAGCGAATGTTGTCGGTTAGAAGCTCGCCATTTTTCCTATCCTGACGTTCCGATGGAAAATGTGGCAGTTGCTGTACCACATCCCAAGAACCTGTTACACAATCACCTCGTTTGCGTCTATCCAACTTTTTTCCTCGAGTCCCAACCATTTCACCAACAGTTTGTCACCTTCTCTACGTAATACCTTTTTAATAAGATATGTGTCGGGGTATTTTGTTTTAGAAAGTTCCTCTTCGTAAAATCTTCCTTTCAGAATTTCGTTGCGATTATCTTTTATTATATACGTGTGACGGTTTCCGGGTAAGACTCGAACTACGGTGAAAAGTTCCGTACTCCGATTTTTAGTGAAGCCTTTTTCAAACGCACGCTTAAATTTACTGATTCTCACCTTATCTCCAATTTTGTATTTCGGTTTCTTGCTTGTAAATTTGTACTTTGGACAATAAACCGTAGAAATTAAACGCTGCTCGTCAGATTTGTTGACGTCAGCTGGTTTCATGTTTATCGTGCGATGCAAACTGTGATTATAGCTGTTAACAAGTTCCGGAAGCATGTCGAGCCACTTGTAATTCCCTTGAAGCGTGAATTCTTTCCGCATGCGTATTTTGAGAGTTCGGTTGAAACTTTTCACTACTCTGGCATTGATGTGACTAAAGGTGGAGTAATGTTGAATATTTTGTTTTTGAATAAATTGCCGAAAGACAGAGTTGTAGAATTCTTTTCCGTTGTCTGTTTCAAGAAATCGAGGTTGCCTGCCACTTTCATGGAAAATAGTTTTGAATGCTTCCACTACACAGGTTCCTGCTTTTGCCTTGAGGGTAAAGCCCACACAAATTTTGAAAATGTGTCTATAACAGTGAGAAGATACTTGTATCCCTTGTTGATTTTATGTAATTTTTTTAAGTTGCGACTGCTCATTTTCACAAGGTCAGCTTGCCACAGGTCGTCTATGCTTTTGGTTACTACAGGCAGTTGTTTGTAGTTTCGCCGTGCAGGTTTGTGCAGCTCGTTCACAATAGCCTGCCTAGACATTGTGTGAAAATAAGAATATAGCTTGGATGGGATTTCTTATCTTTGGTAAGGAACTTGGACTTTCTTATCTTTGGTAATGTGACGGGTGCAAGTAACCTACTATCGGATTAAAAATTATACATACTCGAGTTTGGACACCAATTAAAAATTAACCAGTAGACCTACATTACAAAAACAAGTAAAACAAGTTACACCAAAATTTAGCTTATGCAATTCTGCGTTAATCTATGCTAGCCAATTTTTTTCGAGTATGCCTTCTATTTTTTTTATCGTCGCGAGGGCAAAGAAAGGGCCATTTTTGTTAGTCTTGCAAACGATCGCTATCTTTGAAATTCTGTAAATAAAAGACGGGTTAGCATAGATTAACGAAGAATTGAGTAAGCTAGATTTTGGTGTAACTCGTTTTTATGTACGTCTACTGGTTAATTTTTAACTAGAGTCCAAACTTGAGTATCTATAATTTTTAATCCATTAGTAAGTGCTCACATGCCCAAAATCAAATCAATCAATCTTCCATGGACATCGGTAACAAATAAACAAAATTCATTCTTAGTTACTAATACTACTATTACTACTGCTGCTACTACTACTAGTGCTTTTAATAATAATAATAAAATAACTGTAAATTTTATAATTACTATATGTTATTACAGATATCTAACAACAATACGTTGTTCAATTGTCAATACCAGCCACAATATGTGTGATTAAGTAGGACTAAGGGGCATCGGGCTTGTTGCATTCGCTGCACACCCTACATAATTAATTCGTTTTATATGACTTCTCAGGTCAAAACCAACAAGTTCAGTATGTCAAATTAAACAAAATACTTTACACTAAAATTTTTGTTTGGAACTTTTTCTTCTCAGATGCCTGTTATTAGTAATTTAATGATAAACATATAATTAACAGTAAAAAGTACTATTTTTTTTACTAATCCGTGATTTACTAATTAACGGTTGCTAATATCGAAAAACGTAAGATAACATTAAATAAAGACCACATCTTATGGTTTCGTTTAAAATAAAGTCTATTGAAATCGGAGCATAAGGTTTAGAGACATAGTTGTTTTTTTTGGAAGTCAACATCCGCCATCTTGGATTGGCCGCCATTTCTATTAGCTACCACTTTGAGATGGCATGGTTTTTTTGGTATCTTCTTATACCCATATAACTGTGGTATAATGGCCCTTAGACTATAAATTTTAAAGCACTTTTCAGCAGAACTAAAGAGAGAAGACGCCTGGTGTTACTTCATCCATGTCAAGATATCTCAATCAATACTATTTGATTTGATTTGATTTGATTTAGTTTATTTTACTTCGCGTTTTGTGCCTCTTGGCTAATTTGCGAAGATGTGGATGAGTGATGAAATGATGAAATTGATGAATGGACATTCACAAACAACCAAGCCCGACCGGGATTCGAACCCAGGACCCTTGGCGTCGCAGCGCGATGTGCTAACCACTCGGCCACAGGGTCGGGCTCTCAATCAATACTATAGGATGTAACAATTACCAATAGACTCACAAATAGTAGCTTAAGCCAAAGTAAATTAACTCTGTCAACGTACATGGCCATGAGAGACACCATTGAAATCGCTAAATGAATACCTATATGTGATATACAGGGTGGCCCAAAAGTAGGTAAGCAGTATATAGTATATTTGTGATGGGATAATGTATACCTACGTTTGATTCACCCTGTATATATATTGTCCTGTCAATCTGCTCATTACAAAGAATAATTTCATTTTACTTTAAAGCTTATATGTCCAAGAACTTATCTCAGAAACCCATGTCATCCTTGGTAGCTCAAATGTGATAAGTAACTCCATCTATTGAGAATTTTTGGAACTTTTGAATTACTCGCAAATATATTTCTTGGCTGAACCCTTTATCGTCGACAAATTCATCGACAAGTGATAATCCAATACTCATATGCACGGCTACCACCAGGGGTGCCCATCCTCCCCAAAGCCAATGGCGCACCCCCCCAAATCATATCATGCGTCCCCCTAAATCATATCATTCGCGTCCTCAAACCATATCGTAATCCTCACAAAGGATTTAATTACGACAGCGTGTCTACCGAAAATAACTTTTTCTTAGCAGTACTGAACATTATATTTTATATGCCCCTCCTCCCTAAACAGGGGTACCCGTCACTCAAGACCGCCCCTAAATCGTTCATCATTCTCCCTACCCTTCTTAAACCCGAAGGTTCATGGCTGCAGCAACACAGGCCTTCCATCTGTCCCTATCTTGAGCAAGTTCTATATACTCTTTCCCATCCCTACCGATTTCCCTTAGGTCCATCTCAACGTTGTCCCTCCATCTTCGTCTTGGCCTTCCTACAGGTCTCTTACCACCAGGTTTCCCAACAAGAATCCTGTAAACTCCTCTTTCCTCTCCCATTCGTGCCACATGGCCTGCCCACCTACGTCTTCTTGATTTAATTATTCTAATAATATCTGGACATGAATACAAATTATGTAGTTCTAAATTATGTAACCTTCTCCACTCACCTGTTTCCTCATCCCTTTTAGGTCAAAAGATTTTCCTAAGGATCTTATTTTCAAATACTCTCAATTTATGTCCTCTTTCAATGTAAGGGACCAAGTTTCACATCCATATAATACTACAGGCAAAATTACGGTTTTGTATATTTTAACTTTTAGTTTCTTAGATATTAAACGAGAAGACAAAAGTTTATGAAGAGAGAAGTAACATGCATTTCCTGAATTAAGCCTACTTTTTATTTGCTCTTTAATATAATTTTCATTTGTTAATATTACTCCTAAGTATTTGAATTTGGAAACTGGTTCAAACGAGTTGTTATCAATAATTAGATTTTTATTATTACCTAACACTTGGTTTCGGCCTGTAACCATATATTTAGTTACAATTTTTTTTCCTTTTGTACTTCACAACAAGTTTGAAAAGCATGCACTTGAAAAGGCTCCACCTTTAACGTCGCACGAGGTTCTGGTACATAAAGTTAATGCCAATTTGTCAGTTTCATTTTTTGGAATACTTTGTGGGAACAGCATTGGTTAATATTGAAACATTTATTTCAAGATTTATTTATATATATTTATTTTCTATGTATACACACTTTATGTACATATATATATATATATATATATATATATATATATATATATATATATATATATATATATATATATTCTTGCAAAACATACCCTTTACCTTCTACACGTAATGCATCAATATATAACAGGAATGTTTTCTTGGAACAAGTTACATAACATATAGGCATTCAAATACTTAAAACTTACATTTAGACATTCTTACAAACATTTTTATTTTTACATATAGTAACAACAATACTGCAGGCTGACAGATCACTGGAACAAATTGAATTGCAAATAACTTTTGAATCAGTGTCAACAGCACAAACAAAACTTCAGATCTATCCTGTTTTTATAATCTTGCTACAGACATTGAATGAGTGTTAGTTATGACTGGTGCATATTTTTATCATACTAACAAGCTTCTTAGGTATTCCAAACTCTACTAATATATTATATAATTTATCTCTTTTGACCGAATCATATGCTTTTTTGAAATCAATGAATAGCTGATGTACATAATTAAGATGGGCCGCGGTGGCTCAGTCGGTAACGCGTCTGACTACCATGCTAAAGGTCCCGGGTTCGATCCCCGGCCGGTTCAAATCCGGGAACTTTTCTAACGATGGAAGCGGCCCCGGCGCCCACCCAGCGTCGAATAACATGGGTACCTGGGGGAAACCCTGGGGGGTAAAGGCGGTCAGGGGCGTGATGCTGATCACATCACCCCCACTCACGACCGGATCAAGAAAGTGTGGGGCGTTACCCCCACACCCCCTATACGCCTTCATGGCGTGGTGCTATGCACAGGGGAGCACTTTACCTTTTTTTTTTACCTTTTACCATATATTTAGTTTTCTCTTTGTTAACTGCCAAACCTATCTCTTTAGCAGTTTTGAAAAATATTTTAGCATTATTCTTAATTGTATTCACATCATCCCCCAGTAAGTCTACATCATCTGCATGTGCTAACAACTGAGTCACACCATTTAATTTTAGTCCTTCTTTAGTTTCTTTTACCTTCCTAACAGCATATTCTAAGGCAAAATTAAAGAGCAATGAAGATAATGCATCTCCTTGTTTTAACCCATCATGAATTGTAAATTTGTCAGACATATTAATACCCACACGAATTTTACTTTCTGTTTCACTGGTGCATATTTTTATCATACTAACAAGCTTCTTAGGTATTCCAAACTCTACTAATATATTATATAATTTATCTCTTTTGACCGAATCATATGCTTTTTTGAAATCAATGAATAGCTGATGTACATTTTGATTATATTCCCACTTTTTTTCAAGTGTCTGTCTGATGTGAAAAATTTGATCTATAGTTGATCTGTTACGTTTAAATCCACATTGATAATCACCTATAATTTCATTAGCATATGGGGTTAGTCTTGTTAAAAGAATGTTAGATAATATTTTATATGTTGTTGAGAGTAGAGAAATTCCACGGTAATTATTGCAGTTCATTTCATCACCTTCTTTTTAAACACAGGAACAATTATGGATTCTTTCCACTGTTAAGGGATTTCTTCTCTATTCCATATTAAACAAATTAATTTATGAATTTGACATATTAATGAATTTCCACCATATTTAATTAACTCAGCTGGTATTAAATCAATGCCAGGTGCTTTGTTATTCTTTAGCCTTTTAATAGCATCTTTAATTTCAGTCAAGTTAGGTTCTGGAACTAAAGGTTCTGCTGTGTGTACTTCATTTACTTTACTTTCTTTAGCTGCTGATTCTATTGCATTACGCATGTGCTCCCAATTCTTATTTACGTCTGTTTCATTTATATTTTCATCATCATTTAAATCCTGCAAAACATAAAATCTATTTGACAGTTTAATTTGGTAATCTTTCTTAATTCTTTCATCAGTAAACTTTCCTGTATCAAATTTTAGAACTTTTAGATTTTGTTGCTTATGATTTATCACTGAGAGTCTTTCTCTTAATTTAGCAATTACTAACTAATGGTCACTGGCACAGTCAGCACCTCTATGTGTACGAACGTCAATTATACTAGTATGCCTTCTCTTATCAATGAGAACATGATCTATCTGATGATGAGTTTTACCATCTGGAGAAGACCAGGTATATTTATGGATATCTTCATGTTTAAAAGTGGTACTTTTCACAATTAAATTCTTTGAGGTTGCAAAAGTAATCAATCTTATAGCATTATCATTACTTAATTCATGAAGACTTTCTTTACCAATCGTGGGTTTAAATGTCTCTTCTTTGCCAATCTGTGCATTACAGTCACCTAACAGAATTTTCATATCATACTGAGAAAATTTATCAAAGACCTGTTCTAACTCTGTATAAAAATCATCTTTAGTATTATCATCTTTATCTTCAGTAGTTTGGGTGAATTCGTAATAATTGATGTATATTTGAATGAAACACCATGTTAAACTGTCCATATTTTTTATTTAAGCCTCGGCTGGATGTTGAAAGAAATCCAAATTTCGAGGGTGTCGTTAGTTCCGTTCTAACAACAGTACCAAGGGAACACGAGGGAGGAGCTGACGTCGCTTTCAACAAATTCTCCTTTTTCCCAGTCACAAATCTCCCATATTCTTACCTTCGTTACCCAGTTTCAGCAACCCAACCTATCTGCTTTTACGATCTGGCAGGGAGAGGGGGAGAATGAATGGCCTTGCCCACTGGCCATTGACAGATGTGCCGGAACCCTGAAGAATAACTGGTTTCCTTTCCTTAGTTGAAAAAAACCTTACACATCGTCCTTTGAGATC
Organism: Lepisma saccharinum; assembly: GCF_977018435.1. Lineage (NCBI taxonomy): Eukaryota > Metazoa > Arthropoda > Insecta > Zygentoma > Lepismatidae > Lepisma > Lepisma saccharinum. Next base: position 44,251,674 of record NC_139249.1, read on the forward strand.
ACCAGTATGCACTGTGAAGCTGCATGTTTCTTTTTGTTTCCGTCGGTACATTAATTTCGTTACAGTAAAATGGCCAACTAACATAGATTATGTAGTAAAATACCTCAAATATAAATTCTCCGCTTTGGAATCAGGATTCTGTTGTTAATGTTCTCGTGCAAGAAGCTACACACTTTGTGTTATCAGGGCCTCTCCGATGGCGTAGTGGTGACGTCGTCGCCTTGTAATCAAGGGACCTCGGATTCAATACTCGGTGGGGTCGTAGTAGCTCCAGTGGCGTAGCAGCCGCCCCCGCAATCCTCGCAATGCGGGGGGGAGGCGTGGTGTAGGAGCCCCACAATGCGCTCTTGAATTTTTTATATAATCGCAGAAATTCCACATATAGTGTCGCTCATAAAAAAATCGATTTACGAAACAGAAATCTGGTTCCCAGTAACATCATGTACGACGTCTGCGATAACAAGCAGTGACGCATTATCTCAGCCAGAGGGGCCCCCAGTAACTTGTCATATGGGTCCCCCTCCGAAATGCAGAATTAACTTACTTGCTCGCAGATGTCCATCGATACGAAAATATCTCTCATCTCATACCTTTGTATGTACGCAGTTTGTCGTAAACGTAGTGTAGCGTGTCAATTGTCTACAGTTATGAATCCAGTAGAAATATTCAGTTGCTCAACCAGTCGATCCTTATTTTACAATAAACATCAAAATTGTTAATTCGTAACCGTTTAGTTTTACACGTGATATTTAAAATGTAACTTCCCACCTAATATTTTCAAGGGGGGTCCCAATTCTTTTCATATTGAAATAAGAGCTGAAATGAATTTCCCATATTGTCTACACTTGTTACGTTTTACTTCAAAGGGGCCGAAAACCTCAGTTAAAGGTGGGACCCATAGTAAATTATCCCTTTGCTGTAAAGACCATTATCCTGTCGTCTGCCACGCAGGGTATACAACGTATGAGTTAAATGTGACCATTATTTTGTGTAATTTTTTAAGTTCATTTTTCTTACAATTTGGCATTTTGTGGACATTTCTGTCGAACTAGTTCTTATTTTCCAATGTGATACGATTTTTTGATCTGCAATGTTCGAAGGGAAAATTCCTCGCTGTAAATTTCCTTGTTCGCGTTGGGGATAGAAGGAAGGATCCTTGTGTGGAACACCTTGAAGATAATGCAGTAGATGAAGGAGAATGATTATACAAATTCGAGCACTGATGGTCTATTAATAAAAAGTGTTTAAGAAAGTATGATCACTGGTCTATCGAAAAAAGAATGGAAGCATGAAAATTATGAATAATGATGTTGAGGTCTACTAACCTGTGGCAACCTTCTTTTATTTTGTTGGGGGGGGGGGGGTTCAGTACTTCCAAGCTGCATTTCATGGAGTGAAAAATTTTCAGTGAATATAGCTCCTTCGCAGCTTTATTATCTATCACTCAAGACTAGAGTCCGCAGTTATTTCTTCGTAGCAGATTGAAATTTACCTTGTGATAGGTTACTACCGACAATCTAGATATCCGGTTCAACCCCCTTTACTGAAGGATAAGTTTGTTGCTTGAGTATATTACTCACTCAGTATTAGGAGGCTAATATGAGCGACTCTTACGTTGAATCTTGGCCTGGAGGAACCAGGGGATGGCTTAGGGGCTGAAGGCACATCCACCTCAAAGTCCAAAAGAAGAGTGTTTACTATCTTTTTACAATTCCACAAAAACAGTATTTTTTAATATCTGTGTAATATATGTAACTTCATTAAAAAATATTTCAAGCAAAAATACAAAGCACCAGGAACAAAATATTTGGCAGCGGGAAGCTTCCCCCTTTTCCAAAAGTGATTCCTGGCTGTGTCCCTGCGTTGAAGTAGAGAAAATATTTCCAGATTCTTCTTCCAGTTATTTTTCAGAGATTCAGACCATCCTGATTTAGTTTCAAGAAGGTACTACAGTGATATAAGTCGATAACAAAAAAATGGGAAAGCATAATATTTGAGGTAAAAGTTAATTTCTTGTACAACGGAGGGGGGAGGGCAGATAACTAGCTAACTATTGTACCTCCGTCCCACTCTGGCATCATATTTTTTTGACACTAAGGGGGGCCCTCAATATTTTACAGCAGGGGGGGGCAAAGATCTGCGCTACCCCACTGAGTGGCTCGGATCCCACTTTAAACTATACGTCCAGTACCGATTTGCCTTTGTGTGCATAAATTGGTCTTAAAACAAGTCTAACAAACAAACTTTTTGCTATCAGTTCACAATCATAATTGGCTGTGCTCTAATAGTTGGAGATATTGATTGATAAGTGTCCAAAATGGATAGATGCACGTAAAGAGTGAGGTATTTGCAAAATTTCCGGCAACTACTCTTGAACCATCGATATATTATAAATTGTACATATATAGTCTCCCCACAATAACCAAATATTAGCAAGCAGATGGAGGACTTCCCCTTCCTTTCAAATACCATTCTGTACATAACCGCCGAACTCGGAACCTCTATTACTCAAGATTATACCGCGTTTGTTAGAACCTGTCCCGTTTCCCGCGCTAGCGATCGCTCGACAGTTTTGGTGCCAATGAGAAACGAGGAAAAAATGGTCTGCTGGGCAGCGAGGAGAGAATGGAAGCCAGAAGAGAGGCGCTTACGTAGGCGCTGTTCCGACGTTGCGTATTTTAATTGGCTGCCTGGCTTTGACTTTCCCCAGCACGGAGAAAAGCCAGCGATCAGCTAGCGCGGGAACCGGGACAGGTTGTAACAAACGCGGTATAGTCTGTCCGATACCCGATGGAGGCAAATGGCACAGTGGTTCGGATCCCACTTTCAACTGTAGGTCCAGTCCCGATTAGACTTCCTGTGCATAAAGTGGACTTAAAACAACAAATCAATCAATCAATCAATCAAGATTAGTCAAAAGCAGGCACGTATCAAGAATAGTGTTGCCCACGGGACGAGACGAGATTGATCATGTGTCCCGAGACAAACGAATATTTTCGAGACGAGACAGCATTTCACAGCATTTCCACGAGACGAGACAGACCAAAGTCTCGTCTCGTGGGCAACACTAATCAAGAAATATATTTCGGGGGAGGGGGAGAGTCCGAACCAAGTCTCAGAAATAATAATAATATAAATGATGAAATTAAAGTATTCACATTAGATTAATAACATTAATTAAATATGTAAATTAATTAATAATGTATTATTATTATTACTTGAATAGGCAAAAAGACGGTGTAAGAACAGGGATATAACAACACATATTCTTTATCTAGCTTAGATGTAGTTAATATCGCAAAAAATGAAATGGGAAATGAATGTCAAATAGATCAAGGATCGAATATTTATTGAATAACAAAAGAGAAGGTTGGATCCAGTAGACGAAAAGTAAATTTCTTGGTTAGTTCCAGTGTGCAAAAATCTTCTTTGACACTGACCCAATATAGCTAATCGTTGCCTTCCAATAAGTTCGGCAGAAATAAATAACCTTCGATTATTCAACAAATACTAAAAACGTATATTTTTATTATTTAATTTCAGTACTTGATACCCTCTGGCACTGGCGTACGAAGAATTAGAGATTATAATTATATTTTCCTATATATTTTCTTTTGGGGGGCTGAACTTGTGAACTTGGATGGTGCATAAACAGTAGCGCAGGAACATTTTTCATCTGTAAGGTACAAAATTCGTCCTATATATATGAGTGTGTGTGTCTGTATGGGTGTGTGTGTGTGTGTGTGTATGTATATATATATATATATATATATATATATATATATATATATATATATATATATATATATATATATATTTGTTATACACACACGCACATAAAGTTGGGGCATTGAAAATTCCATTTTAGAAGAGCACACACAGATTTCCTGTTTTTTTAAATAAATAAATTTTATTTCTTTCTTTTTTTTTTAGAATTTATGGTTATTTCAAAAACAGATAAAGCTCGTTCTGTGCTCATTTGGAAGAGGATGAAACTGAAAATCAGAATTTTGTCATTTGAAAGTAGCGAATATATCTATTAATTTTAATGCAGGGTGTCATTTGAAGGGACAATAGGAGGGATTTTCCCCCTGTCTTATTTTGAAACATCAAATTTCTAGTTATGAGTGAGTGACACATCTCAACCCGGGATCATTATTTCCAACCCACTTGTAAACTATATCGTACTTATGGTGTTCCTTTTGGATTGAATTAAGTTTACTACACCATAGCTACATACAAAGAATTCTCGTTATGCAATTTATGGTGACTGTGTACAGTGACACCAATTTATACGGGTCTGTGGGGCCCGAGCCCACCCAATAATTTATGTGATTTGTGAATTCAAATTTTTGAGCCCACCCAGTGTTTTTGAAAAATTGGAACCCCTGGCTGTCTCTTTTAAATGCCATGTATTCGGTATTTTTCAGACTTCTGGTGATTCACAAGTACTCTTGCATCGAACACTAAAACTGGGCGGCGTTTCTGACGTATGTTGAGTCGCTTGGTCATTTAATCTTCTTCGAGAGCTTGTTGAGATCTGTAGTATTTTGTTGTATTTTATAAAAATAAGTCGAGGTGGTCCCCGATCGAGGAAAACCATACGTTTGAAAGCATTTTTTTCATTCTTAATTGCACAGTATGAATGGCCGCTTTGAGGACAGGTTTATTTTTGAATATGGTCCTATTAAATGCACACACATGGCATTTAGACGATTAAGAACGTGTGTTTTATGGAATCATGTCAGCCAAGACACATTTTCACCTCACTCAAGGTCAAGGATTATGTGAATTCAATTGAAATTGTACCAATATCTACAACTGAATGTGAATGCGGGTTCCGTGTCGTGAATCTAACCTTCACTGAACAGAGGGAGATTAAATATTTGGTTGAATCATAGAATACATTGCCGTAAATCAATTTCAGTGTTGGTGTTTTATTTTCATTTTGTATGAGCTCAAATTACCATTTTAAACCTTCGTTTTAAAAGTAATTCAAACACAAAAATGGTTATTGGGGGCCATTTTGAGTTTTTTCGACTTCATTACTACCTTCATTTGAATTTTTTATTTTCTAAAAATTTCGGGGGGTGTAGCTCCTTTAACACCCCCTCTGCGTATGCCAGTGCCCTCTGGATCTCCCTCCCCTAAATAGTCCTCGGCTCAAAAGTGACAGAAAAGCCAAGGTGAATTCCTTTTTATAATCTCTAATTCTCCGGAACTATTCTTTTTGGAATGAGAAAATAGAGATTAAAGTTGATTTTAAAAAAAAGTATTGAAGGACAATAACAGGGAAGTTTTCCCTTTGTAAAGTCGGCTTGGAATCTCACTGGCCTGCTGGAAACTAAGATTAGATTCCTGGGCGGTTTTGTGAGGTCGGATTTTTGCGGCCTTCTCTCTTCATAAAGCGGCTCTGGGGTTCACCCATTAACAAATAAATAAATAAATTCTGTTATTTTTGTATAATTTGTCTTTTAATTTTTAGGTTCATTTAACGCCGACACGTCAGTCAAAATTTTCAATTTTTACATAATCTTCCATTAATTTTTGTATTAAGTCCTATGTTATGCACAGATAGGCTAATTGGGATTGGACCTACAGTTTAAAGTGGGACCCTAACCCGGGAACCCTTGATTACAAGGTGATGACGTTACCACTATGCGATCGGGGAGATCATTAATTTCAGATGAAATTTATGGTTTGGAAATAAATTTATTAAAATTTTGTTACTCCACACCAAACTCACACAGAAGATTGTCGTCCTATTAAATTTTGCGCTTTACGTTTTATAATAATAATAATAATATGATGATGATGAACGTTAATTTAAATTTTTATTTTATTATTTACTTTGAGCCTCAATAAATTAAAATAAGGCAGTTCTTGGATCTCACCGCGGCGCAAAAGATTTAGTATAAGTATAATTATTGTATTAGGTGAAAACAAAAGTCAAAATGCGAAAATGGGAATCTCTGAACTACCCTCTTCCATCCTACATTTTCTTCAATTCCCATTATGATGCAGATAACCTAGATATGTAAAAAAAAAATTAAAAAAAATGGAGATCATCACAGAGTAAGTCAACGAAGTAACTGGCTTTCTTGTTTCGGATCAGACTTGTAAACCGACGTAATTTGTGTAAACTAAGTGAAGGCGATTCACTTCTTCGACTTGCAAGACTGTCTGTCTTGTATTTTGAAAGTAGCCACCCACTGAAGGAATGAATGCACTTCTCTGAGTTTCCAAGGTCTTTGCGCGGACAAAACATAAACCAGATGTCAAAGCAAGATAAGTTTACAAATTGCGGTGTGAAACCCTACCCCTCCTCCGCTCCGAGCGGCACATGACCGGTGCCGCAGATGGGAGAATACACATTCAGAAGGTTGCTTGCCCAGAAGCGACAGCAGCGCCATAAGCGGAATATTCTCGAACTTGCAGAAGGCGTGGGAACTAAATAGTTGTATTTTTTAAAATAAAATTATGTAATTTCTGTTGAAGATATTGTGCAAACTCTTGGAATTATCTATATAAATTCACGACACTAAGATGCACAATATTGAACTTAAATGCTAAAAAAGTTTAAAACTCTTCAAACGCCCCATTTAAAGCTGCTTTCAGATCCAATTAATGCTGAATTTCAAATTTTTAGTACGCCAAACTAGAATCCCAAATTGATTCTTTATTCATTACATCACTCCGTGTATCCTTCTAGAAAAGCCTTGCAGAGTATCATCGAAATTGGAAGCATATGTTAGGAGATTTTGTCAATAGAAGGAGAAGCAGTTTTCAGCTGTTGAGAGAAACATCCAGCCGAGGCTCAATTGTTCGATTTTCGAAAACACTTAGAGCTAGCACATTGATTGGTTAAATGTAGTAAATTAAATTATGTAAATATGCATATAAATAGTGTTTGTGAGTGGCCTTATAAAACTCAACCTTGGTAAACCAAATAACATGTTCTAGCCGTATGACCGATTCAATTATTGTTTCACGAGACATTACAGAACCCTAGCTAGAATTGCTTAAGCTTAGTGTGATAATATAATACGGTTTTTCTTTCAAAGAACTCCCCCCCCCAGTTTTCTTGGGGTAAATATAATTATTTTAGTAACCCATTAAAATAATTATGTTAATTTTATCCTGAGTGCAAATTTAACTTGTTAAAGTAATGCGGATTCGATATATTTTTGTTCCAAATGATGCACCGGGTTTAAATTAAGCTGTATTCTAACACAAAGGATTATATTTTAAGATGTAATGTTATTAATGAATATAGCTTATGTCTTGTAATGCAGCTATAGTATAAAACTTTAAATTCGCCTCATTTTCGCAACATATCATTGCAAGGGAAGCGATCCATTTCTTTGCAGGCTTTCAAGAACATTAATTGAATGGAGTGTCAATACTCCCTTGAATACCGAGAATTTTAGTGTTTCCCAGCTTCTCTTCTGGCACGTTAGGGGTCGAAAACGTGTGGAAACCATACCGCTACGTACAGTCTCCAAAATGTAATGCTCGAACTCTCTCTCCACTACAGAAATTTCTTGACAATCTAAGATTTCACTTTATCAATAGCCATATTTCCGCCTTTGAATTTAATACTCAATCCTACCACCAAAATTCGGATGCCAATTTTAGACTTACTGTTGATATTGAAGTGTGGATTGACATGTCCTTTCCGGACGTATGAACAGACTGTTGAAGTACAACCTTGGTGACAATGAAGTTCGACCAGAAAGGAATACGAGATTAAATGCACAGAGGCATAGGCGGTGGAATGGGTGACCCGCAGAAGTGACGCATTTGTGTAAGAGGAGGCGTGTGAGCAGGCAAGAATCGTGATCCCAGCATGTTGCACCCAAGGTCACGTAAAGAACGAAAACGGGGAACAATACAATGTCAACAAGACATTGTACTTCGACCAGGCACCAGACCCATACGGAAAAATTCCAGATAGTGGCGCATTCGACGGAAGCATGACGTCACGGACACGATAAGGGAGTCCGCCGTATATAAGCGCGTGCTGTGCACCGAGGAACCGCAGTGCATCATCACCATGGCCAGGGGCAAACCTATTGACAACACCGTGAGGAGAAGAGTGGTGGAGTTGCAACGGGATGGACTCAGTGAACGGGAAATAGGGCGCCAACTGAACTTACCCAAGTCAACCGTCCACTCCATCATCAAACACCACCAAAATACGGGTACTACAGAGCCAGGTAAGGCCCCCGGTCGAAAACGTCGTGACCGACGGATATTTAGGCGCTATATCCAGACCAACAATCATGTTTCTGTGGCCGAATTACGACTGTGGACTCGAGAACGCTTTCACATTGAAGTGTCAACCAGAACCATTCGCCGTTACCTACAGCGATGCGGTTACCGAGTGTACAAGGCGAAACGTAAACCCTTCCTTTCCATGTTGAACAAAGGCAATCGACTACGGTGGGCACGAATGTACCGGAGATGGACATTTCGGCATTGGAACAGGGTTTTGTGGACGGACGAATCCATTTTCAATGTTGTGTACGGGAAAATACGGAAAACAGTCATTTGTCGGAAGGAGGAACAGAATGAAGCAAAATGTTATGCACGTCGGGTACAGAAACCTGAGTCATTGATGGTATGGGGATGCATGACGGCATCTGGTGTTGGCCCACTACACGTCTGTGAGGGCATTGTGAATGCACACGCATATTGGAGCTGCATCTTCCCACAGTGCAAAGGCACCTGTTCCACAGGCGGCGTCTCATCTTTCAACACGACAATGCCAGGCCTCATACAGCGCGGCTGACAAGAGAATGGTTGAGTCGCCATCACTTGCGAACTCTGCCATGGCCACCATCGAGTCCCGACCTCTCGCCCATGAGAATGTGTGGCGTGTTCTTAAGCGACGTGTGCAACAGAGGGGACCCACGACAGTGGCTGCTCTTATCGCCTGCCTGCAGGAGGAATGGCACCGCATCGATGTGGAATACCTTGAACGACTCGTCCGCAGCATGCCCCGACGCATTGCCACAGTTATTCGCCGACGGGGCGGCGTCACACCATGGTAAACAGGATCCCCTCTAACAGTGGTCGAACTTCAATGTCACGTGTAGATGGACGAAAATGTTTTATTTTGTGTGGACACCATACATTGCTGCGTTGCAGCTGAAATTTATGTTTTCCTTTGTTCCATGTAGCCTGCTGAATAAAATATGTTCAGCATATACATGTGTTCTTCTTCTTTCACAACGCACTCCTATATTTGTGACTGGTCGAACTTCATTGTCACTAAGGTTGTACATCATCCCGCCTGGAATATATTAATCTTGTTGCTTGTTGTTGAGAAGAAATTTATGCTGTTGCTGCGACTTTTAGTGCGTTTCGTTATGATGTACAACTTTGATTTTAATTGCGTAATCAAGATAAATAGATTCTGAATTCATATGTTAAAACGTAAGTTCTGAGTTTTGTTTCCTTTTACTGCAAATATTAATGTTTCCCCGTGCCCTGAGAGTTGTCATTCGTATACCAATATAGAGTTTGATGTTGCTCATTCTCAATATGTATTGAGATGAATATATTTTATGGCTATTATTATCCTATGGTTGAACCTGGCACGACCGTGTCAGGATATTGCCTCCTCCAAAAAATTTATTCTCAGCCTCCACACCAGGATTTCCGCAACAGTCTAAGACAATAGTAATACACACGAATTGGATACCCCTCAATTCAATGCTCAATCCTCCTCTAACTAAAATACCCTCCATAATCTAAGACCTAGAGTTGGATACTGTCCCCCCCAACGTTTAATTCAGAATCCCCCCCAGAACCCACGTGTCAATTAAGGCCTAATATGTAAGAGTTTGATATTTCTCCCCCGCCCCCTTCGATAATGCCCTTAAACACTTTCTTTTCTACATCTAATGGATTAAATATGGTGCATTTAAGGTGCAAAAGTTTTACATATATTTTGGGAAAATATATAAATGTTTAATTTTATATTATTTGAAGGAAAAAAGTCCCCCCAAAAATTTCGATGGCGCAACCTTCGCCATAATCCCTCCTGTGGGCACTTCTGGCTATCACGCCAGTAAGTTAAGGAATGGAGGTGATTATGAAGCTGGTCTCAATATTCTCTGATAAAGACTGAGACTAAATAAGCTTATGCCGGACAAGTTCAAAATAGAGGATCAAATTCTTAAGAATATCTCATTAAGCGCAAGTAAGTCTTGTGCTTCTATTATGATTCCTAACAGCAATAGCACTAAAATTATATATACCCCCCCTCGAACTGCTATCGGTAGCGCCGGCAGCGATAACATTGGACTGCGGTGAAATCAGATTATTAATGTTCACTTACGCGAAACAACTCTCATGTAATACCACTCTTAAACAGAATCACCTTCCTATTGGTTCACCCCCCTTTTTAGTTCCACATACCCCCCATTATCCATGGCTATCTTTATGTGACACAAATATGCCTTAACCTCTTGTTCTAACTAACACATTCTACCACTCTTTTCTCACGCATGAAATTAACCCTTAGATACCAGAGCAAGATGAACTTTCCCTGCCTGAAAGAAATATTATCATTAACATATTTCTATATACAATATACACTAAAGCATGTTTGGGTATGAAAATGCAAATTCTGAGTCTGAAATATAGGTTTATCGACAAGAATGTATTTACTCCAGAACATAAACAAGCTTAAATTTGACATTAAGTATCCTTCGCGTATACCATGTACCAAGTGCACAATAATAACTTCCCTTACTAGAAATTAAAGTAAATGTTCAATGTACTGGAATTGTGCTACTCGGGAATGTATGAAACTGAATCACTCATCAAAATGTTTTGCCTTAAGGACATACGCCAGTATGCGTGGGAATTACAAGCATGAAGTTCGACAAAGACTTCTGTTCAAAAGGATATGATCACCTTACACTGACCTTGCCACCAACAAATTGTGGTGCGTAAGCAAAACGAACTTGACAAAATGGGTTTTAAGTCACCCGATCAAAGTTTATACGTACAATCCAATGTGCAACAAAATACCTTGGTCCCTTTACACTGGACCATCGAACACAAATTGATCAATAAATCAATTTCAGATTGAGACATATGTCGTTCTTTACGCTCGATTGAAATTTTCCACAACTTTTTTTAATATGGCTACTCAGGACGCCAAGTTTTCCGCCAAATTCATCACAAGGTAAACACACGAATTATGGCCATTATTTCTCACACGGATGCTAGCATATACGAAATTGAGGATGAAACTTTGTAAAGTTCATGTTCCTGCACGTTCATCTAATTGCGATGCAAGAATTAACTGAAGATGTGTACTTACAGATCAGCTGACATCGGGCGAAAAATTCTCACAACTTCAACTTATAATATACATTTCCACACACACAATGGAGAATAAATGTTCTTTGGAATTTTCGATGAACGGTCCTTGATGAACAAATTAGGGCTAAATGGATCCACTTGTCAGTTCATAATAAGCCCGATTTCCATTGATACTTCTCGCTTGTTCCTTGACGACCGCCATAGCTTCCCTTTTATCCCGAACCGAGTCCTAGATCCTAGTCCCGCCGATCCGATTCCTCAAACCGATTCCATCTACGTCCATTCCACGGCTTCGTGTACAGTCAACGGGTTCTGTGATCCGTTCTTGGAACCAGTTCCTTTTTAACATTTGCATTCTTCCGGTTTTGACGAATGTTTCCCTTTTCTTGCAAATTCGCAATGTACATTACTAATTGCGATAACATTGCAAACATACATAATCTAATTTGGAAAATATTATCATTCGTTGTATTTACAATACAATCTTATATTTTCATCGCTAATACAATCATTTGGACCAATTTACAATTAGAGTACAGTGAGGACATCTATTATGAAATCTTTGTATTAACCATCAGTTCGATAAGCTATTTGGCACCCAACTGTCATCTATGAGCAATTGCAATCGGCCTTATTTTACATTTCAAAGCCGGACCAAAAATATTACTTCACCTAACAGCCGCATATGACAGTTATCGTCATATGATAGTCTGATAATGGCGTCACATCGTTGGAAGACATTGGTAGTGGCGTTTAAGTGACTGTACAGGCATCCGGCAGAATATCTTTTCTCGAGGTCACCAGGCACTTTATCAAGAACGAGTCGGCGCTACACTACAGCAAATTTGTGCAAGCTTCCACGCAACAAAGCCAAAGGACACTTAAAACCAAAATTTTCCCCAGATAATAATTATCTCATAAGTTTCATAACTTATGAGATAATTAAGAGACAATATACAATTTATATCATTTTTGCTGTTGGTTTATTATGAGATGGATGAATTGATTATGTGATGTATTTACATTATATATATATATATATTAAATAAACTTTGAATACGACCGTATTCAAAGTACACAATTTAGTGTTAGCATGATGTGTGTCATCATGTCATATGTACAAAAAATTATATTAGGAATGCATTTATTATGCATTTTCTGTCTTTCAAAAATACAATTTGTGTGCTCGTTTTCCAATATTAGGTAACGTGAAATTGAACGTGTTGGGAAAATATTTCAAATCCTTTGTTTCTACACAAATGCTTTAGCACAGACTTCTATCAGTGTTTGCGTAATTTACGAGGATACTACTACTACTACTACTAATAATAATAATAATAATAACAATAATAATAAAATGCATTTTCATTATAATAATAATAATTATTATTATTATTATAAAATGCATTTTCATTATAATTATTATTATTATTATTATTACTTACTTACTTCTGGAATATTTCCAGATATCTGGAAAAATGTGTTTATTGTACCTGTAACTAAAAACAAGCAATGATCTTAATAATTATAGACCAATTACTATATTAAATTCCATGGCAAAGGTTTTTGAACACATAATTGCTGACTATTTGTCTTTTTCTTTTAAACAATATATTGATGGAAATCAGCATGGATTTTTTTAGAAAAAGGTCTACTATCACAAATTTATTGGTTTTAATAGACTCTCTTAAATCTAACATTAGGAAGCAATCCCAGACCGATATTTTATTTATTGACTTGGCTAAAGCCTTTGATAGTGTCAGCCATCAGCTATTAATTTACAAACTCGATCAAATGGGATTATCACCACGATTTCTGAAATGGTTTTCCAACTTTTTATTAAATAGAAGTTTCTCTGTTAAGATTGGTGAAACAAATTCTTCTAAAAAAGAATTACTTTGTGGAGTACCTCAAGGGTCGCCACTCGGCCCAATTCTGTTCGCTGTTTTTATCAATGATGTTACATTATGTTTTAAATCTAGCACATGTTTACTATATGTACTAAGATGTATATATTCTCCAACTATTTTATTTATGAAAATAAAATCCAAGTGTGCGACAGTCATAAAGACTTAGGAATAGTAATAGACTCCTCTCTCATATTTGATGAGCACATTTCAGAAATTTGCAAAAGAGCAAAGAGAATGCTTGGTTATATATTTTTCTCATGGAAAGTTTTTAAAAAGGAAGATAGCTTAATATTCCTGTATAAAACGATAGTTCGTCCTATTCTTCAATATGCAAATGAATTATGCAACCAGTCACCTTCAAAAAGTTGAATCAGTTCAAAAACTTTTTATCAGGTTATTATGCACAAAGTTTAAAAAAAATTACTATGACCAACATTACTCTGAATGGTTATCACAGTTGAATATCTTTTCCTTAGAAGAAAGAAGAAAAATGAGAAGGTTAAATTTTGTAGTGAAGATATTAAATTTCCAAGTTGACAGTGAATACTTTTTGAATAATATAGCTTAATAAATTCCCAGATATTCACATAGGTATATCTCAATTCTCACATGCCTTAACAAGGCAAGAGGTTTAGTAGCTGATCTTGTTGAAACCTACAATTTGAATTTATGTTGATGTATAAAATTGTAGGATCTACTGTTTTGTTTTATAATTATGTATTCAATTTTTTAATTTTGTATAACATAGTGGTTGTTTAATCGTTATTATCACTTCAATAAATATGATCATTATTATTATTAGAACAATACACAGTTAATTGCACAATATTATATAACAATAAACAATTATTAGTTTTAGAGATATAATAGATCTAATTGAAAACTGTAACTTGAAGTGTAAATATGCTAACTTGTTATGTTATGTTATTCTGCAGCTTATGTATTTTATTCGTGTAACTTTGTACTTTTGTATTTGACTTAGTGCTGTATTAGGTTTCATACTGTGCTCAACACTTAAAATAAACTATTATTATTATTATTATTATTGGAATGGCACGGTTATCTTGGTACTTGCGCCCTCCCCACCAGACAAAAATTCGTGGTTGCGACTCTGAAACTGTGTCTCAGAAAAGCTGTATTTTATAGCACGCAATTGTTGCTGTTTTCACATAACGTGGTTGTGAAGTTTTTATTTGTTTTTTCGGTCACTGTTTCAGAAATTCCTTAAAACGAGAAGACTAAAAGCAAGGGACGGCCTCAGTGTTTGCTTTAAGAATTAAACCTCGTGCTCCAGTTATTTTTGAACTTGGCAACCTTCGTTAAAAGGTGTCCGGAGGTGAAGCTACGTGGCAGAAATCTGCAAACGATTATTCTTATAAGTTTCTACAGATGGCATTGTTTCGTTTGGCCATAACAAAGTTGAGTAGAGAATATGCTTTTGCTTTAGAATCATAGCAAATTTGTACAAAATGAACACATTTGGAAATTTCCTGTACGTTCTTCTCTCGAGATATAATATCTGGACAAATCCATTACATCAAATCTTGTAGCTATGATAGAGGAGAGATTTTCTAATCCTATCTTGAATTGCTACCTTCTCTAGAGTGATTGATTGCTTTGCTTTATTTTACTTCGCTTTTCGTGCCACTTTTGACTAACTTGGAAAGATGGGGATGAGTGATGATATGATGAAATTGATGAATGTACACACACAAACATCCAAGCCCAGGCCGGGATTCGAACCCGGGACCCCTGGCGTCGTAGCGCGATGTGATAACCACTCCGTCACGGGGGGCGGCTCTACCCTCTCTAGAAAGGAACACAATATCATCTTTGTATCCCAACCTATCTTTTCATGTCTAAAATAAATAAATCAAGTGTCTAGCCTTTGTGAAAACGATTACGTCAGTTTTTATTGGTGATACCTTTAGCTTAACTAACAACCGACCTCCATGTTGGAGTGGTTCCCACAGCGCGCTGGCCTGAGCATTGGTGTTCTTTGTGAGTGGCCCTTCAACAATTCCATCATATCGTCATTCATTCTCATCTTCGCGATTAGCCAAAATTGGCAGAAAAGCGAAGTGAAATGAGTCAAATCAATCAATATATCTCTTTAGCTTAACTTTAGGTCATATTTTTGGCAAAACATTGTATAAAGCATATTGTGGTCATACTTACAGGCAGTGGCGTAACACAGTTGTCTCTGTCCCCTCTGCAAGTAAAATATTGGGGAGGCTTCGTGTCAAAAAAATATCGAGAATACCATAACGCAGAGGTTCCCAAACTTTTTCGTTGCGCGGCGTCCCTAATGTTTCAATATCCTTCCTCGGCGGCCTAGTCAGAGCGTAGGTACGGTATGCGCCAAAATATACAGCAACCCAAATGACAATCGTCCACTCCACATGCCCTAACCTAACCTAACCTTAGGTTTCCTGACAGTTATGCAACCCAAAAGGCACGATTGTTATTTGGGTTGCATATAGACCAGTCACTATATTGTAACATGTTTTATACTTTTGTTCATCTTTTCATTTCACTAAGGTATATTTTGGCGCATACTGTATATCTAACACTTGCAACGCTCAGTTAGTGTGGTTAGGTTTCTTGCCTTAGTTAAAACACATACACGTATATCAAATTCAGAAACATTATACATGTAAAAAGTACTAAATAAGCAAATATTTGGAACAATCATATCATTTCAGTGAAAATAATGGAACATTTCGCGGCCAGCCGCCACTCACACTTTGGGAACCACTGCCATAACGCATATTCCATTGATGATGCCAGAAAGGTGGACGGACGCACAATAGTTTGCTAGTCTGTCCTCAGTTGTATAGGAAAATAAGCATTAACCCCAAATACCCTACCTTCCTATTTTTTGTTATCGACGTGTCATGGTAGTAGTTTACCGAAACATAATCCGAATGATACAAGTCTCTGATAAATAACAGGAAGATGAAATTGGAAATATTTTCTTAAACGTCGTAGCGCAGCTAGAATGTTTTTTTGCTGGAGGGAGAGACTTTTTGTAAATGATAGTCTAAAGAATGACCTACCATCGACTTATCTAAAAATACGTAAGCCAGCGCCAGGTTAACTTTGCAGCAGGTTTTCGCATATGTAGATCCAAACGTGCGCGCAGAATATAGTTCCACTGAGACGGGTTCTATTCCGACACAACTGCATACTTACAAGAAAACAGTTGTTGTGTTGTTGAGATGGTGTTTTAAATCCACTTTATGCACAGTATGGCTAATCGGGACTGGACCTACAGTTTAAAGTGGGATCCGAACCACTTGTGCCTCCACCGGGTATCGAACCCGGGACACCTTGATTACAAGGAAATGACGCTACCACTGCACCATGGGGGAGGCCCGCAAGAAAACAGTTATTTAATTTGTAAAATACAGACAAAATAATACATCCATTAGCAGGTTTGCACTTGATCGGTTGCAATCAATGTGCAGACGAACTTGGATCCACAGATTCGCCAACTGGAGTTTGCATTGCGCTGAGGAAACGCTGAAGCCTAAGTGCGAGTCGAGCAAGACTGAATACGTTGCAGAGCGCGTGGAATTCGTGATACCAGTGTTGCACATCCAACTATTTTAACCCTATGTTTATTGTGATTAATAATCGTGCTACACAGCGGCGAGAATGGCTGAATCGAGGTCTCCTGTTCAGATAGTATTATTGTGGGCTTCATCCGAAGGGAAAAGCTCTTCAAATCAAGGAGAGGAAACGATTGTTTGTTGTTTGAGGACAAAAGAATGTCCGCGGTATTAAAAGGTATGCCAGTGAGAAGAAACATGTTTATTATTTGGACCAGACGTGCTTTAACTCGGTGAGGGGAGGGGGGAGGCGTACATTGATTATTTTTTTTTCATACCACCGTGCAAAACCACCGCCAGGGCGGAAGAAACCAACGAGAAAGGGAGAGTGGGAGGGTGAGGCTTATTATTTCACCCACTGGCTGCAATGGAGTCTTTGTTGAAGGCGCATATTTACTGTTCCGTGCAAAGAAAGGGAAGTGTGATTAGCAAGAAATGGACAGACCAAGATTTGAATCCTGGTTTAGTGAAGTGATTCATAAATTGAAACCAGAGTAATAGCAGCAGACAATGCACCTGATTGTATATATCACAAATTTCAAATCATGCTTTTTTTTGATGGTACACTGGCGAACCTTAAAAAAGGTCTCCCTCCTCTTAGTTAGATTGGAAGGTAGTTGGAAACACTTCATTACTCATGTATTGGATAAAAAAAGTGGGGTAAGGCAGTTGCAGACAAGGCCAAAACTACCTTATGCGCACGTAAACTTGTTTCCGGAAAGCTTTCTGTTGGAGTCTTGTCAGGCATGATCGGGGCAGTTTGTGGAAGATTTTTGTGTTCCTACCTGCCCCCTGTGTGTATGTGTGTGTGCGTGCGCGCGCGCACGTCGTCACCCGTTTCTTTTTAAGTTTGGCGTATTTTTATTGCATCGACTAATTGCTCTTATGGCTGGGAATGAACCAGGTTAGCAATGGGCAAATAAAAAAGTATAAAAAATACCAAAATTCCTGGCATCAGTAGTTAGTAGTAGTAAAGGTTAGGTAAAGTTCCTCGTGCGTATAGCAACGTGCCATGGAGGCACATTTAGGGGATGTGGTAGTAGGGCCCCGCATATTCTCGAGCTCGGCCAGTTTGGAGGTGATACGATCAGCACCACGCTCCAGCCGCCTTTTTTTCTCCAGGGTTGTAGTAGAAATGAGAAAATAGAAATGTTTTGCATGCTGCGTATGTGACAGTATTCTATGGATATTGTCCCTGAAATATCTGTTAACATCCTAACCCGCAATTTTTTCAGGGTAAACTAGTTGAAGGCCGCGAGTGGTTCCTGAGAAGTAAAGAACATATCACAGAATGTGCAATAGTTTAGCTCACGTTTCTTGGGGGGAGAGGGGAGAATGATATACAAATTTATTCTACGAATGCTTACGTCATTGTGACAATGGAATATATTTTGCAGACTAACGAGGATCTGGCGTCTAGACACAAGGCCAGTATAATGATTTGTGAAGTTTGGGCTGTGTCCTACGTTTGTGATTGACTTTCACAAATTTCGTCTTAACACACCTTTCATCCTTATCTATGTGATTACTCAAAAGTGGAAGAAAAGCGAAGTAAAATAAATAAATAAATTGGTCATTGTGTCCCTGCGTTTTTCAATATTTCTTCCTGAACGTAAATTAATGTTTCACCGATGTAATGCATCACTATAGTCATGTGAATTATTATTTTCCGTCATCATAGTGTGCTTAATCATTCCTTAAAGCATAGACTTTAACGCTGTTGTCCTTAGTGTAAACGATCTTAACTGTGTGGAAGTTTTTATGTAGGAAAAAAAATCGTTAAGAGTAAATCCGAATTGATTGTTAGGAATTTAAAATATTATAACTCTGACGTGACGCATATTAACTGTTCTTAGTTCGCTGTCAAGGAACAATTTCTCCTAACTAAAAAGGATTCCGGCCTCCGTGGTAGATGGTTACCACAGCTTGCTTAAACACCGCCTTGGCATTGTGTTCGTTCGGTGTTCATTGTGACTGTCCCTTCATCAATTTCATCATTTCATCGCTCATCCTCATCGTCGCGTTTAGCCAAAAGTGGCAGAAAAGCGAAGTAAAATGAACCAAATCAAACATAAATAAGAAGCTGAAGGGAAAAATATTCCATTACCAAAAATAAAATATATAAATATACAGTAATTACTTTGTTGACACTGCAGTTATTTTGGCAGTGTGTAGCTGTCTTAGGGTCGTATGTTCGAATTAGCTGACCTCAAAATATACGAAGAGTGAACGATTAATGGAAATGGGGATGCACATTTCTATTACTTCAGTAAGGGTTCAGTCGTAAATCCTGTGGACACAGTGTGATTTTCGTGCAAGGAAGGTTTCCTGGGACATCAACTAGGTCGACGTTTACTTATAACATTACGAGGGTATGGATTTCTCTCAACAAGTGCAACAAATGTTTATGGTCATGGAAATTATTTATACAATTTGTTTGAGTAACGTCGTTTTCTACCTCTTGAAATTAATGGTGACTGGAGATGAAAAGACACACGTGGCAGATTGTAACGTGCTATGAAGACAGAGGTCTTAAGTTCGAAATATGATTAAGGCATGTTTGCCCCATCACACCCATGTTATCAATTGGTCAATCATTCTCATCGCCACGGATTAACCAAGAGGCAAAAAGGCAACGTAATATATCCTAAATAGAAAAGAATACAGAAAAGGGGCAAGGAAATGCACATATCGTGCCGAGTAGAGGTTGTGTGTTGCAAGGCGGAAATGTGTAACTATTATCGCAAGAGCACGTTCAATTATATTAGGGTAGAACCATATATCACACAATACAGGTGAAATTGTTGTAGGTTGACGTGAACTGTTAATCTGCCTAAACTCTTAAAATAGTCTAATATCAGGTTTTTTGTTCCACTTATTATTTCAATTTTGGGGGTCTTCATGACCGAGTGCTTTGCATTGATTTGCTTTATTTTACTTCGCTTCTTGAGCCATTTTTGGCTAAGTTGCAAATATGAGGGACGCCTCCCCGATGACGCAGTGGTAGCATCGTCGCCTTGTGATCAAGGGTTCCCGGGTTCGATACCCGGTGGAGGCACATAGTGGTTCGGATCCCACTTTAAATTGTAGGTCCAGTCCCGATTAGCCTTACTGTGCATAAAGTGGACTTCAAACACAAACTCAATCAATCAAACTCAAAGAAATATGGGGATGAGTGACGATATGATGAAATTGATGAATGGACACTCACAAATCCATGCCCATGCCAGGATTCGAATGCCCGGACGCCTGGTGTCGTAGCGTGACGTGATAACCACAATGTCACTGGGGCCGGAATCTATTTTCGAAGCGTGGGTAATATTTAAGAGCTTATTGTGTTCTGGTTTTTCTGGTCACTCCAACACTCGTCCTTATCGTTGAAAGTAAATAAGAGGGATATAATATGGTCGTAAAAATAGCAAAGTTACCACATATGCCTGTCACGTGCCGAAAGAAACGACCTTCTTTGCTCGTTTTCTTTTTATATTTGTTTTAGAGCTAATGACAAAAGAGAGAAATGAAACGAAAATATGAACAACCTATTTTCATTCATGAAGGAAATAAATCGCCAGCTCAGAACCTGATTTCTTGAGAGCTCAAAATGAACAACAAATATTTCTTCCGAGGCCGAATGACCACAGAAAGAAACGCTGTGCTAATTCCTTGATGACTCATGGTTAACATTGCTCTTATGTGTGGTGTTCACGACTGACAACTGTGCAGCTCTTCCTTGTCTTGATAGAGTTTCGGCATTGACGCTGGAGTGTTTCCACTTCAATATCAGCTTTTGTTTGTTGCTTCCAATGTAACTAAGAGGAGGGAGACCTTTTTTTAAAGTTCGCCAGTGTACAGCTTGAAGTGCGTGTGTCTTACAGTAACGAAGTTTTTCAAAAAATTATTTTTTTATAAACCGAAAACAATAATTTGTCATTAAATTCAAGAGGGCCTATCGTTGTTCACTTATATCTTTGTTTATTTTTATTTTTGCGTCGAAATATACACACATGCTCATGGGCGTCCGGAAGGGAGGAAAGGGGGGCCGTGGCCCCCTGGAAAATGAGAGTCAAACAATAATTACGTATTTCACACATATAATTTCATTTTAGCCACAATAATATGTGTTAATTATTGCATCAACACAATAAATTCAAATTTAAGCATTTTTTTTACGGAACTACACTCTTTTGGGGGAAAATGTGACTTGTTTGCCCCTTGGAAAAAAATAGCTTCCTTGCCCCTCCCTGGAAAAAATCCTGCGGACGTCCATGCACATGCTCTCACGTTTCGAAGATATTTCGCATTTATATTAAGGAATGACACATTTTTTAAATAATTTATGCGCCGAAAGTACTTCTAAAATGTTATGTTTCAGGAGACAACAAGAAACAAAAATACATTCCGCTTCTCATGCATGCGGGTTTTGATGTGTTGTGAGG
This sequence comes from Lepisma saccharinum, assembly GCF_977018435.1. NCBI lineage: Eukaryota > Metazoa > Arthropoda > Insecta > Zygentoma > Lepismatidae > Lepisma > Lepisma saccharinum. The sequence goes on from NC_139249.1 coordinate 44,272,977, forward strand.
TTGGCAATTCTCAGTGTCTGCGATGTAAGCAGCTCGGCGGATGAGGAAAGACTGGCACGGAAGATTCTGAGCTCAGTTCTCGCGCGGATTGATACATAAAACCGCCTGACGCGCGGTTTGTTAGATCTCTAGATTGTAGTCTTGGCCTACCATCACATGGTCCATTGGAAGTTACCAGAAAGAAATAGTGTGGCTATGTGACTCGATTCAATGATCACTCAAGTCGATTGGGGGTGGGGGGGCTTCCCGATGGCGTAGTGGTAATGTCTTTCCCTTGTAATCAAGCGGTCACGGGTTCGATAACCGGTGAAGGGAGATCGTTCAGATCCCACTTTAAACTGTGGTTCCAGTACCGATTAGTCTATCTGTGCATAAAGTGGACTTAAAACACGAAATAAACCAAGCAATTAAAAGGTTCTTTGTGTTTAAGTTTTTTAATTCCTTTTGATTTGCTTTTATTTACTTCCCTTTTTGTGCCACTTTTGGCTAATTTGCGAAGATGAGTGATGATATGATGAAATTGATGAATGGACACTCACAAACATCCAAACCCGGAATCCCTGGCGTCGTAGCGCGATGTGCTAACCACTCCGCCACTGGGGCCGGCTTGTGTTTAATTACGAAACTGGGAGTGTTAAATATCAAATTACTATTTTACCAATCAAAGTGTCAATTTTTTACTCATATCTACACACATAATTCTGTTTTGTTTACTTCTCATTGAATTTTGTAGTGAAGTTACATTGTTTGATATAAAATAATATATATTCACATCATGTGAAATAATAACTAGTTTTTCTATAATTAAACGACAGTGCATATTAATTATTTTTGATTGAAATATTTGAACAGGATTTTCTGTAACTAGAATATAAATATTTAAAATTTTTCCAAAATAATTCGAAAGTCAGGAAAAATTAGCTGATCTGCATAATTGGATTCACCAACGCTTTATAGACTCATAACAAACCGTACAAATCAATTATTCTTATCTGCTGTGGGATCTCCTGAAGCGCGGGGCCTGAGGTGGGTGCCCGGGTTGAGCCTCCCTAGGGACTGATCTGCAGAAGACATTGACCCTTTCAATTAGGGTGCGGCAAGGTGTGGCAACGGCGATGGCCAGTTCGACGACGTGATTGGTCTCCGTTTACACAGCATTGCACTGTCATCTGCTCTTCGGGAAGCCGGAACAGTTATGCCTGTTGCCCTATAGATGGCTTTTAAGACATCAGCACATCGTCTTTATAAAAATCATGCTTGTGCAGGTAATACAAAGGAATTGTGTTTACCCTGCAAACCTGTGGATCTATTATGAACCTTCGGATTAGCTAGATTTGTGGATTCATTGACGAGGGACTAGTTTCAAAATATTATATGCACGTGGATATTCCTATTGTAGAATATCACTTTTAGATGGTCTACGGAAAAAAATGCTACATGGAAAAAGTAAATCATTCTTGTAAAATTTTAGGATGGCACAACCACAGCTAAACGTATTATAAGCAGATATGGAACTCAGGCAGCAAACCTTCTGCGGTTTATAATACTGTATACAAGAAGTTCTAGTATCAACCGCTCTGAGGCACCACTCGCACTTTGTACTTTCAGTTAGGGACAAAACTATTTACAACAGTCTGTGAGGATCTTCGAGGAGAAAATTGTTTTCCGTTGTAGCCATTCCATGCCCCCTGGTGTGAGGAGGCTGATTCATTCGTTGACCTGTGCGGAATGTCCAGCGAGCAAAAGGTGTGAGTGCGCCTCTCAGCGGTCGATACTAGAACGTCTTGCAGACAGCAATTTAAAGCGCAGAAGGTTTACTGCCTGAGTTCCATATCTGCTTATAATACGTTTATCTGTGGCACAACTGAATGTTTCGACTTTCCTGTGTAGGGGAAAATTTCGGATAATGTACAAAAAGGTACATGTGCAAAATGGTTTAATTATTCCACAGCGATTGAAAATGTGTTCAAACATATACATAGTAACAAATCCAATAAAGGCTTCTGTTTTATTCCGTCGTTTTACATTTGCTGCCCGTTTCTATTGAGATCGACCAAAAATTGACTTGACCAAATTCGGCCAGGTAGGAAGCCACATCCTTAAACATATGCAACCCGGCATATTCCACAGTAGTGTGTGTTGTCTATCCATAAGGGGGTCCGATAGCCACGTTACAGATTCTGAAATGGAACGCGACTGGCGCCGCCACACCAAGTGGAACTTTTACATACACTGCAAAAAGAAAAGGTGTGTTTGGGGTGAGTTTCGCTCTTTGGAGGCTTCGAAGGTCAGAATACTCGGAATCCTCACCCTTTTGAGCGAGTTTCTCCTCCCTATCCTAGGGTGAGTGCAGATCTGTCGTGAAAACCTTCCCTATACACCCCTTTGGGTGAGTTTCGGCTGCACCGTGATGCCACATGTACAAACTTTCCCACTGAAAATCCACTCACAGGCCTTGTCATAGCGAAAGAATTTTGCCGGCATGACAACGTTTGTGGTCCTGCACCCCCTGCCAGGCTCTCCGAGGCAATTTGTCTACCTGCTGAACACTTTTCCCAACAAATTACCACCCCGTAGCAGTTCTCTAAATATTCAACAGAGGCGCTGTACTGCAAGTGGCGCTGGTTCGAGTGACCAACTCGTGAAATACTTTCAAAATAGGTCGAAAACCCAAGGTCCGTCGACGTTGTTCCTGTGGGGGAAACTAGCGGTCGACGGAACTTGGAATAAACCTATCAGTTTTGAGATCCCTGTGATGTTTTTATAATTAGAAATAAATACCTGTATGTTACATGTAAATTTCAGGAATAATCTATTTGAATAGTCATATCATATTTTCAAGTAACATTTCACTAATTTATGTCAGTAATTAACAAAATTTAAGCCGAGAGAAAAATATGATTTTTCCTCTCACATTTCATATTGAGGTTTAGATTTGCTGCTACATTTCTTACTGCACTTAAACAAAGGAAATACATGTTTATAGCCTGAAAGAACGTGTGACATATGCAACCGTGCAAGTGCATACAAATTAAGGCATAAAAAGCTATGTGGTTTTGTTTACAATATTTCTTCGTTTTTGTTGTTCGAACCTTCAGTAAGGTATCTTTGTAGTTATTTTATCATGAAAATATAATGTTCCTTCATTATCAATGTTATCTTGGAGAAGTAAATTTTGTTATTAGGAGTTGGTATTTCTAGTGTTAATTCATAACGCTTATCTGTCGGGCTGCATTACACTTTTCCTATTCTTATTTCATTATTTTTTTCGGGTAGGAGGAAGCTCTTATGCAAAACACAGATTACAGATATTACACCAGGAATACACATCCTGAGTACTCAATGTAATTGGAATTATTTTTTAACGTTTAAATAATTTGTCTAACCTTACTACTTTACAGTAAGTTTAACGAGAGGCGTCAAGACAATTCTCTGTACTGAGATGTAAAATAAACTTAATGTTTCAAATGTGACCCCACCACATTTAACAATTTAATATTTCCGAAGTCACTGGGATTATGGTAGAGGATTATGACCATAAGAGAAGGGTTATGCCTTCTTGTTATGAGGCACGTAGCCAGGGGGAGAGCTAAGGGGGCTGAAGCCAACCTAAATCCTACAAATATCTAATTTAAATAGTGCATAGAGGTAATTAATTTTACTTACTTAGCAGGATTAAACATTAGATCGAAAAAAGTTTAGTGTATAATAGAGGAACCAGTTTATATTTTTATATTCATTTTATCCAAAGAATAAATGGATCCACCAGCTCTTAAAATTTATAGTTTTCTTTGTGACAAGCCATACAATATAAACTTTATGAGTAAAATTTGGGCAAAACTTTTAAAGCCTTTTTCTAAAGGAATGTGTAACGGTTAATAACAAAATACAATAACTATGAATTTCAGTACACTAACTGTACAAAATGTAAGAAAAAATGGACAATGTGTTGGATATACAATCATACAGTGGATCGAGTAGCAGTCTCTCTCCATTTACATAATAATAATAATAATAATAATAATAATAACAAATAATTTGGATTAAAATTGGTTTATTTTCAATAACTTATAATACTTGTTATTGTAAAATGATAATTGTAACCGTGGTAAACTGGTAATAATTATTATTGTCATTATTCTTTCTACCGATCAAGTTTTATGAATGGCCTGTCCCCTTCTACAAATATTTCTGGCGACGCCTGTGCTAATAAGGGATTAACCCTCCCCGAAATAAAATCCTGGCTACGGACCTGTGTTATAGTCAAGTTCCTAGAATTCCCATCCTTCCTGCATTTGAAATTATTTTTTTAAAGTTCTGCCAACAACTTATGTACGCCACCAATATGACATGTGACGAATGGTTTAATTGTAACGATGAGAATAACACTGATGAGACAAAGAAAAGGACATATTCAAACTTTACCCAAAATTTGAACCTAGAATCCTCTGCTTCGTAGTTTACTACACCAACGACTATCTTTTGCATTTATTCAAAAGGTATTCATAAATGCTGTAACGCCAACAACAAACAGTCTAGTAGGAAATGTTTCATCCCACTTTGCGTTTTATCCTTGCAAGGGACTGCAACTCCAGAAGACATTCAACTTTCATTACTTTTCCCCCACCCCCTACATCACAGTCAGTGTACAACCTAAAAAGTTTATCCATATCTTTGAAATCTTTAGAGCAACACAAACAAAAATCATAAAAGTTTCTAAATTGGTCCGCTTTCTAAGTATTCAAAAGAAATTTTCGTTAGGCTAATTAATTTCAATGAGCACATAAACGCAGTTCCAATTTGTTATTCTTGTTTCGTTTCCAAATATACGCTACATTTAATGAGGCAAGTTGGTTCCCTTTCTGAGCCACTGTCTTCAAATAGATGTGGCAAGAAATATATCTTGCAACGACGTGTTGAATACCACACGTGAATATCCTCCAAAGTTCGGTTTCTGCACTTTCTCTCCTTTGTAACGAGCAACCCCTTGCTGTGCGCGTCAAGCGTCAATGCACCAAATCTGAAGTCTTCCCTGGAAATGACGTTACAAGTCGAAGCAGTTTTTTTATTTTGGGTACATGATTATATTACGCTGATAAACGCTGTGATTAAAATTTCTAAGTAGCTTTGAAAGCTTTTCCTTGAACAAATTGTACAAAAGTTAATTGTCCTCGTCCGTGGCAGTGCGGTCTAAGGCGCTGTGCTTTGGCCTCCGACGGCATGGGTTCGAGTCCGCCTGGGTTCAGTCTCTGGGTTCTCGACCTGTGCATAGGACCGGTGGCAACCAACCATCGTGAGGAAATTGGGAAGCTACGAGTGAGTAGTGTAACCCGGTGACGGATATCTCCTATAACGGCTGGGGGTTCGACGTGCTGACCCCACGTCACCCCATTACTGGTTGAAGATCTCCACACCTCTAGGTAGGAGTGTGGGAGGGAGACTGGCAGTCGGGAGATAGGCCAAGGACCTTCGAGGGCTGTAGAGCCACGGGTTATTATTATTATTATAGAAGTTAATAACAAAATTTAATTACTATATCCATTCTATTTCTGTTCTCCGTCATTCGCTGTCAATGTATCTTTCGGTCTCTTTCACCCTCTCTCTTTGTGTTCTTCTGTTCTTGTGTGATTCTCGCTGCGCTGTAAGCAATCCCAATTTTTAACTGTTGGCTATTTGTGTTAGGAGGAGATGGGCCAAAAATATTTCGTGGTGGGCTAGAGCCCCCTTTGGTGTCGACTATTCTGAGTGTGACTGACACCTTCGTTTGGTGTGTGATGTTCCTAAAGTTGTAAAGTAACTTAATGCACACAATTCATAATCTTTCGTTATTGGCTGTCGGAACGTACCCCAGAGGGATTTGTAATTGATTTTAAGTAAAGAGGCCAAAATAATGCAGTGGGATACTGTGGGACGTAAAGTTAATTTGCATGGGAAATATTATTTATAAAACAGACTTCTGTAAGAGTTCACAAGATTTGTAAGCTGCTGCTTAAACTCACTTCATTCATTCGCTGTAGTCGATTGCGTCTAATATCACAATTTTTTAAAGGAAAAAAAGACACATTGTAAACAAGGGCGTGAAAGTTAAATATACATTGACATTAATTTTTGGGAGCAATGATCGCCTTCCCACATTCAGACGCTGATATTCGTTAGGTTTTCTGTAGTTTGCATCCATAGTATCTTCTAATTTTCGGTCCTTGGGGGATTCTAAACATTAACAATTTAAGTTACAATTTCAAGCAGCAGCTAGAATTTATTTTAGAGCGTTGTCTTAGATTTCTTATACACATAAATATGGTTGTGTAACATAAAATTTTAAGCATTATTTTAATTTTCAACTACTTTTCAGGAATGTGCCATGTATAGAGAGCAGTGGATACGGATAATGCCCACAAACGCACTTGCCTTATTTCCAACCTACACTGAACATTACGCCACTCATCACTGAGAGCAGTTTTTCTAGGATCCTGCATGGGTTGGGTTTACACAGATATGCAATGTAAGTAGAGTAGCTCAAATCTAATTTTGTTCTTTTTTCAAGGTAATTTATTATTCATTATTTTCATAAGTTTTAAGCTGTAGGAACTTGAAATGATGGAGGTCTCTTAGGAAGTAAGCTTATATGTTGAGATGGGAGGACCAGTAGCGACCACTATATGTACCCAGGTGTAGCGCACGCTAGAGGTGGTCAGCTAGTATTGAACATTTAGTCAACATAGTGAGTGTGAAAAGAAAATTAAAGTGTCAAAAGTACATGCATACTTAAATACATGTATCAAAGAGTCCGAGGTTCGATAGTCGGTAGTGGTTCATAATGGTTCAGATCTCACTTTGAACTTCAGGTCCAGTTCCGATTAGCCTTTCTGTGATTAAAGTGGAATTTAGAACAAATTCAAACAACAAATCTGGAAATAGGATAGGGTGGGTTTGTGTCTCATAGCTTCGGTTATTTCTGTTTCAAAGGGAGTGTTCGCCACTGGGAAGGACAGTACTAATAGTTATACACAGTGTAGGCTGGAGTGTAAAACTTTGTTGTGGCTGTCTTAAGAAGTATTTTGAATTGATATGGCATACTAATTACACAATGTGTACAGCGAGATGTTAAAATATTACCAGGCAAGTTGTTCATAATTTTCAATATTTTTTGACGTCCTATGTGTATATAACGAATTGAACTGCATTGAACTTTTCCTGGAAATATTTATGCATCTTACTCTTCTTTACATACCTTTCCCAGTATCTTAGTTACACAATTAATTTCATGAAGGATCAGTGAAAAAAAATATGGTTTGACTAGACCACACAGCAAATATACTTCTGTATCAGCATCTTGAAGTTCTGAGAATCGATTGCTGCTTGTGTACAATTTAGTGTTCTTATGGATGTGGGATGAAGTAAGTGATTCATACATTTTATTTGTTTTCCCTTTTTAACTTGCAAAGTTATGTGATGCTACATTTATTGGCTATCAGTAGGTCTCGGAAGTTGAAGACCTATAAATTGCCAAAAAAAAAGACTTATAAAAAGACCTAAAAATATATAAAAAGGACCTAAAATATAAAAAAGGACCTAAAATGGAAAACAGGACGTATAAATGTGATCCAAATTAATTAATAACTTCAGTTTTAATTACATATTTAATGTATATGGTCGTATATACCGTGCTGAAAGCTTCAAAACAAGAGAAAGTTACCACTTACAGCGCGACCTTCCAGACAAGTTACGGTTAATGGACGTTGTACCCTACCTGCTTCCATCCTCCAAAAATATTTTTCTCTCGTTTCAGGGATGGTTCAGATATATTTCTTTTTTTTTATTTCTTTACTACAGAAAGGATGTTTAAGATGTGATGATCTGATGATGATTCGAATTGAGAATGGGCAGTAAAAACGTAGTAGATAGAAGGTGAAGTTGCAAAAAAAGCCGTTAAGACCTTAAAAAGGACCAATAAACCAAAACACGCCGAAAAAGGCAAAAAAGGACAAATAAAACCCACCTTTTTCTGGCCTACAATGACCCAAAATGAACATATATTATGTTGGGCCTCGTCTTCGGAAATTAGGCAAAAAAAGGATATTTCCTCAACTTCCAAGCCCTAGCTATCACTTACCCTGTAAAAGCCTACATACAAATTTTGTCTTTGGAAATACAAATTCATTTTGAGAAGTTATGTAGAAGAAAACACACAGATAAAGAAATTAATTCTTATTTGAAAAGTATCTAAACTTTAATCATTCTGGGTTTCTTTCATTCAATCTTCCACTGCATGTATAGACATTCCTTAGGAAAATTAAAATTGCTGGGGGGATCCAAATGATACTAACTTTGCATAATTAACATTTATATGTTAAATCTGCATGAACGCTTCAAATAGTCTTCCATCTATTAACAAATGTCGTTGTACAATCAACTGTTGTATTGAAGAAGTTAAATTTTTGCTACTTTCAAGATTAATCTAATTTAATTTTATTCCTTATTTGAGACATTGAATGCTGTTTAACTAAAATAACCACCTCTGATGTTTGAAGATGATCCTGATTTCGTAAATGGAAATGTAAGTAAATAAATCAATTAACCTGTATACAATCTGAAAATGTCAGAATCACATAAATAGAAATAGGAACTTAAAATATAATGCTGCGTGTGCGAACCATACATACACACCTTTCATTTTGTAATTAGTAATCTTTGGATATGCATTTCCAAAATGCACTTTAGCATAAATATACAAATTATAATGTACAGAATAAATAAAATCTTTTTACACTTTGATAGGACAGAACTACAGGGTGCGAAATCATTGAAAACTGGTGGGGGAAGAAAGTTGTTAATCTACAATCCCCCCCTCCCCCACATATGTGTATTATTACAAGTAAAAATAAATTACTCAATTAAAAATATATTATTATTAATACTATTATTATTAATTACATAAAGGTAATTAATTTGTTACTTTTATACATATCAGATAATGTAAAGCAGCCAACTAATGTAATAAAGTATGAAATAGTTGAAGTGCTTTTATTATGTGTAAGTTTTTGTTTTGTTTGTGCTTTATGTTATATGTTATATGTTATATGTTAATATAAATCAATTAGATTTCACAGTTATAATTTTCTTGCATTCTTGTTTTACTTTAATTATGCGTATTGGTGTACATTTGTTAATGATCTCTTGAGAGAGAAGGCATTCATTACTCACAACTACACTAATTTGTGTGTTTTTTTCGATATTATTCTTAGTACAGTATATTTAAAATTAAAAGCAATTGCTTATCTTTCGCTTGTTATAACAAAAAGTCTTCCCCCCGGAAATTTTTGGTGGGGGGGATTTTTGAGGCCAAGATTGTTTGTGGTGGAAAATCCCCCTGTCCCCATAGGATTTCGCACCCTGCAGAACTAACAGATACACAAGAAAGCTAAAGCTAAACACTCAGTTTCTGCAGATCCAGTTGGCACTTACTAAAATTAGTAAAAAATTGTTTTTCATGCCAACATTGAATGGTAGTGTTTGAGCTCTTCGGTGACACCAGAAAGGTGTTTGTGTGTGTGTACTGGGAGGCAACCCGGATTGACTTAACTTAATAGTAGAACAAATATTAACAATAAGAATCATGGTTATGATAATAATTTTACGATAATAACTATTATAAACAAAAAAATATTATTATTATTATTACTATTACTAAATCCTTTGGGAGGACACTTCTATTCGTTCTACTAGATAAGTGAATATCAACTACAACTTTTCCTTATTATCTTTTTTTTTTTTTACATTTTTCACAGTTAGTGTACTGAAATGCACAGTTATTCTATTTGATTTTTAAGTTTTAACTTTTCAATAAAAGCTTTCTAAACATTATTTATGTTATAACAACTTATGCTTTTTGTGACTTGAAATGGCCGATGGCAATTCCAGGGGGCGGGGGGGTTAACGGATCGGTTCCACCTCCCTCTCACGACACCGATGTTTCAGCACACAATATTATCCTAAAGTAATTTCTTACTTTTGAAGATAGTGTGCCATTTCCAGTTATATGCTGTGGCGTGCCCAGTAGTCAGCCCTCATTTCGCTATTTTTTCCTGCCTCTTTACAGCCCCATTATCACCCACCTTGTATAGGCCCTTGCTTACGAAATAAAAGCATGCATGTTTTTATTACCTTTGCAGAATAGGATGACATAATCTTAGTCCCTCCACCTGTTCATTCAATCAGTGGCGTACGCAAGGGGGGTTACTGGGTTTAAACCCCCACCTTGAGCTTTAAATATTATGGGAAATGCTGTGTAAAATAAATTGCCAATTTAGCGCTACTGCATTCAATGTAGAAACTGATTAGCTTGAGGGCCTCCCCGATGGTGCAGTGGTAGCGTCGTTGCCTTGTAATCAAGGGGTCCCGGGTTCGATACCCTGTGGAGGCACATAGTGGTTCGGATCCCACTTTGAACCGCAGGTCCAGTCTCGATTAGCCATACTGTGCATAAAGTGGACTTGACTGGTTGATTTTGTTTATTTTTCTTCGCATTTCTGCCCTTTTAGGCTAATTGCGAAGATGAAGTGAGGATGAGTGATGATATGATGGAATGGATGAATGGACACTCACAAAGAACACCTGTGCCCAGGCTGGGATTCGAACTCGGCATCCCAGGCGTTTTAGCATGCTTTCGTAACCACTCATCCACGAAGGCTGGCTACTCAAGCTTGAATAACTTTGTATGCACACATCACTAGTATACTCTTTAGGGAAGTATTAAGACTCATAAATGTTATAAGTACATTCTGAACTATCACACACTGACCTAAATGCATTCTTTGTTATATTCTTATTTACTCTTACATTTTTTCTCCTTTCAGATCATGGACGCCTTTCCATACAGACATTTTAAAGGAATACAACATGCATATTTATCAATGAAGTAAAATTGGTACTGAAAAATCATTCCTCTTTTATTGGATAAAATTGTGAGAACTATGTTGAATTATTGCAAGATGAAATGTACGTATATTGTAAATAAAGTTGAAATTTTTGCTAACTGCTAACTTTATTTCTTCAAACCTAATCTTTGGGTCGAAAAAAATTAAGCTCTGTATTTGAAATAGAGTGGTTAAAAATTATGTATATGAACATATTTATAACTTCTACTAAATTTGCTCTGCCTTCTTAAGAATGTACATTTTTGTTTCTAATTAATTTATTAAAGTACTGAAATAGGTTCTAAAAGAACCAAAAATCACTCAAATTGTAATGATTGGGGCATTGAACTGAGTGTGCAGAACCAACAGCAAAGGAAAGGTAAGGTTGAATTATTGCTTAATGTGTATGCATTTAGTGGCAAGGTAGAATTTGTCTGAGATTATCCCCTTACCATGTATGTAAATACTTGCATCCAACGTATACATAAAATTTATCTACGGATATACAAGTATACAGTATTTTGTTGTGTTAAGTATGCCATTTATTTATCCTAGCAGTGTATGTGAGCATGAGTGTTGCTTTCCAAACAGTACAGAAGAGAGTTGTTATTTTTAATTAACTAGTGTGACTTCTGAAGATCAATCCTCTTCATGTTATATTGTACACTCAAGGACACTTCTGGGTTGTAACAGCACCATTGACTTTCAATTAAATCATTACAACCCAGCAGTGTATGTGACTGTACATATATCCAGTCCCAATTGACTTCTAAGCATCAAGTGGAAGTCTCAAAAAAGACTTATTGGACAAAATGTATGTACATTAAAAGTTGCGACTTTTTTGTATGATTTAGAAATCGATACATAATATTCCTTGCAAGCTTCATGTAATTTATGAATGGCTTGTTCTTCTACATAAATTCCTTGGTGAGCGTGCCGCTTCTAGTTTCCTCTAAGATTTTTAAGCTTTGTCAAAATTTAATGCTGAATTGAATGATATTATTTTTATGAAGAAACAATTAATCGCATTAAAATCTGAACGCATTGAATGGACAAACACTGTTTTCCCTGTAATGTCGTATATTACACAATGCAAGAGTTAACATTGCATTTCTCTACTTTGATACATTTGCCATCTGGTAAGAAATTACAATGAAGTTATGATTGCTCTATGTCATTTTGCATTCATATTGTATAAGGTAGAAAAGATCTGACTGATTCTTCAAGGTTAAACGTAAGTATTATTATACTAGTCGAAGATCATTTACCTCTTCCTCACGAACACCTCAAACTCACCTATGGGAGGAAAAACACTCTCTATACTAGAGTGAGAAAACTCACCCTATAGGAGGAAAAACACACTCTATACTAGGGTGAGAAAACTCACCCTATGGAAGGAAAAACACACTCTATACTAGGGTGAGAAAACTCACCCTATGGAAGGAAAAACACACTCTATACTAGGGTGAGAAAACTCACCCTATGGAAGGAAAAACACACTCTATACTAGGGTGAGGAAACTCACCCTATGGGAGGAAAAACACACCCTATACTAGGGTGAGAAAACTAACCCTATGGGAGGAAAAACACACTCTATACTAGGGTGAAAAAACTCACCCTATGGGTGAAAAAACAGACTCTATACTAGGGTGAGAAAACTCACCCTATGGGTGAAAAAACACACTCTATACTAAGGTGAGAAAACTCACCTTATGGGAGAATAAACACACTCTATACTAGGGTGAGAAAAACTCACCCCAATATGGGGTGTGGAAACTCACCTTTTGGGGACGTCTATTTGTGACAAGCCAAACTCACCCCCAAAAGGTGAGTTTCCACACTTTTTTTTTTCAGTGTATGGTGGCGACTATGCTTGAAGAACACCGACCACAATTTCGGTATCTACATGGCGCGATTTTTCACATGGCACCCAGACGTGTTCGCTAAAATAAGTAACCAACCACTACTAAATTTATAATCTCTACGACAAAGAGCAAAACGAATTAACGAAACATGCATTTAGAATGTTGCATGAAGATTTCGAATTTCGAATACCTATGTTCAAGAGAATCAGAAACAAAAGTGAATTGAGATTATTTATGCTTGACCTACCTTGGAGCCAGAAGGTTAAATAATGAGGAAAATAATTAATACCTTAATTTGTAGCTATAGACACCTTTTCAAAGGCTAACAACGGGGAGAAGGACGCAAGGGGAAGTGTTCCACTCTATCTACTCTATCGTCCTACCGAAATAAACAACCTGTCTGCTCTCTGCACTTTACAAATATTTCGTTTCTCCTAAAATTGAATACTATTCTACGAGATCTGGTCCATGGTATGCTCCTCAAATTCAGATAGAATAAATTCCGTTCTAAATTTCTTCCTGACCATTGTTTGTCACCAAATTCCATCCACAAAACACTTGCAAAAGCCCATCCTTCTGAGAATGTTAAATATCCATCGTGATCACTAGAGCTATTATGTAATATCAAAGTACAAAATAGTACATAAATATGTAAGAAAAATTGATAAAATACGTACCTAAATATGTATTATCAAAAGGATATGTAGCTAAATATGTAGTATCAAAGAATGTGTAATATTAATAATAATCGACTATCCATGCAATTTCAAGAATTTGAACAAATTCAACATAATTTTAAGGACATAAATTGTTAAAATTAAAATTTGTATCAAATTTATAAACTCAAAAAATCACAGCAAAGTGTATATATTTAATTGTTCGAGTAATTTTTTTCTTCAGCCTGTATTTCGGTTTGCCAATCAATTTTAGGTGACGGTAAGCACTATGTATATCATTGATTAGAAAATATGACATCACATGAGCTACAAATTTTCTTCATCATGTTTCAGAGATCGAAAATATAGGAAGAAGGATCAAAATAGGGAAAAAATACCGAAATATGTTGTTTTATATAAAGTAAATTAGCAAATATGTAAGTATGTAATATCCTGGCAAATATGTAAAAATATTTATGCTTGACCTATATATGTACAGGGTGGCTCAATAAGTCACTTAACACCCTCAGTACAAGGCCACTGCGGCATGGAATTTGAAATTGGCGATGACCAATCGTTATCTGGCCAAGGGGGAACCACATTGACGCCACCCACACGATCGGCGGCCATCTTGATGTCCGCCATCTTGAATTCAACTTCAGAATTTTAAATGGGAAGGGGGTCGTGCGACATATCAAAATGGGCTAGCATTTCACGAGAAATGCAATGGTGAAGGTTTTTTCGACATATCTTTACCCAGTAAAAAGTTATGACTGAATTCTTGTACCAATTTGCTCCTTTTCGAGGTGTTAGAAAAATGCCTAAAAATTTGTTTAGCGCTTCGGTAATGCATCGAGATCAAAGTGACGTCTATGGAGAGACGTTCGCATGCCATTGCACATTATTTTAATCGGATACATCCATGAAGAGCTGTGCATTATGAATGGTTGTCGCGAACAATTTACAGTGTGACGCTTCCATTGAATTAAAAGTCCTTCACAGTGACAAGGCTAATGTTTATGTTCATAAGGAAGTTTATAAACCGAATATGTGACCCTTGTCATCTGATAACTAACTTTGGACAAAAACTGCTTCATAACGTTCCCATAAGTGTTCTGGTGTTCTTCCCTATTGAAAGAAACTCTGTAAAAAGTACCTTCTTCCATAAGCAAGGATGAAAAAACTGTTTATTTAACAAATCCAAGTAGCCCTAAGCATTTAAGGATCCGTTGATGGAAAATTGACTAACCAATCGTGTTCCACACATCACGCCACACCATTAACTTACCAACACTAACCATTCAGCTTTGATCTGTCAAAAATGGGTTATCAGATAAAAATCACCGAATATTCTGTTTATGAACTTCCTTATGAACATAAACATTAGCCTTGTCACTGTGTTGGACTTTTAATTTAATGGAAGCGTCACACTGTAAATTGTTCGCGACAACCATTCATAATGCACAGCTCTTCATGGATGTATCCGATTAAAATAATGTGCAATGGCATGCGAACGTCTCTCCATAGACGTCACTTTGATCTCGATGCATTACCGAAGCGCTAAACAAATTTTAAGGCATTTTTCTAACACCTCGAAAAGGAGCAAATTGGTACAAGAATTCAGTCATAACTTTTTACTGGTTAAAGATACGTCGAAAAAACCTTCACCATTGCATTTCTCGTGAAATTCTAGCCCATTTTGATATGTCGCACGACCCCCTTCCCATTTAAAATTCTGAAGTTGAATTCAAGATGGCGGACATCAAGATGGCTTCCGACCGTGTGGGTGGCGTCAATGTGGTTCCCCCTTGGCCAGATAACGATTGGTCATCGCCAATTTCAAATTCCATGCCGCAGTGGCCTTGTACTGAGGGTGTTAAGTGACTTATTGAGCCACCCTGAATATATATATATATATATATATAATTAATAGACATTTTCCTGTTCAAGGTATGTATCTAGAAAGGAATAGAATATGTAATTACATTCAAATCCTAGCTCTGCTGATCACGATATAAATAAATGTCAGACCATTTATTCCTCCACAACATAGCCAATGAGGACATCAGAGTTGATCGTCTTCTACACGGAATTAACGTTCGACTGCCATCTAGCACCACAAGAAGCATATCACCTCCCAGTTCATAGCTGTACGATAAACCACTTGGCAAAATTGACATCACGTTTTCTTACGTCACATCCTCCGTAATCTTAAAGCCTCGTTCTCCCAGCAAGACAATCCGGTCGACCAGTTGGTCTCGGGTAGCGAAGCAATATCTACTTGGTGAAACTTGCATAACAGTTAAGTATTAAAAACTAAACTATGAAATAATCAGGGGCATTAGCCTATCTAAGCCCCGCTTTAGACGGAAGCATTTCCTTTAACATTTTTGCTAACATCAATGCTATGTAAATGCTTCCAAAAAATATTATAGCAGACAGTATTTTGCACGGAAGCATTTCATGTAACTTTTCGGTTAGCTTTAGCATTTACAATGTATAATATATACAGCACGAAAGGCACGTCGAGTTACACCATCTATGGCGTGTGCACAGTGTTCACAATTGAAAGAACTAAAATATACTTCCACGCGTGTACTGTATACGTTATAAAATATGTACGTATTTCAGCGGCGCCCTAGATTTGTACCTAATACCGTTTTGTAGGAAACGCTATTTCCTCTCGGTTGAATAGCGTATCGTACCCAAGGTATTGGGTAAGAAGTATAAAGTCTTAGGATAGCAGGAAGCAGAGAAAGGAATGCAGAATAAGCAATTAGGCAAACGTGAGGTGAGTGTTGGAATTGTCAGGAGGTGTGATCAGTTGGCGAGAATAGGAGAGAGAGTAAGGTCTGCGGATTGTGAGAGAGGAGCAAAGTGGAGAACGATTATTGGACGATGGTGTGTGATAGATTCGATGTCTGACAGGGAGGTCAGACAAGTGATAGTTGAGAGGACAAGCTAGGAACAATCTCCATATATTTGTAAGGCAAGTAATATCCTTTCATTAACCAATCCATATCGATTCAGTCATGGAGAGCATAAAACCCATATTTAATCTAAGCTAATTTCTATCGCCATTCCTTTAAAAGGTAACCTCTTGCATTTATCACATTTAGGCCAAGCGAGTGATAACCATCTGAGAGATGAATGAGGAATAGCTACATCACCCAATTAAATCTAGAGGTTCTAGGTTCGATCCCGAACGCAGTATGGGAGTTGCGTTACGATAGTTATCGGCTTTTAAAAACGCAAAGTGATACATTGCTTACAACTTATGCAGCCGCCATAACAACTGCACTCGTGACCTAGAGGTGTTTCTGATTGCTTGTGCTACGAAAAATGCTACGGAAATAGGACCGATCTTATCCTTGAGAAATGTCATGAAATATGCCATGGCATCTGAAATGACATAAAATTCCTTACTTTACGTGGTAGCTTTCTGGTCATGGCATAAATGTTAAGAATTAATTAAGTGATTGATTGATTTGGTGTTTTAAGTCCACTTTATGCACAGTAAGGCTTATCGGGACTGGACCTACAGTTTAAAGTGGCATTAGTAGTGTAAATTTAGCGGTTCAACCCCAGAAAAAGGATGAGCTCTTTTTTTTACGATTTAACCTCAGTTATAGCCTTTCATGACGATTTTTTTGTGGATTTTATAGCGTTCAATGACATTTTAGTGCAATCTTCATGACAACTAAATTTTCACGAAAGGATGAGCCCTTTGTGCACATTTTTTTGTAACGACTTAGCCTCATAGCCTTTCATGGCAATTTTTTTTTGGGCAACGTACCTCACGATCTTACGTGATATAACTTAACCTATCCACTGATTATTTTTTTTCTCGGTCTAAATTAACCTAAGTGTTACCGGGTCATATGGTGCAAAAGAGAGGTACCCCCAAACCTTTTTTTATTATTATTTGGCCCAGCACCTGTTGACAGAGAGAGATGCACGTTCATGCTGGACTTGGAAACTTTTTCGATTGATGAAAATTTGATTCTATGATGACCTATACTAATTTTGATATGGGAGGACAGAGGACACGGAGACTCGACCAACACACTAAACCCGACCTCTCTACGACTACATGTTCGGAAGTTACGAGCGATCAAAGTTTTGGAGTGTGTGCACACACCCCGTACCCTTGAACTCAGGACCACCAAACTTGACATACATACTCTACATCCCCAAAATCGACAAGCAGTGGCGTTTGGGGAGATTTTTCGATTTATTTTCGTTCTATCTCTCACCGTTTTCGAGATATTTGCAATTTTTAAAGCTGGACTTGGCAAATTTTCGACAGATGGGTCAACCATGATAACCTACGTTCATTTTGTTAGGAGTCGATGCTCTACGATGATCCTATCGAGAACAAAATTCGGCAATTGGCCCACCCTGGACCTCCGAAAACTTGGTACACGTACTCTACATCACCAAAATCGACAAGGAGTTCAACGTTGGAAATTTTTCGATTTATTTTTTCGCTATCTCTTACCGTTTTCGAGATATTCGCAATTTTAGCTCTGGACTTGGAAAATTTTCAGAATCTACGTTATTTTTTTTTTTTTTTTGAATTTTCAGTGAGGGAGGACACGAACACGCCAATGAAACGACCCTTGACCTCCAAAATTTCGTACCCGCATCACCAAAATCGACAAGGGGGTCAACGGGGGAGATTTTTCGATATATTTTCACGGTATCTCTCACCGTTTTCGAGATATTCGCTGGACTTGTAACATTTTCAGAGGTTGTGCGTGTGTTATGTTACCCCCTCCCCTTTTCCGGTCAGGGATGACAGAGTCATCTAGGAGTAAATGTTGGAACGTCTATCGCATGTAATGTGATGCCTTGCACAATGTTACGTAATGTGATGCCTCATATCTATTGCACAATGTTACGTAATGCGATGACTCATATCTATTATGTAATACGTTGACCTAATTCTAGCGTAGTCTATTGCTCAATTGCGATAACGTGATTGGTTGAAAATGACGTAATGTGATGATGTGGTCTCTTCTGATTGGTTGGAAAAAACTATATAAAGCGGCGAGCACCTTGAAAATCATCCAGGAGAGCATCCGATAGTGCAGTGGTAGTGCCGGCGCTCCGTACTCCAAAGGTCCTAGGTTCGATCTCTGGAGCAGGTAAGAACTTTTTTATTTTGATAGAGTGTTTAATTGTTGTCGCCCGACAACCATAGTTTCAACTAAGTTTGATTTCATCTGTTGTTGCCCGAGTATTTTTACAACCATAGTTTTAAAGCTACATTGTCCCCAGAAACTTGTATTTAAATAACACCTGAGAATTCTATCCTATTTTGTAACTATTTGTTTTTTGAATTTTGACTTGATTTGGTGTTACGTGTTGTCCTCGAGAAACAAAATGGAATTCACTGAAAATCGTTTGTTACCTTCTAAGCCTTGTGTTTGATGCGGAAAGATGATTAGCGTTCCTAATTTAAGTAGGCATCTGAAAATTTGCAAACCATCAACCGCAACGAAAAGGAAATCGATAATTCAGAAACAGAAGCTTCTACTTCCAAGCAAATGAAGTTATCCAATAAACATAAAAAAAATTAGATCTGCATTCGACGACCAGCTTAAAGATTTCTCTTTTACTTCGAAACCAAGCTGTGACATTTCTAGTTTCTTGTGTGAAATGAAAACATTTATCATAAATATTCTGAAAAATAAACTGAAAAACAATTCCATAAAAGTTTATGTTGATCTGTTCTCCGAATACGAGAAAGCCGATGGAACAACCAATATGTTTTATCATCGAACGAAAAACCAGGTTTTATTTTTGGCAGACATTAATAATATGAATGAGTTCTATTCTATCGTGCGTACTGAAAGTCGTGATCAACATGTTACAAGAAGGAAGTAAACTGTACAAAAAAGAATCTAATATATGCCTGTTAAAGTACATACCTTTATTAATCTTCAACATAATCACCATCTAAATCGACACATTTTTGCCAACGTTCTGGAAGTTTGAAAATTCCTCTGTTGTAGAACTCCGTTCGGGCACGTCTGAGTATTCTCCTAACGGCAAGTTCCACTTCCTTGTTGGTGTCATATCTGTTTTCCCGCATGTGTTCTTTCAGAAAAGAAAACAAGTGAAAGTCAGAAGGAGCCAGATCTGGACTGTAGGGAGGATGTCGAAGGAGTTCCCACCCAAATCTGGCAACTTCATCCCTCATTAGCTGTGCTGTGTGCGGCTTGGCATTATCGTGTTGGAGGATAACACTATCCCTGCCAGGACGTTTCTCACGAATAGCACGACGAAGTTTTCTCAAAGTGCGCACATAGTGAGCAGCATTGATTGTTTCCCCTGGAGTGAGAAAGTCCACGAGAAGAACACCCTCCGAATCCTAGAAGACAGTTCCCATTACTTTGCCAGCTGATGACATTGTCCTCGGTTTCTTCTTTCTTGGTGATGTTTGATGTCACCTCTCCAGGCTTCGATGTTTACTCTCAGGCTCGTAGAGGTCGAAAATGGTTTCGTCTCCAGTAACCAAACACTTCAAGAAACCCTCGCCTCCATCCTCTGCTCGGTACCGCGCCAAAAGTTCCGTGAAACATCTTTTCTGTTTCGTTTTTGTGCCGCATTCAAATCCCTTGGCACCCATCTGCAACACACTTTCCGGTAACCCAGTACACCAATCATCTCCTGGATAGCACTGTGCCCTACTCTAACAATGTGTGAAAGTTCCCTAACCGAAACACGCCTGTTCCCCTGGATGATTTCCTGGACGCGAGCCACGTTCCTGTTGTTCAAGGCAGTTCTCGTGCGGCCTGTGCGAGGGAGATTACTGATGTCTGTGTTTCCACCTCTAAAATGTTTTATCCATCGCCTGATGCTACTGGCAGCCATACACTGATCACCATACACTTCCTGCAATTGGCGGTGGATATCTGATGCCGATGCACCTTCCTTAAACAGAAATTCAATTACTGCACGCTGGCGAAACGACGTGTCAAACAGAGCCATTACTCGCTACTCGCTAATGCGCATACGTACTGCGCCGATCACCCCACTTTCAAGTGTATGTTGTCACAATAGATGGTTCTAACTGTCTTATACAGCGCATCGCTCTACGAGCACCAAGTAATATTCACAATGAATTGATTAGGAAACATGATGAATTCGAGGCTAAGGGATCAGGTTGGTCTCTATGCGGAAGTCCTCACAGGTTAATCGCTTATTTAAACAAATTTACGCCTTTTTCTTCTTCGAGCTACGTTCTACTTCCGGTAGATATTCAGCATAAGAGATCCGTGCTGAACATTCATATCACCGACAATAAGTGTTTTATGTGATGCGTTTTAGCGGCACTTCACTCGGTTCATTGGATAGATCATCCGGAACGGGTTAGTCGTTATAAGAAATATATCGACGAGATTGAATATGCAATGATAGCCATCGAATACCCTGTTGCTATTTCTGCCATAACAAAGTTTGAAAACAGGGCAGGAAAACGATTAGCTATAAATGTTTATTCATATACATCAGTTAAGCATTTTGTACATCCCGTCAGGATAACTAATATTGTTGATGACGAAGCTGTTGAAATCAATCTGCTTCTCTTGAATCTTGACCAATTTCGACAATATCAAACAAGTCGACTACAGAAAATACACCGGATGTCAAATTGCTGCTCAAAAACTTGCAGAACATAAAGTCTATTGCGTTGTAAACATACCGGCTCGCATGCTGATGCCCAAAGCGAATGAAGTGTAGGAATTTAAAATGCACAAGGCCTTGTTGGAACATCCTTTCATCATCGTTGCAGATTTTGAGGCCTTCCTCAAACCTCTTTCTTATTGTAATCCTGATCCAGAATTTTCTTCCACAACATCGTACCAGCTTCATGAACCAAATAGTTTCGGTTACGTTGCCATAATGCAGGATAAAATAAATGAACCATACACATACCGAGGACTGGACGCAATCGAACGTTTACTGGAAAAGATGGTCGAAGAGGTTGGGAGAATTGGTACAGTGTTGAATAAATCAAAATCGATGCTTCCGTTATCTTCTACCGAATTGCAAAATCACAATACAACTGTTGTCTGTCTGGTCTCCAATTCAGGTTTCACGGTTGATAACAGAAAATTATTTCATCATATTCATTTCAGCGGAAACTACATCAGTGGAATCTGTAACACATGCAACCTTAAAATCCAGAAGCCTAAATTCGTACCAATATTTTTTCACAATGGATCCAATTACGACTTCCATCCCTTAATTAAGAATCTTGGATAAAAAACACAAAAATAGATATTCTTGCTCAAAACGAAGAACGATATATCTCTATAAGTAAAAAAGTTAAGATTCCAGGAACAAAAGAAACCGTAGAGATGAGATTTCTCGACTCGTGCAGATTTCTCTCTGCAAGCTTGAACGCTCTATCGAGTAAACTTTCAGACGAACAATTCAAAATGACTAGAGCTAGTTTTCCTAAGGTAGACATAGAACGTATTAGAAGTAAAGTGATTTATCCTTACGAATATGTAACCGATGAATCTAAATTTAATGATCATGCTCTCCCACCTAAAAAAGAATTTTACAGTCAGCTGAAAGAAATCGGAATCACGGACGAAGAATACGAACACGCGAAATTTATGTGGAACGAATTAGGATGCAATACTCTCGGGGTTTACCATGATGCATATTTAAAACTAGATGTAACAATACTCGCTGATGTGTTTCAAGCATTCAGGAAAACGTCGGTGAATATTTACAAGTTGGATCCTGCATATTTTTACAGCCTTCCTGGTTTGGCGTGGTCTGCCATGTTGCTCCAAACAAAAATCAAGCTGGAACTAATTTCGGATTGTGACATGCTTCTCTTCATAGAAAGGGGGATACGGGGTGGAATGGTTCAATGTTCGCATAGACAAGCGAAAGCCAACAGCATGCATATGTTTGAGAATCAATATAACTCGAATAAACCATCAAGTTACATCTTCTATGTACAGTCATAGACAGGATTGATTGCCCTGGAATTACATCCACTATAGTGGGGACATTGAAACTGTCCAAATCAGAGAGTGCATATTATAAAGTTGGTGGGTTTGAAGCTGGAACAAAAATTCAAGCAAAAAGTCACACAGTACTGTTCCCCATGAGATTGCAATTTGGAATTTTCTCTGATTATAAAGAAATTATGTGGAAAGGTGGTTTGAGTGTCATATTTCGCAGATCACCCAATGATCATAATGCCATCATGAGATACAAAACTTAAAATGCAGTTGGAAGAGCTAATGAGGCTAGTTTACCCGAAGCTGCGAAATGTGTGATCCAGTCTATGGAGATACGAATGCCTATAGTTGAATATGAGTTTAATTATGCTCTCAAATACAAAGCCAACATTTTGAAAAATCTTCAAATTCCGATTCAATTTTATACTTATCAATGCATTCAGAAGTCTGTGGAGGGTAATTTTTTTGAATTTGACATTACTAATCAGTTCCATCTCTACAATACGATATGCCAGAGTTCGTATCTGTGTTGTTTCAGACAGGGAGAGATGACAATCAGGAAAAAGATAGCAGCCAGTTTGATAATTGTAAAATTAAAAATGTGTATCTGAAGAATGGCAGAAATGAGGTATTCCCGCGTAAAAATTATAATTTAAACATTGCAGAACAAGATTATTTGCAGTTATATGAAGCATTTAGTGCTTTTAAACGAGTAACTGAAGGAAACATAGACATGTATTATAATCGAGATGAGTTCATAATTCACAGAACAATGATTTTAATAAATGTGTCAAAAGGAAAATTGGTAGTAATAAATTATTAAACTAATATAAAATTGATGTGTGAATTTCATGAAACTCTACCAGAAAATACTACATGTAGTACTATATTAATAGTAGCGAAGTCATATGTATATGATGTAAAGAATGAGAGAGTGATAGAACAACTTTAAATAGAGTAGAATAGAATATAGAATTTATTATTTTTATTATTTACTTCAGAGCCTTAGGCTCGATAAAAATATATGAATAATTATATATAACATTAAAAAATTAAATATAAATATTTTTTATCGTCTTTTTAATTTACATTTATTACAATGTTTTGTGTCAATTTTCATAGTGTCCATATTCTCTAGTATGGATGTTACCATCGAGGGCTATTTTATTTTTTATTATAGTATAAACAACATGATTTTTGTTGGTAAGATAATATGCAGACATTAATTTTTTTCATTTTTATTTTCAAATAAACAATTTTTAAAATCATCCATTGTAAGTCTTACTATATTTGATCGTTTCGTACCCTTAGCTTTTTTAATTTCTTCTTTTTATTCATCTATTTTGACACAATACATTTTTGCTCTGAGTCCACCAAATTCTGATATTATAGATCCTGCTGCTTCATCTTTCATTTTCCGAGGGATCATCTTGTTATCAACACTGTATAATAAATTATATAATGGACAATCTTTTGGATAGTTACTAAAATCAAAATATTCTTTCATATCTAGTAAATCTTTGTACAAATCCTCTGTTTCTATTTCATATATAAAACTATTAGTATCCATGTATGCTACTCTTATGTTTTCGTATCTAGCTTGCATCACATCATAATGAAATTTATACATTTCTAATTTAGATAATTCAAGAATTATAACACCCACAGCTATTGGCACATCACACACTACATTGGTGTTACTTCTTTCAATAAGAGTCATATTTTCAGTAATTTCTATAAAACTTTTGTATGTAGGATCAGCAATAAGTTTCAAAAGTTTTTTCCAATTGGTCACCAAACTACACCTCAATCGATTTTTTTTGTTCTCTAAAAATTTACCATATATTTCATTAATTATTAATTTATAAAGATCTTTCAAAACTTTAGAATTTGTTTTATTCGATTGTTTGTATTTTTCACAATATATTGAGCTAACCATTTTGTTTTATCAAATTTTAAACTCCTATTGATTTTTGTAAATATTATACATTGCTTTTCGTAATATTGTAACATTCGATAATGAAGTACATAATTATTTTTGTTTTCGAATGTTAACATTAATTTTGTTAACAGCATTTGGACGAAATTCGACGACGACGTCGGCAAAAGTTTTACGTCTTCAACATAAAGAGAACAAACCTCTATGAAGACTTAAAAGATCAATTCATGCTAGAGTATTTCGATACATCTGCATATCCTCAGCCAAACAGGTACAACATTCCATCTCGTAACAAAAAAGTACCTGGAAAATTAGAAGATGAGAAAAATGGTAACATCATCCTTGAGTTCGTAGGTTTGAGATCCAAGATGTACGCGATTCGAGCCGAGGGTAGCATCATCAAAAAAGCCAAGGGTGTGGGAAGAAACACGGTGGAGAACAAACTCACCTTTCAAGATTACGTCGACTGTCTTAACACATCGTCGCTGATACTGAAAGGTGAGAAAAGGATCCAAAGCGTAGATCATATCATCACAACCAACGAGGTGCGTAAAGTAGCATTGGATGCTCACGACGACAAAAGATCCATCCTCGATTGTGGGATTCACACTCTCCCATGGGGACATCATCGTTTAAAAGATGGAAAGAATTGCACTCAATGCGCGTAAAAAAAGTATGCATTCTTCTTCGTACCACCACACACTTCACATAAAATAACCATCATGCCAATGAATTTGTTTGGTTTCAAAAAACAGATCACCATGGCATCCATACCAGATAATGAATTTTTACCTTCCATGTTATCCAAACTCAACGGTCTCTTGATCATTCACCTGAACAGCATTTGGACGAAATTCGACGACGACTTTGGCAAAACTTTTTACGTCTTCAACAACAATTTAAATTTCTACGAAATTCCGATCGACGGGAAACTTCGGATCACCGTGAATCCGGAGAATGCAGGCGAAATCAAAATTTCATCAGGGAGTAACATTTACCGAATCGAGCACGACAAGATGGATTCCGTGACCACGTACGATATTTCTGCAGGAGATTATCTTTACGTTGAACTTCTGGGAGATTACGACAAACTCATTCCTCTCTTCGTGGAATTGAAAATCACTTATGCGATAATCAATAACCTTTAACAAAAAATACCTAACGACATTTTCGGACACACAAAGCGAGTGGATCATGAAGACGAAATTCTCATGCTGGACGTTCGAGTTAAAAAGTTGAGAAGCGACCTGGTTGCTTTGCAAAATACTCTCAACACCAGTCTGCATTCGGAAATTACCAGTCTTCAGTCACAATGTTTGGATCCCATTCTCAAAATCGATTCCGAACTGAAATCTCTGTTGAAAAATTACGTCGACGTACCTTCATTTGATAACGTTCAAAATATACAGTTGAGCGTGGATTACCTTCAGAACGATTTAGGTAAATTGCAACAGTTTCAAACTCAAGATTTGGAAAAATTAAAACTTGAAATCGAAGAGCGAACTTCCAACATACAAAAAAATTTGTCCGAACTTCAAAACTCGATCGATGCAGAACAGTTACACGATGCCATCTCTAAATTACGCGAGGCCGCGATCGAAGAGGAAGAAATTCACAAGACGCTCGAAGAAACCATCACGAATTTCCCTTCCTCCGAGGAATTGCAAGTGATCAGCAAGAGCGTAGCGAACATCAAGATTCAATTGGAAGCGTACCAAGATTTCGAACACATTAAAACTACGATCTATACTCTCCAGGCGTCTATCGAGTTGATCAACGAAGAGATTAAAAATATTCATGCTCAAGCAAGCGAGTTGACAAGCATTCAAGACACGTTAACCACGTTTCAGCATAAGATCGATTATTTAGAAAAATTGAACGTCGAATCGAATCTCAATCATTTTTATCACGTACTGGACAACATACAGCATGATCACGAAACTTTGCAGAGGAGCCTGCCTTCGAACGAAGATTTGGAAAAATTGAAAACGGCGGTGTCCACGTTGTTCGAATCTAGCGACATAAAAATTTCTTTGACAGAAATCGAAAACACGGTAGGAAATCTTCCCACGTCGAAAGAATTTCACGCCGTTAAAAGAAGCATTTCGCGCATACTGAAACGATTAGAAAGCGAAGAGACGAACACGGAACAGATTCGAGATGAAATTGCTTCGGTTCGAGACATGGTGTCCACGTTGCCGACATCGCAGAGTGTGAACGATCTCCACGCTCAGTTCACCGACATGAGAAGCATCATAAACGATCTTAGCGAGAAAAGTTCCAAATTGCATCTACTGGAAAATCTTCAGCAGATTGTCGTCAGCGTCAGGGAACAGGTTGGCGCTCTCGAGACCAATGCCGCCTCTCAGGAATTGATGCTGGCCGCTTTCGGTGCCAAGTTGCAAGAACTGAACGAAAACTACAAACAGTTGAATGTCGAAGTAAAAATTAAACCGTCGTTTTCTTCCGTAACGGATACACTGGGACAATTTCACAGTAATCTCGTTAGTGCCGATACTAAATTTGCTAAATTGCATTCTCTGGATGCTATTGAAATCAACAGCGTACCGAATGAGCAGAGAATTTCCACGTTCGTTGAAGGTAGCATCATCCTTATCATCCGTATTACAAGTTTCTCATCGATGGCAATATTCAGATACACGAATTTTCTTATTGGTCTCACGGCAGAAAAGCTGGTGTTCCCACCATGACCTTATTATCGAATCGTGGTGTCCAGAAAGCAGGAAACATTCCTTTGGCACATTGAAACGAAACACGCAACATATATGAAATATACCAAGACGAAGATCTTACTGTGTTTGATGTGAGTGCAGGTGATAAACTTATCATTCAAACACAAGTGAGGTACCACCCTATTTGAATCCCATCACGGTAGTTATTCTCTTCAAGCGAAATCTCGCACTCAATGTCTAGGCAGGCAATCGTTGAAGAGTTGCACAAACCTGCACGTCGCAACTACGAACGTTTAGCTGTAGTAACAAACGGTATCGACGATCTATGGCAGGTAGACCTCGTCGAAATGAGCAGCAGAAATTTGAAAAATGTACATAAATTGAACAAGGGTTGCAAGTACCTCCTTACCGTCATAGACACGTTTTCAAAATTCGCATGGGCTCTGTCGTTGAAAGCCAAAACGGGAACATGCGTAGTGGAAGCATTCAAAACCATTTTCGATGGCAGACGTCCTCGTTCTCTTCAAACGGACAACGGAAAAGAATTTTACAATTCGACGTTCAGGCAATTAATTCAAAAACATGACCTTCGACATTATTCAAACTTCAGTCACATCAAAGCCAGCATCGTGGAAAGATTTAATCGAACCTTGAAAACGCACATATGGAAACGATTCACGCTTCGGGAAAAATATGAGACGAAAAAAATGTACGTGTCAAAAAAATTTACAAGACAAACAAATCTTCGATGTATAAATAACACACCGTGAAAAAATCTGCGATACAAAAAAATCTCGATATATAAATAACACACCGTGAAAAAATCTACGACCCAAAAAAAATCTACCAGACAAATAAAAATTTCTTCACTATATAAATAACATACCCTGAAAAATCTACTACAAATAGAAATCTCGATATATAAATAACACACCGTGAAAAAATCTACGAGACAAATAAAAATTTGTCGATATATAAATAACACACCGTGAAAAAAATGGATGAAGCTCGAGCATTAAAACAAATGATAAATTTGTCAGTCGAGTATAAGAAAATTCAGGAATTGGAAGTGGATAAACCTTACACGATAACTTCCTGTGAAATTTCAACAACCCAGTATGAACCCAAAGTACGTCTGTTGCTCGACGGTCAATACAGCCTATTTTTACCAGATCGATACGCTAACATGTTATCTGACCAGAAGCTATTTATTTTAATCGAGAACAAAACTCAAATCGTGTACAAGAGGGCAAAGGAACTTCCTGGTTACAAAACGAAGCACGTAGTAGAATTTGTTTAACATATGCAGTAAAGAAATCATACAATATATATATATAGTGTAAAAATATACGAGACAAAAACAAAAAATCTCACAACATGTATATAAATAACATACCGTGAAAGAAAATCTACGAGAAACAATTTTTTCCCCACGATGAAGCCCAACGGTGTCGTGTACCAAGTACCGTACTCGAATTTAAAAAATCTGGTTGCCCTCGATGGATTACTCACCAAGAAACAACGCGAGAAGAAATTTTCTTGCTTGACGAAAGGTCACGGAATGAAATTGCAGCTCAGCACTCCACAATTGAAAATATTGCAGCAGTCGAGGAAAAAAATCACACCACGTTGGTGGTTTCATATTCAGCATTCCGGCAATCCTGGCAGTTTTGGGTGCAGTGGGAAGTTAGGAGGGTGGAAGTGCAGCCATCGCGAAAACCGTCATCGACTCGATAAAGAACAAGGCGGAATTGGAAGAACAGAAACGCCACAACCTGGCCATGAAGAAAAAAGGGAAGGGCGTCATGAACAAGTTTAAAAACAAGAAGAAGCGCTCAGTAACCGCTACATCGAATCTTTAATCAAACCATTACAAATCAAATACTTTAGAGGCGTTTTCATGTCAGATTCTTTACCCTCCACCGTAACGAAAAAAGAGTGTGGAGTCGTCAACTTGGACAAGTACGAAAATCCAGGCACGTACGGGATAAGCTACCTCAAAAATGCAAACACTTTCGTTTTCGATTCATTCGGAGGTGTTCCACCGTCGACTTTAGTAAAATATCTCAAAGCTTCCAACTTCTTCTACAACGACGAGAGAATTCAAGGTTTCGACGAAGTGAACTGCGGTCATCTCTGTCTCTCCATGCTCGCGCTTCTCTCTAAAATAAATAACCCTACGATCGAAGATTTTCAGAAAGCACTGTGGAACCTGAAACACGATGGGAGTGTTCCATCTCACAAGCGAGACTTCGGTCTTGAAACTCACTTTGCACGACGACATCGTCTATCCTAAATCCATAGCTTTACGTTCATTTTACAGCATGTACCTCATACCTAACGTCACAGAGCACAATAACAAAATTAGCATGGGAAGTGAAAATATCATCA
The DNA here is from genome assembly GCF_977018435.1 of Lepisma saccharinum. NCBI lineage: Eukaryota > Metazoa > Arthropoda > Insecta > Zygentoma > Lepismatidae > Lepisma > Lepisma saccharinum. The sequence continues at coordinate 44,302,430 of NC_139249.1, forward strand.
TCACACCAGGTCAGTACAATCTTTCTACTTTGCAAGCTCAGTTACCTAGAGGCACTTTCCTTTTTCAAAATTCCGTCACGCACAGAGTTGAAATTGTGTCCGCGATGGAGACGGTAGATCTAGGCACGATAGGAGAACTATTAGGTTTCGAGAACAACACTCGAAGCTGGTATCAAGTACACAGAAGCAATCATTTCTAAATTTCTAGTCATCGAGACGTTAAACATTCACTGCAACGTGGCTGAAGGCATGATCACGAAATCTGACGGATTATGAAGTCACAAGCAGACGGGAATCATCGCCACGTTCAAACCCAGTTCCGAGTTCATGGAACCGATCATCTACACACCCTCTTTGCCGATTTATTTTCCAGTATGTCGCAAAAGGATAGATTAGTTAGAGTTAGTGGTCAAAAACGAGAAAATGGACGTGGTGGATTTTACAGGTACCACAACTACGGCCATCGTCGAGATCAACGTATAATAAATAACAGTACATCATGGAACAGATTGAAAGTTATGAATTCCAATATTTCCCTCCGAACCATCGCACGTTCGCCAATCTCAACGAAGCGAATCGGAAAATCGAGTACGATGTGGACGAAGGCGACGGATTCGTTCATCCTCACAGAGCAGACTTTACGTTCAATTCGACGTGGTGAAAAAAGATAGCGGAGATGCATTCCCAGCCGCAGCAAATTTAAAACTCGTGGACAACTTCGTACAACCCAACAGCAACTTGGGTCAGGACGGGATCACACCATTACGAAACACTCTGCCCGAAGCAGCAAAATGTATCATCCGCAGCATGGAGCTGAGAATTCCGGTGGTGGAATACGAAACCAACTACGCTCTCAAGTACAAAGCGGACATTTTGAAAAATCCGCAAATACACATTCAATTTTACACTTACCAGTGCGTGCAGAAACTCGCTTCCGGCAATCATTACGAATTCGACGTCACGACGCAATTCAACAACATACAGTTCGACATGTCAGATTTCGTCGTAGTGCTCTTTCAGACCGGACGCGATAACGACCAGGAAAAAGATTCCAGCAAGTTCGACGACTGCAAGGTCAAAAATATTTATCTCAAAAACTGCAGGAACGAAGTGTTACAATTACATCCTGGACGACGATTCTCTCAAACTGTACGAAGGGTACTCCGCTTACAAGAGAGTGATCGAGGGAAACGTGGACGTGTACTACAATCCAAGCGAATTCAAGACGCACAGACCCATGTTCGTCATGAATACGTTGAAGAGGAAGCAGGTGGTAGTCAACAATCGCACCAACATCAAGATCGTGTGCGAGTTTCACGATTCACTGCCCGACGACAACGTGTGCAGCGTCATCCTGGTCGTCGAGAAGTCATTCGTCCAAGATGCGAAGAATGAAAGGGTGACTGAACAGTTTTAATGCATCAAAATTTGTGAGGGGGACGCACAACCTCTGAAAATTTTACAAGTCCAGCGAATATCTCGAAAACGGTGAGAGATAAAGCAAAGAAAATTAATAAAAATCTCCCCTGTTGACCCCCTTGTCGATTTTGGTGATGCGGGTACGAAATTTTGGAGGTCAAGGGGCGTTCGTAACTTCGAAGGTTGCATTGACGTGTTCGTGTCCTTCCTGACTGAAAATTCAAAAAAAAAAAAAAAATAACGTAGAGACTAAAAATTTTCCAAGTCCAGAGCTAAAATTGCGAATATCTCGAAAACGGTAAGAGATAGCGAAAAAATAAATCAAAGAATCTCCCCCGTTGACGCCCTTGTCGATTTTGGTGATGTAGAGTACGTATAGCAAGTTTGGTGGTTCAGGGTGGGCCAATTGCCATATATATATATATATATATAATTCAAGTGTATATGCCACATAGTGGGTTGTCAGAAGAAGAAGTGGAGGAAAACTATGAGAAGATAGAGGAATTGATGGAAAAAGAGAGAAGAGGATCTTGCATTATCGTAATGGGTGATTGGAATGCTGTAGTAGGAGAAAGGCAGGATGGAAGTACAGTAGGAAGATATGGATTAGGCGAGAGAAATGAGAGAGGGGAAAGCCTGGTAAATTTCTGTAAAAGAAACTCCCTAATTGTTGGAAACACACTGTTCCAGCAACATAAGAGAAGGAGGTACACCTGGATATATCCAAGAGGTTGTAAAAGATACCAGATAGATTACATACTGGTACAAGAAAGATTTCGAAATTGTTTGAGAAATGCGAAGACATTGCCAGGAGCTGACATTAATTCAGACCACATCTTGCTAATAGGAGAAATCAATCTTACATTGAAGAAGATAACCCAAATCCAGGTGAGCAAGAAACCCCACTTAGAGAAGCTAAGGGAAGAAGACGAAAGACAAAAATTTGCAGAACATTTCCAAGGAAACTATAATAAGTTTAAAGCTAGTTGTAACAACAAGGATGAGATGTGGGATGGAATAAAAAGCTGCTTACAGAAGGCAGTGGATGAAACAATAGGCTACAGGGAAAGGAAAAGTGCAAAGAAACCATGGATTACTGAAAGTATGCTGGAAAAAATGGAGGAACGGAGAAAATGGAAGAATGTAAATACAGAAGAGGGAAGACATAATTACAAGATACTGAATAACCAGCTAAGAAGAGAAACTGACAGGGCAAAAGAACAATGGATGAAACAAAAATGTGAAGAAATTGAAGAACTGGAAAAAAGAGGAAGGTATGACTTGATGTATCGTGAAGTAAACTGCTTGGGCTTCCAAAAGAAGAAATGGAAAACAATGTGGATGATAGAAGACGAGGAAGGATGTGAAATCACAGACAAAAAAGGAATATCGAATGTGTGGGGAAAGTACGTTGAAGAGCTCTACCAGAAAGAGAATCGCCCAGACAGTCTGAATGTAGAAAATGAAGACGACGTGCCTGATGATGAGAAAGGATACTATATCCTGAATGAAGTATTTGAGCAAGCACTCAAAGAAATGAGGAATGGGAAAGCAACGGGCACTGATGAAATTCCTGTTGAACTTATCAAATGCCTGGGAGATGGAAAAAGAGAAATACTGCACTTATGCAATAAAATCTATGAGAAAGGGGATTGGCCACAAGATTTCACGGAGACTGTTTTGGTACCTCTGCAGAAGAAAAGCAATGCCAGAAAATGTTCTGAGTACAGGACAATCAGCTTGATATCTCACTCGGCAAAAATTCTTCTAAGAATTCTGAACAGACGCCTATACTCGAAGGTCAGTGGCGAGTTAGAGGAAGAACAGTTTGGTTTCAGGAAAGGAAGAGGTACAAGGGATGCAATTGGTTTACTGAGGACCATTGGGGAAAGATATTTAGAGAAAGGAAAGGAGGTGTTTGTAGTATTTGTAGACCTGGAGAAAGCCTTTGATAGAGTGAATTGGGTTAAACTTTTAGGAATTCTGAAGAAAATTGGTGTAGATTGGAAAGAGAGAAGACTTCTAAGCAACTTATACATGAATCAACGAGTTAAAGTGAGAACAGGAGATGAAATGACAGAAGGCTGTGAAATTGGAAGAGGAGTACGACAAGGATGCTGCCTATCGCCTACTTTGTTTAATATCTATTTAGAAGATATAGTGAAAACTTGTTTCCAGGGCACAGGAGGTGTCAAATTGGGAGGAAGAAGAATAAACTGCATAAGATTTGCTGATGACATGGCATTATTCGCTGAGGATGAAATAACCATAAATAGTATGTTAGAAGAGTTAAACAGCAGATGTGAGCAGTATGGAATGAAGATTAATGTAAAGAAGACAAAGGCAATGGTTATAGGACGGAAACCAAGGAATATTAATGTGAGAGCAAACAGTGAAAGAATCCAGCAAGTGGATAGCTTCAAGTACCTCGGATGCACTATAAGCAGTGACATGAGCTGCAACCAAGAAGTGAAAATGAGAATCGCAATAGCAAAAGAAGCTTTTAATAGAAGAAAAAATGTTTTTTGTGGACCCATGGACATAGGTCTAAGGAAGAGATTAGTGAAATGTTTTGTGTGGAGTGTAGCACTATATGGTGCAGAAACCTGGACGTTGAGAAGAAATGAAGAGAAACGACTCGAAGCTTTTGAAATGTGGACATGGCGAAAAATGGAGCGTGTAAAATGGACAGACAAGGTAAGAAACGAAGCCGTACTGAAAAGAGTTGGTGAAAAAAGATCTATACTGGAGACCATCAAGAAGAGGAAAAGAAACTGGTTAGGACACTGTCTAAGAAGAAACTGCCTGCTAAGAGATGCCTTGGAGGGAATGGTTGAAGGAAGAAAAGTCCGTGGAAGAAAGAGATATCAGCTTATGGATGATATTAAATTAACTGGGTCGTATGCTATTACGAAGCGTAAGGCAGAGAACAGGGAAAGCTGGAGATTGCAGTGAAAAACCTGCCAATTAGGCAGAAAACAATGAATGAATGAATGAATATATATATATATTGATAGGATCATCGTAGAGCATCGGCTCCTAACAAAATTAACATCATGGTTCCATATTTGACCCCTCTGTTGAAAATTTTACAAGTCCAGCATGAACGTGCATCTCTCTCTGTCAACAGGTGCTGGGCCAAATAATAATAAAAAAAGGTTTGTGGGTACCTCTCTTTTGCACCATATGACCCGGTAACACTTAGATTAATTTAGACCGAGAAAAAAATAATCAGTGAATAGGTTAAGTTATATCACGTAAGATCGTGAGGTACGTTGCACAAAAAAAAAAATCGTCATGAAAGGCTATGAGGCTAAGTCGTTACAAAAAAATATGCACAAAGGGCTCATCCTGTTATGTCCTAATATTAATGACATAAACAGAAATAAACATCTCAAGATTGGAACTTCATAATTAAATATATTCAAATTTATAAAAAGGTGGATTACAGTATTAAAACTTAAATCATCCATCAGACACATAAACAAGATGCATAATCGTTGCTATGCACAGACTATGTAAATTGGCCATAACTGCTAGTTCACCACATACAATAATGTATTTTATAATCTTGTTTTTAAACTTGTTCATGACGCCCTTCCCTTTTTTCTCCCTTCTAGAGAAAACAAACTTATGAGGGGTAAAACACTCTAGGCCTTTTTACTCTTTCAGATTTCCTTCTTACAAAATCACTTCCTCCCTTCGAAGACAAACTTGTTCCTGGACCAAGTCTGCTCGGTTCCTTCGAATATGATCTACTTTCTTGCTTCGGAGACGAACTGTGAGCATTGTCTTCTTCACTGTCGCTTAGTTCCTGCCGATGCATTTCATTTTTAATCGAAGGATATAAATATGCATGATATGCACTATCGTCATATTCCTTGGGTATTTCTGACTGATTTGAATCTCCTTCTGTTTCATGAAGAATCTTTAAAAATGAATAGTGTACATTTCTGTATCTGCCGCTTTCTATATCTCTTACTTCATACACAGCAAAACTGCATCTTTCAATAATCTCTCCTTTCCGATATATCTTTCTTTCAGGGCAGTAATAATATACTTTACTTCCAATTGAAAATTTCTCACATTCATAATGAACATTTTTAGTGTCATCTTTAATGATTATTTTACTTGCAGTGTTGTAAGAAAACATTAATGAACTTGGAGATGTTCCAGTTGATGGCAATGAAGTGTTGTTATGCCAGTGTATTACTGTACGCAGTAGTGATTCTACTTCAGTATTTAATTTTCTAACATCCCCTTTTGGAAAATCTCCTATGAGGGTTAGATACCTTTTCAAGGTATTGACTGTTCTCTCAGCCAACCCGTTTCCCGAAGGTTTATATGGACAGGAATGCTTTAGTTCAATGCCCAACCTTTGGCAGAACATCTTAAATTGTTCACTTGCAAAGGGTTGTCCATTATCTGAGACTAACTCTTTTGGAGAACCAAGTATGTAAAATTGGCTTTTTAAATGTCTAATTGCTTCCAGAGCCGTTAAATTAGAACATAGGCAAACATTCAAAAATTTCGTGTGAGCATCAACACACAACAGGAATAAATAACCATTGAAATGATCGACATGTACACGTTCCATGTGTTGTGATGTCGATGTCCATGATGTAAATTGTCGTTTTGCTGGAGCTCTTGCATTCGTCTGACAAGCTTCACATTTTGCAACAAAACTTTCAATGTCAGAAGTTATTTTAGGCCACCAAACTAAATCTCTACAAATCTGTTTTAATCTCACTACGCCAATGTGCAGGCTTTGAATTTGAGTCAGAAACTTGCATCGCAGTGTCTCTGGCAATACAATTCTATATCCCCACATCAACGATCCACTTCTGTTGATAGTTCCAGCACAAACCTTTTCGAATGTGTTGGGCATGTCTGACAGTAATCTATTATCTTTTAGTATACTATCGGGTAGTCCAAACACGAGTTTTTCTCTAAGACGAGTGTCTAATTCATCTGTTGCAAACTCACAAGTTATTGCAGCAACTTTTAAACGATTTATGTACGATGTAGCTGTCTCACCTTGCGCTTGCTTTATTTGCATAAAAGCGAATCGTTGAAAGTAGTGTATATTAGCCGGTTCTAAGTAGTACTTTGTAGGTATTCTCTTTTTTTACCAATTGAATATCACTTTTTGACATATTTTGACAATTTTTTGTCGATGTTTTAGCGTTTAGCAATGTTTTTAGTACAATTTTCACTGCAAAACTTTTTCCCCCACTCGTACTTGGTAGGTATGCATTTGTATCCTCTTTTTTTATCAATCGAATATCAGTTTTTGACATATTTTGACAATTTTTTGTCGATGTTTTAGCGTTTAGCGATGTTTCAGCAAAATTTCCTATTTTTCCCACGTCGTACTTGGTACGAATGCCACGATCTTACGTGATATAACTTAACCTATCCTTTTTTATTACGTGCTAAACTACACGAGAGCCTCTACTAGTAGTGGTAGTGCCCGGGTTCTACGCCCTGAAGTGAGGATAAAAAAAACCTCAAAAACTCACTTTCTCTCCACGTTCCGCGCTTCATTTATTGCGCTGACGATGTTTCGCAGCGTAGAAAACAGCACCAAAACATCAAAAACTCACTTTACTCATTTGGGGTTCTGCCTCGAAGTGAGGCTCGGTGAGGCTCGCCTTAATGGTTTTACGTGATATAACTTAACCTATCTTACGATTTTTTTTTACGATCTTCAGTGACCTATCATTTTTTTATTTGCACACCGAACTAACTTACATTATATTTTATATAACCTTGTTGATTTTTTTTTTAGTATGTGGCAATTTTTTTTTAGGAATATTTTTTAAAACTGCTCCGTGACCCTCTTGTTCTTCACGTCGTGGACAAAGGACTTATCGGATGACGCTGCACACGGTGTCCTCGGGCAGCGCGTCGTGGAACTCGCAGACGACCTTGATGTTGGTTCGATCGTTGACCACGACCTGCTTTCTTTTTGTGGTGTTGATGACGAACATGGGTCTGTGGGTTATGAATTCGCTGGGCGCGTAGTACATGTCCACGTTTCCCTCTGTTACTCTCTTGTAAGCGGTGTAAGCTTCGTAAAGTTTTAGATAATCATCTTTGGTCATGTCGAGGTTGTAATTCTCGCGCGGGAACACTTCGTTCCTGCCATTCTTCAGATAAACGTTCTTCATCTTGCAGTCGTCGAATTCGCAAACAGATTTTTCCTAAGTCTTACCGTTTCCAAGATAACCCCACTTCCGGTCGCCATTTTGGATTTCCGAGCATAGGTTCTATTCATATTTTACTTACATATAGGCGTACATGATGAATCCGCAAACATATTTTTCCTAAGTCTTACCGTTTCCAAGATAACCCCACTTCCGGTCGCCATTTTGAATTTCCGAGCATAGGTTCTATTCATATTTTACTTACATATAGGCGTACGTGATGAATCAGCAAACAGATTTTTCCTAAGTCATACCGTTTCCAAGATAATCCCACTTCCGGTCGCCATTTTGGATTTCCGAACATAGGTTCTATTCATACTTTGTTAACAGTTTCGCGATGAACGTTAGTTGCTGACGAATGAACCACGTGGACACATTTCTCCGATTAGTACATGCATGGTGTTCTTTGCTTGGTGTACGTAATGCCATTCGCAAGAAAAGACCGGGGATGAGTAGTGGTATTGATGCTATGGACAGCGCCGGAAAGGAAGAGCTCCCCTCTAGCAGATTTGCTTACACTTAAAACAAGCTCAACATGCCCATATGAGTTTTTTGCTCTAGTGTAGCACCCTGCCTAACCCAAGGATTTTGGAAAAAATGCCCTCAAGAATTTTTCGGAAAGGAAGAGCTTTTTCGGAAAGGAAGAGCTCCCCTTCAGATTAATTTGTCTACACTTACAAAAGGCACTTCTGAGAGATTGTTGTCCATAAACTTGTCAAAAATATGCTTTTCTTGTTGGCCACACTTAAAACTTGCTCAACATGTTCATATGAGTTTTTTGTTCTAGTGTTGCACCCTGCCTAACCCAAGGATTTTGTAAAAATGCTCTTCGGAAAGTATGAACCCCCCTCAGATTGATTTGTCTATAAACTTGTCAAAAATTGATATTTTTTGGCTATACCTGAAATTAAGCCAAAAACCCATACCCCCACACACACCAGAATCCCCCAGCCCCGCGGCGAGATTCCCCAGCTCTGCGGTGCGGGAAGTTGAGAATCAATATATTGATTCACCGCAGAGCTGGGGAATCTCGCCGCGGGGCTGGGGGATTCTGGTTTGAATCATGCATGTAGGACCCGGTGCATTTGCAACAAGTACTTCTCGGCAAATTTATTTCTGTTCACTTATTCAAGTCGCGGTGACAAAAATTGTACTTGAATATATTTCCACAGGGCTAGGCTGTATTGTGACAGAATATAAACTGCTTATTTAATTCAAGCTTGGTACCCTCCAAAAATTTCTCATCGGGATGCACAATTTTGCCCCTGACAACATGACAGAACCCTGCTTTTTTTTAACATTTCAAAAGTTCTGGTATAGGGTCTCAGGAACAGCCCTGTTGTGGCATTGTATATGTCATATACATATATACTAGGTCCTATTACTTGGCCATGCACAACAATTGTGTCTCCCAGATCGGCACTCACAATTCCAAACAGTTTCTGCATTGCAGGGTGAATTGCCTCTGCATAATTTTCCGAGCAGGCATTATTTTTGCTACAAATCACAGTGGGTGATCCCACCTGATACACAATACCTATGCGGGACCCATCCAGGCTGTCAGTCATAACCCATTCGGGTATGGGATTTACAAAACCTAGATTATAATTGGGTATTTGAGGATAACAGATATTACTGATATTAAATTTTGACATTACCGGAAGAATATAAACATACTCAAAACACACCTCTATAATATAGGACAGGTTGCAATAATCTGGGTGTATGAGATGCCTTATTGATTCTACATGTTTGTATTTTTCAGGCTCTCTTGTTACAAACACCAGAACATTGTCCCTGTACTTGTACTCTGCTATGTAGGGGTGGAAATGCTCGGCTCTTCTAACCCGTCTCAAGTGATTGTAATGCGGGCAACCATTTATAGTTAATTCCATTCAAAATTCCAAAAACACTATTCACAGCAATAATAAGATTCTAGGTCTTGACCATAGTGTTACACCCCTATCACATCAGTGTGTAGAGATTCTGCTTGAACACAACATAAGTTTTGTGGGCAGAACCTGTGCCATGCTGAACCATATTACATAGGATCTGTAATAGCAGTGAAGCATGAATGCATCTATTCTATAGTGATATACCTGTGATTCATGGTAATATATGCAATCACCCAGCCCTATGCTTACATACCCAAAACTATGATCCCTGTCAAGCAACCACCTAAACTCTATCTCATTCCTAACTGCAAAAAAATCATACTCTGATAGAGTTGAAAATTCATGCCTTATAGAATCAACAAGAATGTCAGATTTAATGTACCGTGCAATGTTTCTTCTGTCAAAATATGTTTGCATTTTGGCACCCTATAAAAACAAAATGCCAAATTAATTTACATAGCATATCCCCAAAACAGAATCAATACATTCATACCTGCACTCATACATATTAACAACTGATTGAGTCACAATTAAATTGGCATCTTATAGATTCTATATTGTTCTCAGATATTGTTCCCAATTGTTAAATCTTCACGCATAGATTTGAGATCTGTCTAACACAACTGCTTCCCGCAACTGCACTGGGAATGAAATATGCCGTTTTGCAGAACAATCACTAGGCAAGAGGCATTGCATTTTTTGAAATTTTCTGCACATAAAACACATAGATAGTTCGTTCATAGATATAAGATTCTTATCAAAATTGTAAAAAGTTTCAGGGTTGAAATCACTACCCCTGTACATAAGATTGTCATCCTCCTGGTGAAATTCTAATGCATTGAAATAGTTTCTATCTGTTATGTCGTATCGGTGCAAACTGAATTTGAATCCGGAAATCATATAATTTGAGTACCACTTTCTTGTATAATCCACATCGAAGAAAATAAAAAAAAGCCATTGATCCTTCCCCCCCTTTATATATTGATATTCCTCAAATAGGGTGATGTCCCCCAGACTCAAATATTTAAATTGCTTCCCACAGTCTAGAACCCATTGAATCTCTGTTTCATTTCTCACACAAAACAAATCAAACTCTGTAATTTGGTGGAATCTGGGCATGATATCATCAAGTACAGACTTGGATCTAATAAATCGGGATAGGCATCTTCTATCAAAATATGTTTGCATCTGAAATTAGAACAACTCTGAGTCACAAATTTGCATGCCGCATCTGCATCTCACATTAAAAAATCCCCACTCCATGATTCTTCCCACACAGTCCAGGCCACAGTGTTTAAATTTGTGCCATATGAAGTACAGGACCATTTCATTCAGTCCAAACAACAAATGTCTAAAATCCTCATAGGTATATATTCTGTCATCCCCATTATGTTGGAAATAAAATGGGAGGCCCGTTGCGAAACAATATCAAAATGCATACAGATTAAATTTGTACGGTGAGAAATTCCTGCAATATGTAGCAAATATGGGTCACATTTTTCTTCTCTCCCCATATTATGACATGATCCCAAACACAGAAACAGTCACATGGATCCATTTTGATAGTATCCCCACAGATGAGGATAAGAAAATCCTCAGAGAGAAATTTCCAAATTTAAAATATGTCACTGTGTATCACAGCTTGTGCTCACCAGAAGATATTTGTAATATTCCAGATTTCTGTAAAAATTTGAAGAATCTAGGTGTAAATTTGTACATGATCATATCAACCATGAGGCTATGAGTCTCGGCATTACAGGATTATGGAACATATGATGTCTGTGTTTAATACAGTGCATTTTCTTGTTTTTCTTGGCTTATACTTAATATATGCAGCCATTCAATCTGGATGTGCCATAGCTCATGCCTTTGATCAGAACAAATATGTAATCAATGCAATATCAAGTTTCACCGCATTGCTTCAATCAATTACAATAGTTGTAAATTTGTGTCTCCTTATCAATTATGGACATGATGGATATAGAAGAGAGCATATTTATTGCTAAAAATAATATTGAATCTCTGCTTGCATTGGATGTTTTAACCTATGATATAATAGAGCTCGGTCCTATTAGGTTTAAGATGTTTGCACAGATTGTAAATAAAATAAAATATGCAAAACTTGTAAGAGCAACAATTATAAGCACAAGATTGGATGAATTTAGAGAATTGAAAGACTTCACACAGAACATCATGCAGAAGCTGAGATAGACCCGCTTGTAGAATGGCTTCACTTTTATGAACTTCCAGACAGTTTGGATTCTGTTTCAAATTTAAGAAACCTGAAATACATAAGTTTTGGGAGTTTTGTACGCAACCCAGTCAATATAATTTTTCCTATATTTGTAGACAATATATTGCACAGTCCCAAATTGTTGAAGCTCCAATTGCAGTATAATTTTTTTGTCTAATATGAAATCGTGGAAAAATAATTACTCCATGCCATCGCTTGGAATTATGATTTTATGCGGTGCGTGCCTTGTGATATTAATTGTATTAGAATAGGTGTGACAGAATCCAAGAACTTAACATGTTCCACAGCAATGCTGTACTACAGAATCAATGCTGATCTTAGAAACAACATACTCAAACAATAGGCCTGTGTAAACATAATCTCCATAGAATAGATTATAATCTGGTGGAGGTTCCATCTACAAAAAAAAAATATATTTTGTATAAAAACTCTAATTATTTAAGTCCATCTTGTATTGAATAAGCCAGAATTGATATTGTTTTTAAGCAGGTACATAATCAACTCATTAAAATATAAACCAGAATTTACATCCAATTTTCCTGCCTCATCAAGTATGGAAATTGTTGTGTCATCAACAGGCAACCTGCTGTTTGTATAAATTCTATGATCATGGAAAAATTTGTAAAACCTAAATTTTTCTAAACTTGAAGTACTTTTTGTAAAAAAAAGCAACATATTTTCCCCAACAACAATGCAACACGTATGCATCAATTCTATGCCAGTATGTATTGGATTCAAAATCATCATATTCAGAACCCAATTCTATGCTCACATACCCAAACCCAACATCACTGTCAAGTACCCATCTTGCCTCTGTTTCATTTTGCACTTTAAAAAAATCATACTCTGATAGATTTTCAAATTTTTCCCTAAAACAATCCAACAGGTGGTCTGATTTTATATATCTTGCAATATTTCTTCTTTCAAAATATGTTTGCATGTTCAGGTATCTATATTTCCTGGAAGATATTATTCTGATTGTTTTTTTTAACGTTGAAACGTTTGGTAAATATTTACTGCTGTTGAAATAGCCCAGCCTAACATGTAATGTTGTTTGCAGGTTGATTCAAGATTCAATATTTCCAGATACATCAAATCCAAATCTCTTGTTCCTGAATTTAAATTGAGATTGTAAAATATATTGTGTGCTCCATGATGTTCACATAATTTGTGGAGAGCCTGTTTCTGGTGCACAGGGTCAAGTTCCTGGTCTAGAAAATTGCAAAACTTAGCCTTGCAATCTAAATTATATAGGGCAATCACACAAATATTTCCAATCAATTTTGTTTGGAAATATTGATGACTGTGCAGAAGAAGTATCTATATGTTTATATGTGAAGTATTGCATGCTATATTCTCTATGGCATTTGGGGCAAATTTTTGTGAGAATTCTGCTTTTGTGTGGATTACAATTGTGCTTAACCCAATTGGGGATAGATATATTCTTATTGCATTAATTACAATATTTTTGATTCGGCATTTTTGTTGTTGTTTATTATATACAATTTCCTGGGTTTCAATTCAAAACTTTATACTGAATAAAAAATATCAGTTGGGTTCAGCAGTGTGATTTGTGTGGTATTGATGCTATGGACAGCGCCGGAAAGGAAGAGCTCCCCTCTAGCAGATTTGCTTACACTTAAAACAAGCTCAACATGCCCATATGAGTTTTTTGCTCTAGTGTAGCACCCTGCCTAACCCAAGGATTTTGGAAAAAATACTGTCATCCGCAAATACACATTCAATTTTACACTTACCAGTGCGTGCAGAAACTCGCTTCCGGCAATCATTACGAATTCGACGTCACGACGCAATTCAACAACATACAGTTCGACATGTCAGATTTCGTCGTAGTGCTCTTTCAGGCCGGACGCGATAACGACCAGGAAAAAGATTCCAGCAAGTTCGACGACTGCAAGGTCAAAAATATTTATCTCAAAAACTGCAGGAACGAAGTGTTACAATTACATCCTGGACGACGATTCTCTCAAACTGTACGAAGGGTACTCCGCTTACAAGAGAGTGATCGAGGGAAACGTGGACGTGTACTACAATCCAAGCGAATTCAAGACGCACAGACCCATGTTCGTCATGAATACGTTGAAGAGGAAGCAGGTGGTAGTCAACAATCGCACCAACATCAAGATCGTGTGCGAGTTTCACGATTCACTGCCCGACGACAACGTGTGCAGCGTCATCCTGGTCGTCGAGAAGTCATTCGTCCAAGATGCGAAGAATGAAAGGGTGACTGAACAGTTTTAATGCATCAAAATTTGTGAGGGGGACGCACAACCTCTGAAAATTTTACAAGTCCAGCGAATATCTCGAAAACGGTGAGAGATAAAGCAAAGAAAATTAATAAAAATCTCCCCTGTTGACCCCCTTGTCGATTTTGGTGATGCGGGTACGAAATTTTGGAGGTCAAGGGGCGTTCGTAACTTCGAAGGTTGCATTGACGTGTTCGTGTCCTTCCTGACTGAAAATTCAAAAAAAAAAAAAAAAATAACGTAGAGACTAAAAATTTTCCAAGTCCAGAGCTAAAATTGCGAATATCTCGAAAACGGTAAGAGATAGCGAAAAAATAAATCAAAGAATCTCCCCCGTTGACGCCCTTGTCGATTTTGGTGATGTAGAGTACGTATAGCAAGTTTGGTGGTTCAGGGTGGGCCAATTGCCATATATATATATATATATATATAATTCAAGTGTATATGCCACATAGTGGGTTGTCAGAAGAAGAAGTGGAGGAAAACTATGAGAAGATAGAGGAATTGATGGAAAAAGAGAGAAGAGGATCTTGCATTATCGTAATGGGTGATTGGAATGCTGTAGTAGGAGAAAGGCAGGATGGAAGTACAGTAGGAAGATATGGATTAGGCGAGAGAAATGAGAGAGGGGAAAGCCTGGTAAATTTCTGTAAAAGAAACTCCCTAATTGTTGGAAACACACTGTTCCAGCAACATAAGAGAAGGAGGTACACCTGGATATGTCCAAGAGGTTGTAAAAGATACCAGATAGATTACATACTGGTACAAGAAAGATTTCGAAATTGTTTGAGAAATGCGAAGACATTGCCAGGAGCTGACATTAATTCAGACCACATCTTGCTAATAGGAGAAATCAACCTTACATTGAAGAAGATAACCCAAATCCAGGTGAGCAAGAAACCCCACTTAGAGAAGCTAAGGGAAGAAGACGAAAGACAAAAATTTGCAGAACATTTCCAAGGAAACTATAATAAGTTTAAAGCTAGTTGTAACAACAAGGATGAGATGTGGGATGGAATAAAAAGCTGCTTACAGAAGGCAGTGGATGAAACAATAGGCTACAGGGAAAGGAAAAGTGCAAAGAAACCATGGATTACTGAAAGTATGCTGGAAAAAATGGAGGAACGGAGAAAATGGAAGAATGTAAATACAGAAGAGGGAAGACATAATTACAAGATACTGAATAACCAGCTAAGAAGAGAAACTGACAGGGCAAAAGAACAATGGATGAAACAAAAATGTGAAGAAATTGAAGAACTGGAAAAAAGAGGAAGGTATGACTTGATGTATCGTGAAGTAAACTGCTTGGGCTTCCAAAAGAAGAAATGGAAAACAATGTGGATGATAGAAGACGAGGAAGGATGTGAAATCACAGACAAAAAAGGAATATCGAATGTGTGGGGAAAGTTCGTTGAAGAGCTCTACCAGAAAGAGAATCGCCCAGACAGTCTGAATGTAGAAAATGAAGACGACGTGCCTGATGATGAGAAAGGATACTATATCCTGAATGAAGAATTTGAGCAAGCACTCAAAGAAATGAGGAATGGGAAAGCAACGGGCACTGATGAAATTCCTGTTGAACTTATCAAATGCCTGGGAGATGGAAAAAGAGAAATACTGCACTTATGCAATAAAATCTATGAGAAAGGGGATTGGCCACAAGATTTCACGGAGACTGTTTTGGTACCTCTGCAGAAGAAAAGCAATGCCAGAAAATGTTCTGAGTACAGGACAATCAGCTTGATATCTCACTCGGCAAAAATTCTTCTAAGAATTCTGAACAGACGCCTATACTCGAAGGTCAGTGGCGAGTTAGAGGAAGAACAGTTTGGTTTCAGGAAAGGAAGAGGTACAAGGGATGCAATTGGTTTACTGAGGACCATTGGGGAAAGATATTTAGAGAAAGGAAAGGAGGTGTTTGTAGTATTTGTAGACCTGGAGAAAGCCTTTGATAGAGTGAATTGGGTTAAACTTTTAGGAATTCTGAAGAAAATTGGTGTAGATTGGAAAGAGAGAAGACTTCTAAGCAACTTATACATGAATCAACGAGTTAAAGTGAGAACAGGAGATGAAATGACAGAAGGCTGTGAAATTGGAAGAGGAGTACGACAAGGATGCTGCCTATCGCCTACTTTGTTTAATATCTATTTAGAAGATATAGCGAAAACTTGTTTCCAGGGCACAGGAGGTGTCAAATTGGGAGGAAGAAGAATAAACTGCATAAGATTTGCTGATGACATGGCATTATTCGCTGAGGATGAAATAACCATAAATAGTATGTTAGAAGAGTTAAACAGCAGATGTGAGCAGTATGGAATGAAGATTAATGTAAAGAAGACAAAGGCAATGGTTATAGGACGGAAACCAAGGAATATTAATGTGAGAGCAAACAGTGAAAGAATCCAGCAAGTGGATAGCTTCAAGTACCTCGGATGCACTATAAGCAGTGACATGAGCTGCAACCAAGAAGTGAAAATGAGAATCGCAATAGCAAAAGAAGCTTTTAATAGAAGAAAAAATGTTTTTTGTGGACCCATGGACATAGGTCTAAGGAAGAGATTAGTGAAATGTTTTGTGTGGAGTGTAGCACTATATGGTGCAGAAACCTGGACGTTGAGAAGAAATGAAGAGAAACGACTCGAAGCTTTTGAAATGTGGACATGGCGAAAAATGGAGCGTGTAAAATGGACAGACAAGGTAAGAAACGAAGCCGTACTGAAAAGAGTTGGTGAAAAAAGATCTATACTGGAGACCATCAAGAAGAGGAAAAGAAACTGGTTAGGACACTGTCTAAGAAGAAACTGCCTGCTAAGAGATGCCTTGGAGGGAATGGTTGAAGGAAGAAAAGTCCGTGGAAGAAAGAGATATCAGCTTATGGATGATATTAAATTAACTGGGTCGTATGCTATTACGAAGCGTAAGGCAGAGAACAGGGAAAGCTGGAGATTGCAGTGAAAAACCTGCCAATTAGGCAGAAAACAATGAATGAATGAATGAATATATATATATTGATAGGATCATCGTAGAGCATCGGCTCCTAACAAAATTAACATCATGGTTCCATATTTGACCCCTCTGTTGAAAATTTTACAAGTCCAGCATGAACGTGCATCTCTCTCTGTCAACAGGTGCTGGGCCAAATAATAATAAAAAAAGGTTTGTGGGTACCTCTCTTTTGCACCATATGACCCGGTAACACTTAGATTAATTTAGACCGAGAAAAAAATAATCAGTGAATAGGTTAAGTTATATCACGTAAGATCGTGAGGTACGTTGCACAAAAAAAAAATCGTCATGAAAGGCTATGAGGCTAAGTCGTTACAAAAAAATATGCACAAAGGGCTCATCCTGTTATGTCCTCATATTAATGACATAAACAGAAATAAACATCTCAAGATTGGAACTTCATAATTAAATATATTCAAATTTATAAAAAGGTGGATTACAGTATTAAAACTTAAATCATCCATCAGACACATAAACAAGATGCATAATCGTTGCTATGCACAGACTATGTAAATTGGCCATAACTGCTAGTTCACCACATACAATAATGTATTTTATAATCTTGTTTTTAAACTTGTTCATGACGCCCTTCCCTTTTTTCTCCCTTCTAGAGAAAACAAACTTATGAGGGGTAAAACACTCTAGGCCTTTTTACTCTTTCAGATTTCCTTCTTACAAAATCACTTCCTCCCTTCGAAGACAAACTTGTTTCTGGACCAAGTCTGCTCGGTTCCTTCGAATATGATCTACTTTCTTGCTTCGGAGACGAACTGTGAGCATTGTCTTCTTCACTGTCGCTTAGTTCCTGCCGATGCATTTCATTTTTAATCGAAGGATATAAATATGCATGATATGCACTATCGTCATATTCCTTGGGTATTTCTGACTGATTTGAATCTCCTTCTGTTTCATGAAGAATCTTTAAAAATGAATAGTGTACATTTCTGTATCTGCCGCTTTCTATATCTCTTACTTCATACACAGCAAAACTGCATCTTTCAATAATCTCTCCTTTCCGATATATCTTTCTTTCAGGGCAGTAATAATATACTTTACTTCCAATTGAAAATTTCTCACATTCATAATGAACATTTTTAGTGTCATCTTTAATGATTATTTTACTTGCAGTGTTGTAAGAAAACATTAATGAACTTGGAGATGTTCCAGTTGATGGCAATGAAGTGTTGTTATGCCAGTGTATTACTGTACGCAGTAGTGATTCTACTTCAGTATTTAATTTTCTAACATCCCCTTTTGGAAAATCTCCTATGAGGGTTAGATACCTTTTCAAGGTATTGACTGTTCTCTCAGCCAACCCGTTTCCCGAAGGTTTATATGGACAGGAATGCTTTAGTTCAATGCCCAACCTTTGGCAGAACATCTTAAATTGTTCACTTGCAAAGGGTTGTCCATTATCTGAGACTAACTCTTTTGGAGAACCAAGTATGTAAAATTGGCTTTTTAAATGTCTAATTGCTTCCAGAGCCGTTAAATTAGAACATAGGCAAACATTCAAAAATTTCGTGTGAGCATCAACACACAACAGGAATAAATAACCATTGAAATGATCGACATGTACACGTTCCATGTGTTGTGATGTCGATGTCCATGATGTAAATTGTCGTTTTGCTGGAGCTCTTGCATTCGTCTGACAAGCTTCACATTTTGCAACAAAACTTTCAATGTCAGAAGTTATTTTAGGCCACCAAACTAAATCTCTACAAATCTGTTTTAATCTCACTACGCCAATGTGCAGGCTTTGAATTTGAGTCAGAAACTTGCATCGCAGTGTCTCTGGCAATACAATTCTATATCCCCACATCAACGATCCACTTCTGTTGATAGTTCCAGCACAAACCTTTTCGAATGTGTTGGGCATGTCTGACAGTAATCTATTATCTTTTAGTATACTATCGGGTAGTCCAAACACGAGTTTTTCTCTAAGACGAGTGTCTAATTCATCTGTTGCAAACTCACAAGTTATTGCAGCAACTTTTAAACGATTTATGTACGATGTAGCTGTCTCACCTTGCGCTTGCTTTATTTGCATAAAAGCGAATCGTTGAAAGTAGTGTATATTAGCCGGTTCTAAGTAGTACTTTGTAGGTATTCTCTTTTTTTACCAATTGAATATCACTTTTTGACATATTTTGACAATTTTTTGTCGATGTTTTAGCGTTTAGCAATGTTTTTAGTACAATTTTCACTGCAAAACTTTTTCCCCCACTCGTACTTGGTAGGTATGCATTTGTATCCTCTTTTTTTATCAATCGAATATCAGTTTTTGACATATTTTGACAATTTTTTGTCGATGTTTTAGCGTTTAGCGATGTTTCAGCAAAATTTCCTATTTTTCCCACGTCGTACTTGGTACGAATGCCACGATCTTACGTGATATAACTTAACCTATCCTTTTTTATTACGTGCTAAACTACACGAGAGCCTCTACTAGTAGTGGTAGTGCCCGGGTTCTACGCCCTGAAGTGAGGATAAAAAAAACCTCAAAAACTCACTTTCTCTCCACGTTCCGCGCTTCATTTATTGCGCTGACGATGTTTCGCAGCGTAGAAAACAGCACCAAAACATCAAAAACTCACTTTACTCATTTGGGGTTCTGCCTCGAAGTGAGGCTCGGTGAGGCTCGCCTTAATGGTTTTACGTGATATAACTTAACCTATCTTACGATTTTTTTTTTACGATCTTCAGTGACCTATCATTTTTTTATTTGCACACCGAACTAACTTACATTATATTTTATATAACCTTGTTGATTTTTTTTTAGTATGTGGCAATTTTTTTTTAGGAATATTTTTTAAAACTGCTCTGTGACCCTCTTGTTCTTCACGTCGTGGACAAAGGACTTATCGGCGACCAGGATGACGCTGCACACGGTGTCCTCGGGCAGCGCGTCGTGGAACTCGCAGACGACCTTGATGTTGGTTCGATCGTTGACCACGACCTGCTTTCTTTTTGTGGTGTTGATGACGAACATGGGTCTGTGGGTTATGAATTCGCTGGGCGCGTAGTACATGTCCACGTTTCCCTCTGTTACTCTCTTGTAAGCGGTGTAAGCTTCGTAAAGTTTTAGATAATCATCTTTGGTCATGTCGAGGTTGTAATTCTCGCGCGGGAACACTTCGTTCCTGCCATTCTTCAGATAAACGTTCTTCATCTTGCAGTCGTCGAATTCGCAAACAGATTTTTCCTAAGTCTTACCGTTTCCAAGATAACCCCACTTCCGGTCGCCATTTTGGATTTCCGAGCATAGGTTCTATTCATATTTTACTTACATATAGGCGTACATGATGAATCCGCAAACAGATTTTTCCTAAGTCTTACCGTTTCCAAGATAACCCCACTTCCGGTCGCCATTTTGAATTTCCGAGCATAGGTTCTATTCATATTTTACTTACATATAGGCGTACGTGATGAATCAGCAAACAGATTTTTCCTAAGTCATACCGTTTCCAAGATAATCCCACTTCCGGTCGCCATTTTGGATTTCCGAACATAGGTTCTATTCATACTTTGTTAACAGTTTCGCGATGAACGTTAGTAGTAGTATAAAATACGATACTACCAGCGCAAGAAAGTATGAACCCCCCTCATGCAGATTTGCTTACACTTAAAACAAGCTCAACATGCCCATATGAGCTTTTTGCTCAAGTGTGGAACCCTGTCTAATCCAAGATTTTTGTAAAAAAGCCCTCATGGATTCCATGAGAAAGTATGACCCCTCTCAGATTGATTTGCCTATACTTACAAAAGGCACTTCTGTGAGATTGTTGTCCATAAATTTGTTATTTTTTTGCCCACACTTAAAACTAGGCCACCTACACCCACACCCACCCACACCCATACACACCTACACCCACCCACACCCACCCACACATATTTACTTCCGGTCCACTTCCGGTTCATTTCCGGTCCACTTCCGGTCCACTTCCGGTCCACTTCCGGTTCACTTCCGGTCCACTTCCGGTCCACTTCCGGTCTACTTCCGGTCTACTTCCGGTTTAAGTTCAATTGGACACCAGGCTCATCTTACATATCTAGTACTAAGACAATGCAATATGCAGAGACCCTCTAGAATTGCTCCGTGACTCTCTCATTTCTTACATCATAAACATATGATTTTTCACCTATGAGAATAACACTACAAATGGTGTCATCAGGTAAAGCCTCATGGAATTCACAGATAATTTTAATGTTTGTCCTGTCATTAACCACAACTTGTTTCCTTTTTGAAGTGTTGATGACAAACATGGGTCTCTGTGCTTTGAATTCATCTGGAGTGTAATACATGTCAGTATTGCCCGTAGTGACCCTTTTGAATGCCGAAAAAGCCTCATATAATTTGAGGAAATCATTCTTGGACATGTCTAAATTATAATTTTCTCTAGGAAAGACCTCATTTCTGCCATTTTTAAGATATATGTTCTTGATGTTGCAGTTATCAAATTTACTTGAATTTTTTTCCTGATTATTGTGTCTTCCAGTCTGAAACAATACCACTACAAAATCAGGCATGTCGTATTGAATACTGGAGAATGAATTTGTAGCATCAAATTCATAATAAGAACCAGATGCGGGCTTCTGTACAGATTGATATGTGTAAAATTGCAGAGGAATCTGTGGATTTTTTAGGATATCAACTTTGTATTTAAGAGCATAACTGGCCTCATACTCAACAACAGGGATTCTTAACTCCATAGTCTGAATAATGCATTTGCCTGCATCAGGTAGGGTATTAGGCAGAGCTTCCCCTGTAGAGTTTAATGTGCTGTACCTCATCAAAGCATTGTTATCATTTGCAGCTCTCCTAAATGTGATTCTTAACCCACCCTTCCACATAATATCTTTGTAATCTGAGAAGAATCCTGGCAACAGGCGCATGGGGAACAGCACTGTGTGGCTCTTGGATAATATTTTATCACCAGCTTCAAATCCGCCGATTCTGTAGTAAGAAGCCTCGGTTTTGGATAATTTTAGTGTGGCCAAAGCCGTGGAGGTAATGCCGGGATAATCTATTCTGTTTATAACAACGCCATGCTTTCTGATCTCAATTTCAGAGAACAGATGCGGCACAAAATTGTCTACAAGTCTTATATTTGTATTTGCCGGGTAATCTGTACCATCGAGCTTTACAACATCAAATTTGATGTATAGATCTGCTCTGTGGGGGTGTATAAAGCCGTCCCCTACATCAAGATCAACCTCTATTTCTGTGTTGGGTTGATTTAAATTTGCAAATGTCCTCCTGTTTGGGGGGAATGATTGTAGCTCATAACTCTCAATATTTTCCATTGTATGTATTTTTATTTAAATGTTAATCTCTATGATTGCAGTTGTTGTGGCTCCAGCAAAATCAACTAATTCTTCTTTTTCATTAGTGACCATCAATTCAATGTTATCTATTCTATTATGACACATAGGAAAATATAATGTTGGGGATGGATTGTAGATGATTGGTTCCATGAATTCAGAATTAGGTTTGAATGTTGCAATGATGCCAGTTTGTTTGTGAGTGCCTATGCCATTTGATTTGGTGATCATACCCTCTGCCACATTACAGTGAATATTCAGAGTCTCTATGGCCAAGAATTTGGGTATATTCATAGCAGTGTGTTTGATGCCTGCTTCAAGTTTTGTGTTGTTCTCAAAGCCTAACAGCTCTCCTATAGTACCCAGATCCACTGTTTCTGTAGCAGATACAATCTCTACTCTGTGAGTGACAGAATTTTGACTTAACACTACACCTCTGGGTAATTGAGCATTTAGAGTGGATAGATTATATTGCCCTGGAGTGATGACAATTTTTTGATCCCCTACTGCAATTGTGTTGTTGTGGTGTGTAATATTGGGGATTAGGTACATGCCGTAAAATGCTCTGTGAGCTATTGTTTTGGGATACACTATGTCATCATGCAATTTGAGTTTCAATATTGAATTTTGACTGGTGAGATGGAATACCCCCATGATGTTTTAAATACCACAAGGCTTTTTGAAAATCTTCAATTGATGGTTTATTTATTTGAGACATGTATCTAAGAACAGATAAACACAAATGTCCACAATTAACATCTTTGAAGTTTTGAACACGGGCATTATTGTAATAAAGATTAGCTGAATTTAGATATTTTATTAAATTTTCAGGTGGAACACCTCCAAATGAATCAAACACAAATGCCTCATCTTTTAAATATTTAAGATAACAGATCCACTGAGTGCCCTGATTTTTGTACTCATCCAAATTAACAATGCCACACTCTTTGTTGAGTGGTTGTTCTGGCAAAGAATCAGACATGTACACACCTCTAAAATGTTTGATGCCCAGTGGCTTGATTAAAGCTTCAATATCTTGGTTTGTAAGCGGCTCTTGTTTTTTTTAAACTTATTCATGGCTCTCTTAACACCTTTGCCTTTTTTCTCCATGGCAAGGTTATGGCGCCTCTGCTCATCTAATTCTGCCCTATTTTTCTTGGCATCTATTACTGTTTTTGCTATGGCAGCTGATCCCCCAGCCAAGCTCCCCACAGCCCCGAGAGCAGCTAAGATGGCAGGGATGGTAAATATAAATCCCCCCACATGTGATTTTTTTCTTGATTGCTGTAATTTTTTTAATTGGGGGGTGCTAAGTAACAATTTCATACCATGCCCCTTTGCAATACAAGAGCTTTTTTTCTTGCGCTGCATTTTGGTTAAAAGACTATCAATAGTTTTAAGAGATTTGAGACCTGCATAAGGTACTTGATACATAACACCCTTGGCCTTCATTGTAGGTTTATTATATACATATTCACAGCCCCCACCCCAGTTTTTGTTTGGTGCTCATAGCTATGGTGGTTCCCAATGCTGCTATTTTTTCACTCAAAGAAGCATCTTTGCTTACAAATCTACCAAATGCAGCCTCTTCTAAATTTTTGTCTGCAACATGTCTCTTGTCAAGATCAGTATGTGTGTTGTATGCAATATCATGGTCTCTACAAGCAGCATCTAGGGGATTTACACCAGGATCCCCTCTGTTTAATCTATGGTCCAATTTTGTGCCTGGACCACAATACTGATAGCCTGGAATATGTAGTTCAAATGGCAGCTTGTTTATAATGTCATTAACCAAGCCCCGACCCTCAGAAATATTCCAAAATTTGGGGGGTAGAGTATTAATAATTTTTATGAGATATCCAATCCCCTTAGTGTCATTCACTATAAAATTAGACAATTTGGTGCTTATCATGTCCATAATTCCAACCTTTTCATTGTAAAAATTGTGGTTCCCAGCATTTTCCTCCCCAGCTATCACCAGCAACCTATCTACAAGTTTCCTGACATCATCAACCCACACAAATTCTTTAGGCAGGGTGTTGTATTGTTTGATTCCACTGCCAGTCTTGATCTGTGACCATATGGGCTTGATTAAATTATTGTATTTTGCTCCACTGCTAGACTTGACTCTTTTTTGTGTGGGATCATTGTTCTGGTATAGAGCAACTGATTTTATTAATATTTCTTTGTAATCCTCATAATCTTGATCTGTATAGCTGCCAGGCCTTTTCCTAGTCATCAGTTCCCATAATCCAGGTGTGCCGGTGTACTTAACAAAACCACCTTTTTCTCCGAGACGAGATTCTGAATATACAATTATATCATCTCCCATAAATGTTACTCTGAAATTGCCAATTCTATGTATGATGCTACCATCAAGCTCTGTGTCAGCATATAAGCCAAACACCTCATCTTTGTTGTCTTTAGGTGTGGTTAAATATTTTTGAGCAAGAAGACCCAATTCAATAGGATCCTGAGTAGCTTCAATTCTTCTAGGAGCAACAGGACTAGGTGTATGAATACTGGAAAGTGGGGTGAATGGATAATCTAATATGTTCCTTGCAGCTACAGGCACAAGCTCTGTGATCAAATTTTGATTTTGCTCTGTAACAGTTTTGATATTTTTACCTAAATTATTAATAGCATCAATTACAGGCTGTTCTGTTTGTTTGTGTTTTTCATAAATTCCCCGGTTCTGTGATTTCCATCCCTTAAATCTTTTTACAAGATAATCTCTTAACTTAAGATCGTCAACGATTGGTCGTTTCATGGTTATTTATATATGTCTCAACGTCTAGAAAATCGTTGATTTTATTTCTGTATTTGCCACTATTGGGTGTTCTTGTCATATCAATTGTGACAAACCCATAACTGTCCTGGTTCCAGCACCTGCTGCAAAATTTAGAAAAATCATTGTAGCTCAAGTCCCCACCTACATATTCATCATGTATGTGTTTGAGGTTGGTATGATCTTGATGAAACACACATATAAAATTGCTGTTGTCTCGGATTAGCTGCTTGGGTATTTTTGAAAAAGTCTGTGCCAGGTAGAAGCAATCAATGTTTTTGTGTCGGCCCTGTGTAAAGAAATTTCTAACCTTGTTTTGATTATCCAGTATAATGTCATCAAACACAACAACAGAATTATCGAGACATTCATGGAGTGGCTTAACATCTGGTTCAAAAGTAGCAATATCCAATCCATCATATAGCTTCATCAGCTGCTGATATTTTAATTGTTCCAAGCTCTTAGAGAAGATATACAAGTGCCTGTTTTTCCAGTCTAACCAGTTGGGTGCCAATAAAAAATTATCAACCATTAGTGTAGTTTTACCACAAGTAGATGGCCCAACAATAAGACACCTAATATTTTCAGGCAGCAATTTTCCATTTCTCTTATTTTGTTGTTCAGGTTCTGGCAGCCTCTTTATAACATCCCAGGTGCTCATATTATCACTTTGTTTGCATCGATCCAGCTGTTTTCCGGATGACCCAGCCATTTGACAAATAACTTGTTGCCTTTTCTGCGGATGATTTTTTCTATGAGATATGTGTCAGGCTGTTTAGTTTTGCTGAGTTCTTCTTCATAGAACCTGCCTTTGAGAATTTCTCCTCGGTGGTCTTTTATTATATATGTGTTAAGGGTCCCAGGTTTAACTTGAACCACTGTAAATAATTCTGTACTCCAGTTTCTTGTAAAGCCTCTTTTGAATAAGTGCTTATATTTGCTGATTCTTACTTGATCCCCCACCTTGTATTTGGCCTTTCTTCTTGTTGGCTGGTATCTAGGATAATAAACAGTCCTGATCAATTTTTGCTCATCAGATGAAGTTACTTCAGAGGGTTTCATGTTGATTGTGGAATGGACCGAGTTGTTATATTTATGTAGAAGTTCTGGAAGAATATTAATCCATTTATAATTACCTTGAAGTGTAAATTGTTTATACATAAGATTTTTTAAGGTTCTGTTGAATCTCTCTACAATTGAGGCTTTGAGATCACTGTAACTCGAGTAATGTTTTATTGCCTGGCTTTTAATAAATTGTTGAAACACTGAATTATAAAATTCTTTGCCATTATCTGTTTGCAAATAGCGCGGGGATCTTCCACTCTGATTGATGATTGTCCTGATGGCTTCTGTAACACATGTTCCAGTCTTGGATTTGAGTGGCACAGCCCAGGCAAATTTTGAAAATGTGTCTATGACAGTGAGTAGATACTTGTAGCCCTTGTTGATTTTGTCTAAGTTTTTCAACTGTCCACTTGCCATTTCAATCAAGTCGCTCTGCCATAAATCATCTATGCCCTTTGTGACTACTGGGAGTCTCTTATAATTATGCCGGGCTTGTTTGTGTAATTCATCAACAACTAGACATAATATGTAAACAAGAATATTGCAACTATGGGGTGTTCAGCAGCTGAGACTGCAGGATTTTCTAAATATAATTTGTCTCCTATTTGTATTTTAAATTCCAGAGAGCCATCATCTTCAGTATAGGCTGTTTCCAATGTATTGGGGTCTGTAAAATCCTCCAATTCTACACTGGTGATTTTCACTTTGTTATCAGCATTTGTTATTGATAATGTAGGGTAGTGGTGTGCCTGTGGTTGATGCCAATATTTGATCTTGATTGGTCTCAGTGTGCCCCCAACAAAAAATTGGTAATAAAATTGTGCAGGGGACAGCATATATATTTTGCCACCTGGTGTAAATGGAGAATCATATTCTTTGTTGGGGATGCTGTACAATTCAAGAATTACTGTATGTTTTGGATTCTCGATTATGCCTGTTATTTCTTTTTCTGCTGTGAGCAATCTGCTTGTTACAGATTCAAGGTGCTCATTGATGGTCCTAACAACATCATCATGGCCTGGCTTGATTTTTATGTCCACAATAAGTTTCTTGTATTGTTGCACAATCTCTTGAAGCTGGGTGGCAAAAACAGACAGGGCATTTGCTTGATTGGATTCCATGGTCCCTAGCTGTTGCTTGATATTAGCTACAATTTGTTGCAAATTTTCAACAACTGCCAATTTTGAATTTTGAGCAGTAAGATCATGGACCTGTCTTCTGATATCCTCAAACAGGGCATGCAGTTCATTAATATGTTGATTGGTTGGTAGAGTGGCCACTGTCTGAGTAAGTTGTTTGATCTCTGTCTGGATATTCTTGATATCTTCTGATTTCAATATGCGATTCACTGCCCTCTTTATATTTTTAAGTTCCTGTGATGTAGGAAGATTTGATACAGTATTCTGCAAAGATTCAAGTGCCAATTTCACATTGTTTAATTCAGAAGCATCAGCCACATTTTGCATAGCATTTTGGAGCAGGGCTATATCTGCCTGAGTGGGTGTGGATTGTTGTAAAATTTCAAGTTTTGTTTGGATATCATCGATCAAGTTATGAAAATGAGATAGCTCAGATTCAGTGTTGAGGTTTTCAAGCTTTGTGATTTGTTGCTGGACACTGACAAGTGTATCTACAATACCGGGCAATCTGGATTCTAGTACATTTGCCAAATCACTTTGCACTGCTGCTATTGTACCTTCAAGATAGGTTATGGAACTTTGAATTTTTCCAAAATCTTCATATGTTTCAAGTTGCAGCTTAATATTTGCTACACTCCGAGTTATTGCATTCAAAGCATCAGAAGATGGCAAGTTGTTCATAAAATTTTCAAGTGTCTCAATTTTTTCTTTAACCTCGGCTATGGCATTGTTCAGAGGGTCCAGATTAGGTATTTGGAGTGACTGAATCTGTTCTTTTAGAGTGGAAATCACTAGATCAAAATCTTCTTGTGATTTTATGCTTTTGACAATTGTTTGGAGCTGTGCCTGGACATTATTTATCTGCTCTTCCAATTGTTGTTTCAATTGCTCGGAGTTGGTGGCCTGGGTCTTAAATTTGGCTTGAAGAGCTGCTACAGCTTCTTCTAAACTTTGAAAATTATCTAATGTTGCCAGATCAGTATATTTCTGAAGCAGCACTTTGAGTTCAGAATCAATTTTAAGAAGAGGGTCCATGCATTGTGATTGCAAATTTGTAATTTCTAATTGAAGACTGGCATTGAGTGTAGTTTGTAAAGCTTGTAAATCACTTCTTAATTTCTTGACTCTGACATCAAGCATCAGAATCTCATCACTGTGATCTTCATGTCTTGTATGGCCAAATATATCATTAGGCATTTTTGTTTTAATGGTTATTTATTATTGAATATCTAATTCTTAATTCTATAAAAAAGGGTATAAGCTTGTCATAAGATCCAGGGACTTCAATATATAAGCAGTCACCAGCAGAAACAGTATAAACAGTGCCAGAAATCATGTTTGAGTGCTTAATTCTATAAATATTTTTCCCTACTGAAATCTTGACATCGCCCTCGGGAGTTGTAATAAATTGCAATTGCCCACCTACAGGTAATTGGTAATGATTTAAATTATTGTTAAATATGTACAATGTTTTGCCTGTTTTATCATCAATATCTGTAAGTATGCTGTTCAGATGAATAATTAACAAGCCACTCAGTTTAGACAGCATATCAGGAGAGGGTTGTGGTGTTGGCAGCTCTATAATAGCCTGTTTTTTGAACCCAAATAAGTTCATAGGCATGTTTATTTATTTCAAATCATGCTCTGTAATTGGGCATTGATTGCCACTTCTCAAATCACAATGCCCCCATGGTAAAGTATGTATGCCACATGATAAAATGCATCTCTTATCATCATGTGGGTCCAGGGCCACTTTTCTTACAATATTGCTAGTCAGCAAGTGATCCACACTCTGAATTCTGGATTCTGATGTTCTGATTAAATTCTGGGATTTGATGCAATTTTCATAATCTTCAAATTTAAGCTCTTTGTCAACAGTTACCCTGCCAATGCCCTTGGCCTTTTTGACAACAGCACTACATGTTATAAAAGTGTACATCTTGGCACTTAACCCAGCAAATTTCACAATAACATCACCAAGTGTCTCATCTTTTAACTTGCCGGGCACCTTTTTGTTGTGAGGTTGAATCCTTGTATGTTCACTGGTATCAAAGTATTGAAACAATTCAGGCTGTAACATATCTTGATAAACATCTTCTGTTTTAATATCAAGAATAAAACTATCCGTATCCATGTACATCAATTTTATATTATCACCATAAAAAGGTTTCAACACATCATAATACAATGTTAACATATGTAATTTGGACAATTCCAATATCGCAGCCCCTACATAAATAGGTTTATCAAACTTAATCTTTGTTTTCTTCATGTTGAAAAGTGCCATGTGCTCATCATAAATTCTTCTATAATTGAAGTTGGGCTTTGCAACCAATTTTTTGCTCAGGCTGGGGTCAGTAATTATTTTAACATCGGTATGTTTTCTGACATTTTCAATTGTTTTGCCATACACTGAATTCACCATCAATTTAAACAAGCCCTTATCAAATTGGCTCTTTGCAGATGTTCGAAGCTCTGTATTTGTATCAATGTATGGTTTCAACCATTCTGAGTGCCTGAACCTCAAAACTTTGCCAACTTTGGTCACTTGAACACCATGTTTCATCAGGAACTGGAGGTTTTTGTAATATATGACGTAACCTTGTTTCGGTTCCAGAGTCATCATGAGCTTCTTCTGTTTAGAGCCAGGTGAGCACTGAACCTCAGGAATTGGGGGCAGTTCAGAAAATTTATTGTGCAAATCATCAGGAATTGTCAGATCAACTTCTAAGAAGAGGCCATAGTCACTGTCATCAAAATTCTTAAGATTCTCAATATTGAAATCTTCAACCCACTCAAGCCCTGCATATGGCAGTTTTTGCATCATGGCATGACCATAGAGGCTGTTTGCATCTACATACGTTATATAATTTGATGGCCGTGCTGGATTATAATCAGGCATATATTTGTTATTTGCTCTGGCATATCTCTGGGAACATTGCACCGTCCCTCCTCTTATACCTTTCTCCATAAACAGATACGTATCTTGATCTTGGATCAGATCCAATTGCATGTTAGTGTTCAAAAACGTTGCAGACCATGCTAGGCCCGGGGCACTGAAAAAATATATTGGATCCAGTCTATAATTTTGCATCGAAGATTTTCTGAATGCCTGCAATATATCAGCTAAGAGGGTCACATCAAGTTTCAAATATGCCATGTGATAATCACCAAATGTCTTGCATTCTAAATTGTTCCACATCAACTGAGCATGGTGATAATCATCATCAGTGATTCCAGATCCTCTGATTTTGCTGTAAAACTCATGTTGTGGAGGCAGGGAACACTCATCAAATTTAGAAAAATCTGTAGCATAGTCATATGGATATACACCCTTCCGCCTAATTAATTTCAGGTCCTGATTTGGAAACAATGCACGTGTGATTTTGAATTGATCATCAGATAATTGAGTGGCCAGTGTAGCCAGGCTAGCAGATAAAATTCTGTAAGAATCAAGAAATCTTATGTGAATAGGAACACCATCAACTTTAATTATCTTGCTAATAGATATATATTTCTCATCATTTTCAGCTAAAATATTTAAATTCTGCTTCTCAAACCCCTCGTACCTGATCAGATGATGGAAATCATAATTGGATGCTCCATGGCAAAATATGGGGACAAATCTTGGTCTCTTGATCTTAATATTACAGCTTTTACACAGGGCCATTAAGAATTTACCATCTGTATGAGAATGATGATGTACCTTGATATTTGTATCTGAAAATTCAGAATCACATACCGGGCATTTTTCTGCATTGTTGAAATCCTCAATCTGTTTCTCTGTTAAAGGCAACATAGGTTTTGATTTTAATAAGATGTTAGATGCTATGTCACGGCACTCATTTTCTATTCTATGTGCAAATATTTTGATGGCATTTGGTCCCATGTATAAGCACGGCTCACTAGCTACACCATCCCGTATAACTATATAACAAAAGCTGGAAGGTTCATGTAGCTGGTATGGTGTAATTGAAGATTCTTCAGGATCTGGATTACAGAATGCAAGAGATTTGAGGTTCGATTCAAAATCACAGACAATATATGCGGGGTGTTCCAACAAGGCTTCAAACTTATTGAATTTGACATTTTCACTTGGATTAGGCATCACCATATGAACAGGTTTATGGTTGCCACAATATTTCAGATGCTCAATTAACTTGTTTTTAGCAATTTCTGCATTCTCTTACCGAACCCCTTTTATTATTTTTTGACCATCAAATACAGTTAAACATCTTCTGCACAACTTAAATATTCTATGAGTTTTGTCTAGTTGTTTTCTGACTAAAGCTTCAAGACTGTGTATCAGAGTATAATGGTGTGTATCATCCCCCTCAATTAAGAGCAGATCAATCGGAACAGCAGATTCATCATCAAGTGTACTGATTCTGAGAGGTGCTATCAAGCAATTGCCAGTGGAACAAATAAATACATTAATAGATAATTGTTTGCCATTGATGTGCCTGGCCCTTTTTTCAAATTTATCAATATTCTGGACAGACATTGGATATTCCAAACCCTCCATTGCATCGTCAAAATCGTGCTCATGTTGTTTGTAATAAGTTATTCTCTGAGGATCCCTTGAAACTGGATACAGAGCAGCTAATATACACCACAAAAAGCATTTCTGGTCGGTATTTTTTATATTAACCACGGCTTGTTTGTTTTTAATATTGGCAGGTAATGGCAGATATGTAGATCCTTGTAATGGGCTGAATTCAGAAATATTAACATATAACTTGTGTGGAGAACCGCATAGGCTCCATCCGGACTCTTTTGCAGCAAATTCAGAATGTTTAATATTCAATTGATTTATCAAGCTGCTTATTATTGTGTCTGAATTTGCGTTTGAATATACCGGTAGAGTTTCTGTTATGTGGGGCTGTGTAAATTTTGTGCCATTTGGTTTCTTATATTGTGTAAACAATTTGAGGGAGAGCTTATAAGAGCCATTTTGTGCATTAAGAATTGCCTGCAGATCAGAATTTATACTGTTCAAAAAATTCTCAATGCCACATCTTGGCTCTGATACAAACCGGTAATCCCTAAGTTGGGCATTAAAACTGCTATGGATGGGTGCATGGCGTGGCTGCTTTGCCGCTCTGGCATTAAGAGGTGCTTCATGCTTTCTTTTCAGACCAGATGTAGATGGTTGTAAGGGCAATGTTGATGACTGTGCAGAGCAAGTATCTTTATGTGTATATGTGAAGTATTGCAGATTATATTTTCTATGGCATTTAGGGCAAATTTTTGTGGGAGTTCTGTATTTGTCTGGGTTACAAATCTTTTGGTGCTTAGCCCAATTGGGGCTGGATATATTCTTATTGCATTGATTACAATGTTTTTGATTCGGCATTTTTGTTGTTGTTTATTATATACAATTTCTTGGGATTCAAATCAAAACTTTATACTGGATAAAAATATCAGCTGGGTTCAACACTGTGCTTTGTCTAGGTGTGTAGGTGTGTATGTGTGTATACACTTAATATTTTTGGCTTTGGTATTTATATACAATTTCTTGGGATTCAAATCAAAACTCTATGCTGGATAAAAATATCAGTTGGGTTCAACACTGTGCTTTGTCTAGGTGTGTATGTGTGTATGTGTGTATACACTTAATATTTTTGGCTTTGGTATTTATATACAATTTCTTGGGATTCAAATCAAAACTCTATGCTGGATAAAAATATCAGTTGGGTTCAACACTGTGCTTTGTCTAGGTGTGTATGTGTGTATGTGTGTATACACTTAATATTTTTGGCTTTGGTATTTATATACAATTTCTTGGGATTCAAATCAAAACTCTATGCTGGATAAAAATATCAGTTGGGTTCAACACTGTGCTTTGTCTAGGTGTGTATGTGTGTATGTGTGTATACACTTAATATTTTTGGCTTTGGTATTTATATACAATTTCTTGGGTTTCAATTCAAAACTCTATGCTGGATAAAAATATCAGTTGGGTTCAACACTGTGCTTTGTCTAGGTGTGTATGTGTGTATGTGTGTATACACTTAATATTTTTGGCTTTGGTATTTATATACAATTTCTTGGGATTCAAATCAAAACTCTATGCTGGATAAAAATATCAGTTGGGTTCAACACTGTGCTTTGTCTAGGTGTGTATGTGTGTATGTGTGTATACACTTAATATTTTTGGCTTTGGTATTTATATACAATTTCTTGGGATTCAAATCAAAACTCTATGCTGGATAAAAATATCAGTTGGGTTCAACACTGTGCTTTGTCTAGGTGTGTATGTGTGTATACACTTTATATTTTTGGCTTTGGTATTTATATACAATTTCTTGGGATTCAAATCAAAACTCTATGCTGGATAAAAATATCAGTTGGGTTCAACACTGTGCTTTGTCTAGGTGTGTATGTGTGTATGTGTGTATACACTTAATATTTTTGGCTTTGGTATTTATATACAATTTCTTGGGATTCAAATCAAAACTCTATGCTGGATAAAAATATCAGTTGGGTTCAACACTGTGCTTTGTCTAGGTGTGTATGTGTGTATGTGTGTATACACTTTATATTTTTGGCTTTGGTATTTATATACAATTTCTTGGGATTCAAATCAAAACTCTATGCTGGATAAAAATATCAGTTGGGTTCAACACTGTGCTTTGTCTAGGTGTGTATGTGTGTATGTGTGTATACACTTAATATTTTTGGCTTTGGTATTTATATACAATTTCTTGGGTTTCAATTCAAAACTCTATGCTGGATAAAAATATCAGTTGGGTTCAACACTGTGCTTTGTCTAGGTGTGTATGTGTGTATGTGTGTATAAACTTAATATTTTTGGCTTTGGTATTTATATACAATTTCTTGGGATTCAAATCAAAACTCTATGCTGGATAAAAATATCAGAAATAGGCCACAACTTGGCCACAAGTGGACCGGAAGTAGGCAAACCGGAAGTGGACCGGAAGTAAACCGGAAGTAGACCGGAAGTGGACCGGAAATAGACCGGAAGTGGACCGGAAGTGGACCGGAAGCGGACCGGAAGTGGACCGGAAGTGGACCGGAAGTGAACCGGAAGTGAACCGGAAGTGGACCGGAAGTAAATATGTGTGGGTGGGTGTGGGTGGGTGTGGGTGTAGGTGGCCTAGTTTTAAGTGTGGGCAAAAAATAACAAATTTATGGACAACAATCTCACAGAAGTGCCTTTTGTAAGTATAGGCAAATCAATCTGAGAGGGGTCATACTTTCTCATGGAATCCATGAGGGCTTTTTTACAAAAATCTTGGATTAGACAGGGTTCCACACTTGAGCAAAAAGCTCATATGGGCATGTTGAGCTTGTTTTAAGTGTAAGCAAATCTGCATGAGGGGGGTTCATACTTTCTTGCGCTGGTAGTATCGTATTTTATACTACTGTTAGTTGCTGACGAATGAACCACGTGGACACATTTCTCCGATTAGTACATGCATGGTGTTCTTTGCTTGGTGTACGTAATGCCATTCGCAAGAAAAG
Source organism: Lepisma saccharinum (assembly GCF_977018435.1). Lineage (NCBI taxonomy): Eukaryota > Metazoa > Arthropoda > Insecta > Zygentoma > Lepismatidae > Lepisma > Lepisma saccharinum. The sequence goes on from NC_139249.1 coordinate 44,337,285, forward strand.
ACCGGGGATGTAGTCTGCAAATGCCATTCTTCATCATGACAATGCACGGCCCCATGATCAATTCGACAGCAAAAACTCTCCCAAAGGGTTTTGCTTCATGTTCTTACACTCCTGACTTAGCTCTGTCATTTTCAGATTTTTTTGAGCCGCTTAAAGAGCATTTGAGAGGGAAGAAATTGAAGACAGATGAAGCACTGACAAGAGATGTCCTGCAGCGTTTACAACAGTCAAGTTCCTTCTACGCCAAAGGACTCAGGAAACTGACACAATGATGGCAGCGGTACCTGGATGCTCAGGTGATTCCTTTGAAAAACCCGCATAGTTCAGTGCTTGTAGGACTTCGTAATTTCTTCCTAGAAATGAACATCTCGGTCAACCTTGAACGACCCTTGCACAAAAATTGACAGTTTAGCGGAAGGGACACGTGCCGACTATCTATTGAAAAAGGTATTGATATACAACGATCAACAAAAATATTTGAGCAATCCTATCTAGATGGTAAAATAAAAAATAAGTCTAGCGCAAATACATGATTCGGGAGTAGATTTACTAGACATTTAAATAAGTCGACACCAGAAACCGAATCCGCGACTTGTTAATTGCCTGGTGATAACGTTAACTGGTTAACTGATTGGACCAATATTTCCGAATTTTTACAATTTGTCCTGAGAAAATGAAATTTCAAGCTCATGTCGATTTCAGTATCTCATTGTCAATATAAATAACATAGATCTACTTCTATTTCACAAAAATCCACTAATGCTATCATATTACAATCAGAGGGTACTGGGTTAATTTCCTGGTGGAGGTACGTTCTACAGCGGTTCAGTTATTTTGAAGGTCAAGCATCGGTTAGTTTATCTGACCACAAACTGAGCTTTTTAAAAAAAACTCTTTCTCTCTTTCTCTCTCTCTCTCTCTCTCTCTCTCTCTCTCTCTCTCTCTCATACACACACACACACACACATAGCTATGAGCCTTTTTTAATATCTAGAAAAATATTCGCATTATATTTCCAATGTTACGTCTTATAACTTTGCAGCATATTCTGTACCACTCCTAAGAAAATATTCTAAATCCACATATATGTACAAATAAAAGGCTAGGTAATAACTAGTACACTAATAATAATGAAAATAATAGTAATAATAATAACCCGTAGCGCAACAGGCCGTGAGGACCAGGGCCTACCTACCGACTGGCAGCCCCATTTCCACCTACCGAGGTGGGAGATCATCCAAACGGCTACTGGGTGACGTGTGGTCAGCACGACAAACCCCCAGTCTTTGCTGTATTTTTTATGACCGGGTTACGCTACTCATTCGTAGCTAACCAATTTCCTCACGATAGTGGGTGACCACCGACCGCATACACAGGCCGAAATCTCAGGAGAAAAGTTGTTACGATTTCCCCAGGAGACTCGCACTTACGCGCGTCCCGTGGAGACACATAGTGGTTCGGATCGCACTTAAAACTGTAGGTCGAGTCCCAATTAGCCTTAGTTTGCATAAAGTGAACTTAAAACACCAAATCAACCAATACTATCTGAAATATCTTTTTTCCACTCTTACCGAAAATATATCCTCCCAGTTTATGATGTTGCCGCAAGAGAGCTACTTCCTGTCCTGTCAACTTTAGTCTGTAATGGATTCGATGCTTGGAGGAAAGGTTAGTGTCTCGTCGGGGGTGGTAATTGAAGTTGTGGGGGAGGAAGTAGGAAGTGGGTGCCAGCGGAAGAATGGGTTCGCCGTGAAGGGAAGCTTCGTCACTTTCCAGGGTGGTAGTTGCGAATTTATTTCAACCGACCTCTGAGTTGGATTGGTTAGCGTAACTTCGTTCGAAGTCAAGAGTACAATATTCTGTTCCTGGGTAATGTGGCATTGTGTTTATCCCATCACTTATGTCATCCAGCAATTCATTCTTATCATCGCGAATAACTTCGGAAAGTACAAAATCAATTGAAATTATCGAATTGAAAATGCGAATAATTTATTTCAGAAATGAAACTCAGTAATTCATTACTTATTAATAGGAGCGGATTTATATGAACGGGAATGGTCAAAATATGGCTAAAACAGACGAAATATGCACAAAAATTGTACCCTCAAGTTTCTATCATGGTCAATAATATGATTTAAGAAGTTTTGAAACTACTTGCTCTTGCTATTGAAACATATTATCATTGTCATTTCACATTGCGAAACCAATTTTATTAAAATTTTTATTCAAGGTGCACGTGTTGTTGCTACAAAGATGTCCCTTGAACCGTGAAACCGCGGGCTGCCATTGCATGCAGTGTCGACATACAACACGAATCTTTACTCTGTTGAATAAAAATCTACATAAAATCGGTTTTGCAATGTGAATTGACAATGATAATGGGTTTTAAAAACAGCTGCAAACAGCTTAAAAATAAGACCAAGATCGTATTTGTACGATTCCCCAATTCTAAGAAAGGTTGTTTTTTCACATAATCGATAAGAACCTTTCTTGGCCGATTTTAAAGATCTAAGAATTAAGAATTGTATTCAAAACATTTCTGTCTGCACCGTACTAAAATTTCGTCACGATCGGATCACAAGTTTTTTATTTATATAAAATAAAACGGCAGTCTTTGGTTCTCACGACAATAAAATATCGCAGGCATTCTCTAAAGAAATTTTGGTTCCCATAGCTTAACCGAAATTGAATAAGCAAAATTTTTATGTGACTTGTTTTTAGGTAGGTCCGTTCAGGGCTCGAAGTAGAAATTTTCAAGAAACGGAACATTTAATTTTCTTAACGTGTTATTATTATTATTATTATTATTAGTAGTAGTAGTAGTAGTAGTAGTAGTAGTAGTAGTAGTTGTTGTTGTTGTAGTAGTACAGGGCGTTCGAAAAGTCTCTGCACTTAAAGTTTGTAAATTTATTTGTTGCGTATAATTTATTGAACTTGTCAACGTAATGAATACATACTTTTGTTAACTATATCTTGAAATACACAAAACATAATTCGTAAAGTAAATTTGAGTAATATTGCAATTTCTGAGGTCGGTAACACATTGACAAGAAGCAGAACTTTCCTCGCGTTGAAATACACGAGAAGAGTATTGAAACTAAATTTGAAACAATCATCCATTGCGATTTTACCTGGTGCCGGATGATTTGGAAATAAACTTTTCCACTTCTCCACAGATTTTTCATATGACATACTCAAAATATGCTTCCAAGATAGTGATTCGCTGTGTGCGCCTAAAGATTAACGGCAACGGAACGCAACTGACCCGTTTCTGGCTACTTAATGGGCGATAACCTTTAAGATAACCTGCAACTTCTGGCACGGAAATTCCGTGCTTTGGTTTCGCGCGTTTTCCTGAAGTGGGTGTTACATCATTTGATTTCAATAGAAGCAGACAACAGAAGTTCTGTTACCGCATTTCTCCGCGTTTCCATGCGTCTCAGTTCCACTCATCCAGGTGAATGCCTTGGTAGCTTTTTTAAAGTACGGAGTGTGGAGACTTTTTGAACGCACTGTATAAGCAAGTAAGAGTGCGGAAACTTTTCGAACGCACTGTAGAAGCAACAGCAACAGGGGCAATAGTAGTAGTGTTTCATTACTAAAGCAACGAGAATAACGACTAATGGAATGAGGCGCTGTATTCGAAGTAATGATAGTTAATGCTAAAACATTTATATAAGAAATATAAAGATCATGCCACACGAAAGAATTTAGTTTGATTTAGGAATTAGGATGTCCAGGTAACTTTATACCGTTATGTTAATCAATGAAGATATAAAACACAATAAGAGAACCTGAATTTGTGTAAAGATCTTGTGCAGGAGGATACTTCTGTCAAGGCAAGAAAATGCACAAGACACGACAAATAATACTAATTAACAAATAAAAAAAGTAAAAAACGAGAACCAGATGGCACAAAAACATAAGGCAATGTAGATGCCAATATACTCTGCTAAGTCCCCTGGCGTCAACAACAATCTTCACGTAGACGGGAACTTCATAAGAATGCTATAATATCTATTAAAGAGCATTAACAATTTACACTGAAGAGGGAAATGTAGTGAAATATGTTTGCACTGGAACGGTCCGTTACCATTCCTGACGAGACGGAACGGGAAGGTTCCAGATATTCACGAACCGGAACGTCGTTTCGGTCCGCTCCGGTCCATTTCGAGCCCTGGGTCCGTTGGTTAAATTTTAATTGGATTACAAACTCGAATGTTCATAATTTTTAATCCGATTGTAGGTGATCTTGACAATTTGATACAGCATTGTGAAGACAGTTTTCAAGCAAGCTCATTCACTGTCAGAACAGAAGGTAGAGACGATAAGAAAAACTTGAAATCCCGGGCTTCCTGAGCGTGAAAATTGCTTCAAACACTTTCATTGGCGTTATTATTCAAGAATCGAAACTATGCTTGGCTGTATTTCCTGCGCAAGATGGATATATATTTTGGTTCTGAAGAGCTAAGTTTCAGAGCCACGAACTGCTACAAATGAGCCAAGAATACCAAGAAGAAAAATGTATTTTTCTTACCTCTTTTTCGATACTCTTCGAAATCCATTCTTTTCAAAGTATGTGTGTCACCTGAAAAATAAAAGAAAGTGTCTCATTAATTCATGTGAACTAACATAATGTAAATAATCTCATACTGGGACATAATATTTTACTTACCATGGAATGAATTTAGTAAATTAAAAACACAGCACGCAACAGACAATGCCTTAAAACCTAGCTGTATACGGGATTGGTGCGAGGCACATCCAGCTGTTAACACTTGGCGAAAATTGGTTTCTCAAATATGCTGATAGCACGAAACTTACATGTTTTATTTTCACTAATACAATTCTAATAATGCCTACGTTATTAGGTTAGGAGGCCAGGTGTAGGGCTATTAGCAACCAGTTCTATTAATTTTATTTAACAGAAAATTCCAAATACAGCTTTAGCTATTTTATATTTGAATATAATAACAATAGAAAATAACAATAAAAAATAAAATCTTATAAACTTAATTACATAAATGTGATAAAGTGACTTACATATTTTTTACACAACAACCTTCTAAAACGTAACTGGTTTTCAAAAATGTCCATTCTGTTTGCTAAATTGTTGTATTGGCTGGGTAATCTGTAGCACAGGGAACGCTGAATCCGGCGTAATCTTGGTTTATGGCAGGTGGAAAGTTTAGGCCTTATGACTCCCCCACTTAATTTACGTTTATGTAAAAGGCAAGTTGCGTGCGAAAGTCTTAGCACGCAATAGATAGGTGAAACAGAACCCCTTTTTCCTCGAACCACAAAACTACACGTGGAGTGAGAGCTTCATTACTCAATTAGATACACCGAAACCTATTCAACTCTAAGTTTAATGCAACAAATGTATTGCATGTTTAACAATTTGAAAGGTACATACAATCTATATTCATAGATTTCATAAACATTCAATTAACAAGAATTGTAACAAATATCACACCAACTTTTAAATTAATAACTATTAAATAATAACTTTGCCTGCAGTTTCAGAGTTCCGCCCGTGTACATATTAAGTGGTTATAGCAGGAAATTAATTCTTTACTTTAATCGGAAGTAACACAATCGACTATACCTAGTGTATGCTATTGAAATTTGATAAAAAATATAGCTCCCCCATTTTTAAGTAGTTACTACACTGGTCAAAAAAATTAGGGGAGCAAGCAAGAAATCCCAAAACCAAAGTTGGTAAGTCAAAAGTAGCAATGTATTTTGATTAGGTGAGTGTGTCCTCAACCAGTACAATACATGTCTATTGTGTCATTAGCACAACAGAGTTTTTGGGGTGATTTCTGCAAGGTACTGCACAAAATCAGGAGAACAGCACGGTGATAAGACAACAGAAATGGACAGATACGCAACAGATCCATACCTCTAATAAGGCGTGTGGTCGTCATGAACTGCTATGACAGCTGCACATCTGTTTTGCATGGAACCAATAAGGTTATCAACGACAGCCTGCAGGATATTCACCCATTCCTCCAGAAGGGCCATTTCCAACAGTTGCAGATTTGTAGGCGGCGCTAGCCGAGCAGCAATACGTCTTCCGAGTGTGTCCCACACATGTTCAATGGGATTCAAGTCTGGGGAGGACGCTGGCCATACCATTCGTTCGATACCCTCATCCCGTAGCATGGCGTCAACCAGACGTGCTCGGTGAGGTCGGGCATTATCGTCCACAAAAATGAAACGATCACCGATATCTGAAGCCATTGGGACAACATGAGGCCTGAGGATCTCATCCCGGTACCGTAAGGCTGTCAAAGTATCGTTCCGGATAATGTGCAGGGGGGTACGTCGACCAACACTGATCCCTGCCCATACCATTAAGCCACCGCCACCATACTGAGACACTTCGCGCACATGTGCGGGATAATTGCGAGTCCCACGTTCCCTCCAGATAAGAATGCGTCGATTATCTGACTGGGGACTGAAACGCGACTCATCCGAGAAGAGAACTGAACTCCACTCTCCATGTCCCCAATCACGATGTTCCACAGCCCACTGTCTGCGGGCCCTACGGTGTTGGGCATTCAGAGGGACACACACCATTGGTCTTCTTGGATAAAGACCCCTTTCCCGCAGGCGATTTCGTACAGTTTGGCCCGAGACTCTTCGTCCTATTGGCAAAACAAGGCCGCGTTGCAAGTGAGTTGCAGTTTGCTGCCTATTCCTGCGAGCCGACCCCAAACTGTTGTTGACCGTGGGCGACCTTGCCAAGGCCTCCTTCGTACTGTACCTGTCTGTTGAAATCGTGTCCACAACCTGGAAATGACACTGCGTGACACACCAAGGGCTGCAGCCACCTCACGTTGTGTTTGCCCTGCTTCCATCCTCCCAATGGCTCTCCATGCGCTAGATTCCCCTAAATCGTGTTGTTCTGCCGTCGTTCCTATTCAACACTACTCAACTGAATCCCACCTGCACTTACGGTCTGCCAGCACCACACAACCGGTGTTCCCAAGTGACCTCGTGATTGCTCCTCATATCACAAATTCTGCCACGTGCCTTATGATGTCACTAGAGAGCTCTTCATGCTGATGATTCATCACAGACGAATTGTACTGGTTGAGGACACGCTTACTTCATCAACATACATTGCTACTTTTGACTTTCCAACTTTGGTTTTGGGATTTCTTGCTTGCTCCCCTAATTGTCTTGACCATTGTATTATTTCCAGATGGCCAATGAGGTTAATAACACGGATTAAGCCCACTTTTGACGAAATAATTTTCCTAATCATTTTTGTTTACATTTATGGGGCCTCTCCAATAGCGCAGTCGTAGCATCGTCGCCTTGTAATCAAGGTGTCCCGGGTTCGAGAACCGGCGGATACACAATGCCAGTAGTGTAAACTTAGCGGTTCGACCCCAGGATGAGCCATTTTTTTACGATTTAACCTCAGTTATAGCCTTTCATGGCGATTTTTTTGTGGATTTTATAGCGTTCAACGACATTTTAATGCAATTTTCATGAGAACTAAATTTTCACAAAAGGATGTGATATATATTATAAAATACATTATTGTATGTGGTGAACTAGCAGTTATGGCCAATGTACATAGTCTGTGCATAGCAACGATCATGCATCTTGTTTATGTGTCTGATGGATGATTTAAGTTTTAATAGTGTAATCCACCTTGTTACAAATTTGAATATATTTAATTATGAAGTTCCAATCTTGAGATGTTTATTTCTGTTTATGTCATTAATATTAGGACATAACAAAATGGCGACGAGGATTAAAGAAGATAAATAATTACTACTGTAAGTAGAATTATAGTAATTAAGTCCAAGTGAGCCAGTATGGAAAAACACATAAGTTTTATACCTGCATTTGAGGCTTATGACCCAAGCCAGGATATAAATTCGTATATTAAAAGATTCAAGGCTTTTATTGAGGCTAACGATATACAAGAAAGGAAACTAGTGTTTACTCTTATTTCTGTAATCGGTAGTTTACCATATCAAGAGCTGGAACACAGATTAAGTCCAAAGGATCCATAAGATTGCACCTTGGATGACTCTTTGATATATTGCGAAAAATATATGCACCACAGGTTAATAAATGGATTCAAGTGTATATTAGCCGGTTCTAAGTAGTACTTTGTAGGTATTCTCTTTTTTTACCAATTGAATATCACTTTTTGACATATTTTGACAATTTTTTGTCGATGTTTTAGCGTTTAGCAATGTTTTTAGTACAATTTTCACTGCAAAACTTTTTCCCCCACTCGTACTTGGTAGGTATGCATTTGTATCCTCTTTTTTTATCAATCGAATATCAGTTTTTGACATATTTTGACAATTTTTTGTCGATGTTTTAGCGTTTAGCGATGTTTTAGCAAAATTTCCTATTTTTCCCACGTCGTACTTGGTACGAATGCCACGATCTTACGTGATATAACTTAACCTATCCTTTTTTATTACGTGCTAAACTACACGAGAGCCTCTACTAGTAGTGGTAGTGCCCGGGTTCTACGCCCTGAAGTGAGGATAAAAAAAACCTCAAAAACTCACTTTCTCTCCACGTTCCGCGCCTCATTTATTGCGCTGACGATGTTTCGCAGCGTAGAAAACAGCACCAAAACATCAAAAACTCACTTTACTCATTTGGGGTTCAGCCTCGAAGTGAGGCTCGGTGAGGCTCGCCTTAATGGTTTTACGTGATATAACTTAACCTATCTTACGATTTTTTTTTACGATCTTCAGTGACCTATCATTTTTTTTATTTGCACACCGAACTAACTTACATTATATTTTATATAACCTTGTTGATTTTTTTTTAGTATGTGGCAATTTTTTTTTAGGAATATTTTTTAAAACTGCTCCGTGACCCTCTTGTTTTTCACGTCCTGGACAAAGGACTTCTCGGCGACCAGGATGACGCTGCACACGGTGTCCTCGGGCAGCGCGTCGTGGAACTCGCAGACGACCTTGATGTTGGTTCGATCGTTGACCACGACCTGCTTTCTTTTTGTGGTGTTGATGACGAACATGGGTCTGTGGGTTATGAATTCGCTGGGCGCGTAGTACATGTCCACGTTTCCCTCTGTTACTCTCTTGTAAGCGGTGTAAGCTTCGTAAAGTTTTAGATAATCATCTTTGGTCATGTCGAGGTTGTAATTCTCGCGCGGGAACACTTCGTTCCTGCCATTCTTCAGATAAACGTTCTTCATCTTGCAGTCGTCGAATTCGCAAACAGATTTTTCCTAAGTCTTACCGTTTCCAAGATAACCCCACTTCCGGTCGCCATTTTGGATTTCCGAGCATAGGTTCTATTCATATTTTACTTACATATAGGCGTACATGATGAATCCGCAAACAGATTTTTCCTAAGTCTTACCGTTTCCAAGATAACCCCACTTCCGGTCGCCATTTTGAATTTCCGAGCATAGGTTCTATTCATATTTTACTTACATATAGGCGTACGTGATGAATCAGCAAACAGATTTTTCCTAAGTCTTACCGTTTCCAAGATAATCCCACTTCCGGTCGCCATTTTGGATTTCCGAACATAGGTTCTATTCATACTTTTTCTCACATATAGGCGTACGTGATGAATCCGCAAACAGATTTTTCCTAAGTCTTACCGTTTCCAAGACAACCCCACTTCCGGTCGCCATTTTGAATTTCCGAGCATAGGTTCTATTCATACTTTTTCTCACATATAGGTGTACATGATGAATCACCAAACAGATTTTTCCTAAGTCTTACCGTTTCCAAGATAACCCCACTTCCGGTCGCCATTTTGAATTTCCGATCATAGCTTCTATTCATATTTTACTTACATATAGGCGTACGTGATGAATCAGCAAACAGATTTTTCCTAAGTCTTACCGTTTCCAAGATAATCCCACTTCCGGTCGCCATTTTGGATTTCCGAACATAGGTTCTATTCATACTTTTTCTCACATATAGGCGTACGTGATGAATCCGCAAACAGATTTTTCCTAAGTCTTACCGTTTCCAAGATAACCCCACTTCCGGTCGCCATTTTGAATTTCCGAACATAGGTTCTATTCACATTTTACTCACGTATAGGCGTACGGTATGAATCCGCAAACAGATTTTTCCTAAGTCATGAATTGGACGGTTCTATGGCAACCTATATTAATTCTCGTAAGAGAACAGAAAACACACAAAAAAAAAGAAAAACAATACTGTGGTCACTACAACAAATAGTCTTCTTCAACCCCTATCCAACAAACAAAAAAAAAATCATCATCCTAACTAGAACCATGTAACTAACATTGTGATGACTCATATTAAGCACCCCTTAATTGTATTACTTATAAGGGTATACTATTGCACAACGTTTTTGCAACAAGTTATTACGTAACATTGTGATGACTCATATCTAATGCCCTTCGTTGTATTAACTATAAGGGAATAAACTATTACACAACATGTTGCAACAAGTTATGACGTAATGTGATGAGTCATATCTAACGTGGCGTCTTCTGATTGGTTAATTATTACAGGTGTTTTCAATACGGTCCGCGCTTTTATTATATAAGACGGCATACACTGCAGATCAGTCAGTCTCGTGAGAGCAGCCGAAGAGTACGGACGTCCTGTTGCAGCGCTCCTCGTTTTTGTAAAAAAAAATAGGTATTTAACTTTCTTTGAAGCTACATACCATCTATTATTTCAAGTTCAAAGGTGTTTCACGTGGTTTTTCATAGTAATTTCGACCAGATTGAATTTTGACGTGATCGTGCATTTTCTATTTCACCTCAAGAAATTCTATATAAATAACATACCTGAAAATTGTATCGCTATATACTTGACTTTTTGATTTCTGTGATTTTCGAAAAAGCAATGGCATCCACCGCCAGTTTCAATCGTAGAAATGATAAAACTGAATGTGTTACTTGTGGGAAGCTAATCTCAAGGAACAATTTATCGGTACACAGGGCAAGATGTAGCGAAACAGGTTCGAGAATTAATCGTTCGTTACCTTCTAAGCCTTGTGCTCGATGCGGAAAAATGATCAGCATTACAAATTTAAGTAAACACCTCAAAATTTGCAAACCATCGACCGGACAAGCATCGAAAAGGAAAATCGATAATTCAGAAACGGAAGCTTCCACTTCCAAACTAAGTAAATTATCCAATGAACGCAAACCAATTAGATCTGCATTCAACGACCAACTCCAGGATTTTTCAATTAAGTCAGAACCAGGCCGTGACATTCTAAGTTTCTTGGACGAAACAAAAACATCTGTACTAAATATTTTGAAAGATAAACTTGAAAACAACTCTATAAAAGTATACGTTGTTCTGTTTTCTGAATACGAGAAAGTTGATGGCACAACGAGTATTTTTTATCATCGTACAAAAAACCAGACACTTTATTTTGCTGACGTCGAAAATTTGGACAACTTCTATTATAAAGTTTCCAACGAGCTGGTTAAGAAACATGACGATTTCGAGGCTAAAGGGTCGGGATGGTCTCTATGTGGAAGTCCTCACACGTTAACTGTTTACGTGAACCAATTCTCGCCTCTTCGCGCTTCCAGCTACGTTCCTCTTCCACCGAACATTCAACACAAGAGGGCTGTGTTAAATATACAGAACAGCGATAAAAAGTGTTTCCTTTGGTGTGTGTTGGCAGAACTTCATCCGATTCAATTGTCAAATCATCCAGAACGGATTTATCATTACAAGCAATACGAGTCCGAGTTTGAAAGTGTAATGTCTGACATCGAATACCCGGTGACATTGTCGGATATAACAAAGTTCGAAAATCGTGCCGGAAAACGCATCGCTATTAATGTATATTCCTTCACGTCAGATAAATATCTCGTGCATCCCGTCAGGATAAGCGATATCGACGATGACGATGCTCGTGTGATTAATCTTCTTCTAATTTCAAACGAGGATGTTCATCACTACACGCTAATTCGTTCACTATCACGTTTGGTCAAAAGTCAAACAACCAAGTATGAACATTGCATCGAAGTTTGTCCGAGATGCCTAACCACGTTCGACGATCAAAAACAACTCAATTATCGAAAATACACCGGACGTCAAACTGCTGTCGATAAACTTGCCGAACATAAAATTTATTGCGGTGACAACAGACAAAACATTGCAACAACGTTGCAACGTTTAGAAAGTCGTTGATTTTGTTTCTGTATTTTCCGTCGTTGGGTTTCCTCGTCATGTCGATCGTCGCGAATCCGAAATCGTCACTGTTCAAGCAAGAAGAGCAGCGTTCCGAAAATTGATTGATCAACAGGCCGTTGAGTTTAGATAACATGGAAGGTAGAAATTCATGATCTGCCGTGCGGTGTACAGTCTCCATTGTTTGCTTTTCGGAAACCAAAGAGATTCATTGTCCTTGCTAGTTATTTATTGTGTATGTGATAATTTGAGACAGTTAAAGATTTTTTTTATTTTAGTTATAGTTATTTAAGTTTATTTTTTTCATTTGCATTGCCTACAATTTTTACTAATTTCTAAACGATAGTGTTCCCAAGGCAACGTGTGGATTCCACAAGACAAAATGCATCTTTTATCGTCATGCGGATCTAATGCTACTTTCCTAACTTTGTTTGTTGTAATCACGTGGTCTACGCTTTGGATTCTTTGTTCTATACTTAGTATCGTCGATTGTGAGTAAAGGCAATCAATGTAATCGTGGAAGTTGAGTTTGTTCTCCACCGAATTTTTGCCCACACCTTTTGCTTTCTTCGTGATGCTACTCTCTGTTCTCATGGCATACATCTTCGAACGCAAACCCGCGAACTCGACAATAATATCACCGTTACATTCATCTTTCAGTTTACCTAGGACTTTTTTGTTACGAGATGGAATTCCAAATCTGTTGGGTTGAGGATACGCAGAAGTATCGAAATACTCAAGCATGGAAGGATTTTTTATGTCTTCGTATAGGTTAGGTGTTTGTATGCTGTAAATAAAGCTGTCGGTGTCCGTGTACAAAAGTGATATTTTATCATTGAAGAAGGGTTTCATCACGTCATAATGAAATTCGAACATGTAAAGTTTCGACAAGTCGAGAACCGTTGCGCCAACGTAAATTGGTTTTCTGAATTTCATCAATTTTATATCTAGATTGAAAAGTGCCAAATTCTCGTTGTAAATTTTTCTCGACTTGAATCTAGGATCGGGTATCCACTTCCGACATTTATTCTTATCGGAAATTAATTTCACGTCTACGTGCTTTCTAACATTCTCCATGGTCTTTCCGTACACCGCATTGTTCATTAATTTAAAGAAGTCCTTGTCTAAATCGGAAGTGGCAGCTGTTCTATGTTGTGTGTTAGTTTCTATGTAAGGTCTTAACCACGTGGAATGTTTAAACTTTAGTATTCTTCTAATATTTACTATCTGAACACCCTTCCCAATCAAAAACCGGAGATTCTTGTAGTGGACGACGTATCTCTGTTTAGGGTCCAATGTTAACAAAAGCTTGTCTTGAACCGAGTCGGGTGGACATTTGATTTCGGGAGTCGGAGGCAAATCCGAAAACGTGTCGTGCAGGTGGTCGGAGAATTGGAGATCTACCTCTGCGAAGAAACCACACTCGCTATCGTCGAAATGAATAATGTCTATCGAAGTGGGATCTAACCATTCGAATCCCCCGTAAGGAAGTTTCTGAACCATGGCATGTCCGTAGAGATTATTAACGTCGGCGTAGAAGATGTAATTCGATGCTCGATTTGAATCGTAATCTTCTTTCATGTGTACGTTATTAGCTTTTGCATGTCTCTGTACGCATTGCACCATTCCACCTCGTATCCCTCTTTCGATAAATAGCAACATGTCAACGTCCGATATCAGTTCCAGCTTGACCTTTGTCTGGAATAACATTGCCGACCACGCTAATCCCGGTAGACTGTAGAAATACGCTGGATCTAATTTATAAATATTCGTTGCCGTTTTCCTGAACGCTTGAAAAACATCCGCTAGTATCGTCACGTCTAATTTTAAGTATGCGTCGTGGTAGTCTCCGAGTGTCCTACATTCTAATTTCTCTCACATGAGTTGCGCGTGTTGGTATTCTTCGTCCGTGATTCCTTTCTCTCTGAGTCTGCTGTAAAATTCTCTTGGAAGTGGAAGAGCATCGTCGTTAAATTTAGAACCATCACTAACATATTCGTAAGGATAAACCCCTTTACGTCTAACGAGTTCTATGTCTACGTTGGGAAAACTAGCTCTAGTTATTTTAAATTGATCGTCGGTGAGTTTGTTCGCTAAAGCATCCAGACTTGCAGAGAGAAATCTATACGAATCCAGGAAGCGCATCTCGATTGTATTTTTCGTTCCCGGAATCGACACTTGCTTGCTGAGACTAATGTAGCGTTCTTCATTCTCGGCCAAGACACCTATACGTTTCGGATCGTAGCCAAGATGTCTCACCAGGTGGTGAAAATCATATCCGCTTCCGTTGTGAAAGAATATGGGGATGAATTTAGGTTTCTGGATTTTAAGATTGCACGTGTTGCAAATTCCACCTATGTAGTTTCCGCTGAAATGATCGTGGTGGAATATTTTTTTGTTCTCATCAGTGAAACTTTGATCACATACCGGACACACCTCAGTGGAATTGTAATTTTGAAGTTCATTTTCAGTTAAAGGTGGCATCGGTTTTGATGTAAGCAGTACGCTACCAATTACCTCAACCTCCTCCACCATTTTTTCCAGGAAGTGTTCGATTACATTTGGCCCGCGGTATATATATGCTTCATTTATTTTATCGCGTCGCACAACAACATAGCCGAAACTATTAGGTTGATGAAGCTGGTACGGCGTTGTGGAGGAAATTTCAGGATCCGGTTCGCAGTAGGAGAGTGGTTTCAGGAAAGACTCGAAATCTGCGACGATGATTGCGGGATGTTCCGACAATGCCTTGTGCATTTTGAATTCTTCGACTTCGTTCGTTTCGGGCATCAACATTCTAGCCGGTCTGTTGTCACCGCAATAAATTTTATGTTCGGCAAGTTTATCGACAGCAGTTTGACGTCCGGTGTATTTTCGATAATTGAGTTGTTTTTGATCGTCGAACGTGGTTAGGCATCTCGGACAAACTTCGATGCAATGTTCATACTTGGTTGTTTGACTTTTGACCAAACGTGATAGTGAACGAATTAGCGTGTAGTGATGAACATCCTCGTTTGAAATTAGAAGAAGATTAATCACACGAGCATCGTCATCGTCGATATCGCTTATCCTGACGGGATGCACGAGATATTTATCTGACGTGAAGGAATATACATTAATAGCGATGCGTTTTCCGGCACGATTTTCGAACTTTGTTATATCCGACAATGTCACCGGGTATTCGATGTCAGACATTACACTTTCAAACTCGGACTCGTATTGCTTGTAATGATAAATCCGTTCTGGATGATTTGACAATTGAATCGGATGAAGTTCTGCCAACACACACCAAAGGAAACACTTTTTATCGCTGTTCTGTATATTTAACATAGCCCTCTTGTGTTGAATGTTCGGTGGAAGAGGAACGTAGCTGGAAGCGCGAAGAGGCGAGAATTGGTTCACGTAAACAGTTAACGTGTGAGGACTTCCACATAGAGACCATCCCGACCCTTTAGCCTCGAAATCGTCATGTTTCTTAACCAGCTCGTTGGAAACTTTATAATAGAAGTTGTCCAAATTTTCGACGTCAGCAAAATAAAGTGTCTGGTTTTTTGTACGATGATAAAAAATACTCGTTGTGCCATCAACTTTCTCGTATTCAGAAAACAGAACAACGTATACTTTTATAGAGTTGTTTTCAAGTTTATCTTTCAAAATATTTAGTACAGATGTTTTTGTTTCGTCCAAGAAACTTAGAATGTCACGGCCTGGTTCTGACTTAATTGAAAAATCCTGGAGTTGGTCGTTGAATGCAGATCTAATTGGTTTGCGTTCATTGGATAATTTACTTAGTTTGGAAGTGGAAGCTTCCGTTTCTGAATTATCGATTTTCCTTTTCGATGCTTGTCCGGTCGATGGTTTGCAAATTTTGAGGTGTTTACTTAAATTTGTAATGCTGATCATTTTTCCGCATCGAGCACAAGGCTTAGAAGGTAACGAACGATTAATTCTCGAACCTGTTTCGCTACATCTTGCCCTGTGTACCGATAAATTGTTCCTTGAGATTAGCTTCCCACAAGTAACACATTCAGTTTTATCATTTCTACGATTGAAACTGGCGGTGGATGCCATTGCTTTTTCGAAAATCACAGAAATCAAAAAGTCAAGTATATAGCGATACAATTTTCAGGTATGTTATTTATATAGAATTTCTTGAGGTGAAATAGAAAATGCACGATCACGTCAAAATTCAATCTGGTCGAAATTACTATGAAAAACCACGTGAAACACCTTTGAACTTGAAATAATAGATGGTATGTAGCTTCAAAGAAAGTTAAATACCTATTTTTTTTTACAAAAACGAGGAGCGCTGCAACAGGACGTCCGTACTCTTCGGCTGCTCTCACGAGACTGACTGATCTGCAGTGTATGCCGTCTTATATAATAAAAGCGCGGACCGTATTGAAAACACCTGTAATAATTAACCAATCAGAAGACGCCACGTTAGATATGACTCATCACATTACGTCATAACTTGTTGCAACATGTTGTGTAATAGTTTATTCCCTTATAGTTAATACAACGAAGGGCATTAGATATGAGTCATCACAATGTTACGTAATAACTTGTTGCAAAAACGTTGTGCAATAGTATACCCTTATAAGTAATACAATTAAGGGGTGCTTAATATGAGTCATCACAATGTTAGTTACATGGTTCTAGTTAGGATGATGATTTTTTTTTTGTTTGTTGGATAGGGGTTGAAGAAGACTATTTGTTGTAGTGACCACAGTATTGTTTTTCTTTTTTTTTGTGTGTTTTCTGTTCTCTTACGAGAATTAATATAGGTTGCCATAGAACCGTCCAATTCATGACTTAGGAAAAATCTGTTTGCGGATTCATACCGTACGCCTATACGTGAGTAAAATGTGAATAGAACCTATGTTCGGAAATTCAAAATGGCGACCGGAAGTGGGGTTATCTTGGAAACGGTAAGACTTAGGAAAAATCTGTTTGCGGATTCATCACGTACGCCTATATGTGAGAAAAAGTATGAATAGAACCTATGTTCGGAAATCCAAAATGGCGACCGGAAGTGGGATTATCTTGGAAACGGTAAGACTTAGGAAAAATCTGTTTGCTGATTCATCACGTACGCCTATATGTAAGTAAAATATGAATAGAAGCTATGATCGGAAATTCAAAATGGCGACCGGAAGTGGGGTTATCTTGGAAACGGTAAGACTTAGGAAAAATCTGTTTGGTGATTCATCATGTACACCTATATGTGAGAAAAAGTATGAATAGAACCTATGCTCGGAAATTCAAAATGGCGACCGGAAGTGGGGTTGTCTTGGAAACGGTAAGACTTAGGAAAAATCTGTTTGCGGATTCATCACGTACGCCTATATGTGAGAAAAAGTATGAATAGAACCTATGTTCGGAAATCCAAAATGGCGACCGGAAGTGGGATTATCTTGGAAACGGTAAGACTTAGGAAAAATCTGTTTGCTGATTCATCACGTACGCCTATATGTAAGTAAAATATGAATAGAACCTATGCTCGGAAATTCAAAATGGCGACCGGAAGTGGGGTTATCTTGGAAACGGTAAGACTTAGGAAAAATCTGTTTGCGGATTCATCATGTACGCCTATATGTAAGTAAAATATGAATAGAACCTATGCTCGGAAATCCAAAATGGCGACCGGAAGTGGGGTTATCTTGGAAACGGTAAGACTTAGGAAAAATCTGTTTGCGAATTCGACGACTGCAAGATGAAGAACGTTTATCTGAAGAATGGCAGGAACGAAGTGTTCCCGCGCGAGAATTACAACCTCGACATGACCAAAGATGATTATCTAAAACTTTACGAAGCTTACACCGCTTACAAGAGAGTAACAGAGGGAAACGTGGACATGTACTACGCGCCCAGCGAATTCATAACCCACAGACCCATGTTCGTCATCAACACCACAAAAAGAAAGCAGGTCGTGGTCAACGATCGAACCAACATCAAGGTCGTCTGCGAGTTCCACGACGCGCTGCCCGAGGACACCGTGTGCAGCGTCATCCTGGTCGCCGAGAAGTCCTTTGTCCAGGACGTGAAAAACAAGAGGGTCACGGAGCAGTTTTAAAAAATATTCCTAAAAAAAAATTGCCACATACTAAAAAAAAATCAACAAGGTTATATAAAATATAATGTAAGTTAGTTCGGTGTGCAAATAAAAAAAATGATAGGTCACTGAAGATCGTAAAAAAAAAAATCGTAAGATAGGTTAAGTTATATCACGTAAAACCATTAAGGCGAGCCTCACCGAGCCTCACTTCGAGGCAGAACCCCAAATGAGTAAAGTGAGTTTTTGATGTTTTGGTGCTGTTTTCTACGCTGCGAAACATCGTCAGCGCAATAGATGAGGCGCGGAACGTGGAGAGAAAGTGAGTTTTTGAGGGTTTTTTTATCCTCACTTCAGGGCGTAGAACCCGGGCACTACCACTACTAGTAGAGGCTCTCGTGTAGTTTAGCACGTAATAAAAAAGGATAGGTTAAGTTATATCACGTAAGATCGTGGCATTCGTACCAAGTACGACGTGGGAAAAATAGGAAATTTTGCTAAAACATCGCTAAACGCTGAAACATCGACAAAAAATTGTCAAAATATGTCAAAAACTGATATTCGATTGATAAAAAAAGAGGATACAAATGCATACCTACCAAGTACGAGTGGGGGAAAAAGTTTTGCAGTGAAAATTGTACTAAAAAACATTGCTAAACGCTAAAACATCGACAAAAAATTGTCAAAATATGTCAAAAAGTGATATTCAATTGGTAAAAAAAGAGAATACCTACAAAGTACTACTTAGAACCGGCTAATATACACTTGAATTCATTTATTAACCTGTGGTGCATATATTTTTCGCAATATATCAAAGAGTCATCCAAGGTGCAATCTTATGGATCCTTTGGACTTAATCTGTGTTCCAGCTCTTGATATGGTAAACTACCGATTACAGAAATAAGAGTAAACACTAGTTTCCTTTCTTGTATATCGTTAGCCTCAATAAAAGCCTTGAATCTTTTAATATACGAATTTATATCCTGGCTTGGGTCATAAGCCTCAAATGCAGGTATAAAACTTATGTGTTTTTCCATACTGGCTCACTTGGACTTAATTACTATAATTCTACTTACAGTAGTAATTATTTATCTTCTTTAATCCTCGTCGCCATTTTGTTATGTCCTAATATTAATGACATAAACAGAAATAAACATCTCAAGATTGGAACTTCATAATTAAATATATTCAAATTTGTAACAAGGTGGATTACACTATTAAAACTTAAATCATCCATCAGACACATATACAAGATGCATGATCGTTGCTATGCACAGACTATGTACATTGGCCATAACTGCTAGTTCACCACATACAATAATGTATTTAATAATATATATCACATCCTTTTGTGAAAATTTAGTTCTCATGAAAATTGCATTAAAATGTCGTTGAACGCTATAAAATCCACAAAAAAATCGCCATGAAAGGCTATAACTGAGGTTAAATCGTAAAAAAATGGCTCATCCTGGGGTCGAACCGCTAAGTTTACACTACTGGCATTGTGTATCCGCCGGTTCTCGAACCCGGGACACCTTGATTACAAGGCGACGATGCTACGACTGCGCTATTGGAGAGGCCCCATAAATGTAAACAAAAATGATTAGGAAAATTATTTCGTCAAAAGTGGGCTTAATCCGTGTTATTAACCTCATTGGCCATCTGGAAATAATACAATGGTCAAGACAATTAGGGGAGCAAGCAAGAAATCCCAAAACCAAAGTTGGAAAGTCAAAAGTAGCAATGTATGTTGATGAAGTAAGCGTGTCCTCAACCAGTACAATTCGTCTGTGATGAATCATCAGCATGAAGAGCTCTCTAGTGACATCATAAGGCACGTGGCAGAATTTGTGATATGAGGAGCAATCACGAGGTCACTTGGGAACACCGGTTGTGTGGTGCTGGCAGACCGTAAGTGCAGGTGGGATTCAGTTGAGTAGTGTTGAATAGGAACGACGGCAGAACAACACGATTTAGGGGAATCTAGCGCATGGAGAGCCATTGGGAGGATGGAAGCAGGGCAAACACAACGTGAGGTGGCTGCAGCCCTTGGTGTGTCACGCAGTGTCATTTCCAGGTTGTGGACACGATTTCAACAGACAGGTACAGTACGAAGGAGGCCTTGGCAAGGTCGCCCACGGTCAACAACAGTTTGGGGTCGGCTCGCAGGAATAGGCAGCAAACTGCAACTCACTTGCAACGCGGCCTTGTTTTGCCAATAGGACGAAGAGTCTCGGGCCAAACTGTACGAAATCGCCTGCGGGAAAGGGGTCTTTATCCAAGAAGACCAATGGTGTGTGTCCCTCTGAATGCCCAACACCGTAGGGCCCGCAGACAGTGGGTTGTGGAACATCGTGATTGGGGACATGGAGAGTGGAGTTCAGTTCTCTTCTCGGATGAGTCGCGTTTCAGTCCCCAGTCAGATAATCGACGCATTGTTATCTGGAGGGAACGTGGGACTCGCAATTATCCCGCACATGTGCGCGAAGTGTCTCAGTATGGTGGCGGTGGCTTAATGGTATGGGCAGGGATCAGTGTTGGTCGACGTACCCCCCTGCACATTATCCGGAACGGTACTTTGACAGCCTTACGGTACCGGGATGAGATCCTCAGGCCTCATGTTGTCCCAATGGCTTCAGATATCGGTGATCGTTTCATTTTTGTGGACGATAATGCCCGACCTCACCGAGCACGTCTGGTTGACGCCATGCTACGGGATGAGGGTATCGAACGAATGGTATGGCCAGCGTCCTCCCCAGACTTGAATCCCATTGAACATGTGTGGGACACACTCGGAAGACGTATTGCTGCTCGGCTAGCGCCGCCTACAAATCTGCAACTGTTGGAAATGGCCCTTCTGGAGGAATGGGTGAATATCCTGCAGGCTGTCGTTGATAACCTTATTGGTTCCATGCAAAACAGATGTGCAGCTGTCATAGCAGTTCATGACGACCACACGCCTTATTAGAGGTATGGATCTGTTGCGTATCTGTCCATTTCTGTTGTCTTATCACCGTGCTGTTCTCCTGATTTTGTGCAGTACCTTGCAGAAATCACCCCAAAAACTCTGTTGTGCTAATGACTCAATAGACATGTATTGTACTGGTTGAGGACACACTCACCTAATCAAAATACATTGCTACTTTTGACTTACGAACTTTGGTTTTGGGATTTCTTGCTTGATTCCCTAATTTTTTTGACCAGTGTAGTAACTACTTAAAAATGGGGGAGCTATATTTTTTATCAAATTTCAATAGCATACACTAGGTATAGTCGATTGTGTTACTTCCGATTAAAGTAAAGAATTAATTTCCTGCTATAACCACTTAATATGTACACGGGCGGAACTCTGAAACTGCAGGCAAAGTTATTATTTAATAGTTATTAATTTAAAAGTTGGTGTGATATTTGTTACAATTCTTGTTAATTGAATGTTTATGAAATCTATGAATATAGATTGTATGTACCTTTCAAATTGTTAAACATGCAATACATTTGTTGCATTAAACTTAGAGTTGAATAGGTTTCGGTGTATCTAATTGAGTAATGAAGCTCTCACTCCACGTGTAGTTTTGTGGTTCGAGGAAAAAGGGGTTCTGTTTCACCTATCTATTGCGTGCTAAGACTTTCGCACGCAACTTGCCTTTTACATAAACGTAAATTAAGTGGGGGAGTCATAAGGCCTAAACTTTCCACCTGCCATAAACCAAGATTACGCCGGATTCAGCGTTCCCTGTGCTACAGATTACCCAGCCAATACAACAATTTAGCAAACAGAATGGACATTTTTGAAAACCAGTTACGTTTTAGAAGGTTGTTGTGTAAAAAATATGTAAGTCACTTTATCACATTTACGTAATTAAGTTTATAAGATTTTATTTTTTATTGTTATTTTCTATTGTTATTATATTCAAATATAAAATAGCTAAAGCTGTATTTGGAATTTTCTGTTAAATAAAATTAATAGAACTGGTTGCTAATAGCCCTACACCTGGCCTCCTAACCTAATAACGTAGGCATTATTAGAATTGTATTAGTGAAAATAAAACATGTAAGTTTCGTGCTATCAGCATATTTGAGAAACCAATTTTCGCCAAGTGTTAACAGCTGGATGTGCCTCGCACCAATCCCGTATACAGCTAGGTTTTAAGGCATTGTCTGTTGCGTGCTGTGTTTTTAATTTACTAAATTCATTCCATGGTAAGTAAAATATTATGTCCCAGTATGAGATTATTTACATTATGTTAGTTCACATGAATTAATGAGACACTTTCTTTTATTTTTCAGGTGACACACATACTTTGAAAAGAATGGATTTCGAAGAGTATCGAAAAAGAGGTAAGAAAAATACATTTTTCTTCTTGGTATTCTTGGCTCATTTGTAGCAGTTCGTGGCTCTGAAACTTAGCTCTTCAGAACCAAAATATATCTCCGTCTTGCGCAGGAAATACAGCCAAGCATAGTTTCGATTCTTGAATAATAACGCCAATGAAAGTGTTTGAAGCAATTGTCACGCTCAGGAAGCCCGGGATTTCAAGTTTTTCTTATCGTCTCTACCTTCTGTTCTGACAGTGAATTATCTTGCTTGAAAACTGTCTTCACAATGCTGTATCAAATTGTCAAGATCACCTACAATCGGATTAAAAATTATGAACATTCGAGTTTGTAATCCAATTAAAATTTAACCAACGGACCCAGGGCTCGAAATGGACCGGAGCGGACCGAAACGACGTTCCGGTTCGTGAATATCTGGAACCTTCCCGTTCCGTCTCGTCAGGAATGGTAACGGACCGTTCCAGTGCAAACATATTTCACTACATTTCCCTCTTCAGTGTAAATTGTTAATGCTCTTTAATAGATATTATAGCATTCTTATGAAGTTCCCGTCTACGTGAAGATTGTTGTTGACGCCAGGGGACTTAGCAGAGTATATTGGCATCTACATTGCCTTATGTTTTTGTGCCATCTGGTTCTCGTTTTTTACTTTTTTTATTTGTTAATTAGTATTATTTGTCGTGTCTTGTGCATTTTCTTGCCTTGACAGAAGTATCCTCCTGCACAAGATCTTTACACAAATTCAGGTTCTCTTATTGTGTTTTATATTTTCATTGATTAACATAACGGTATAAAGTTACCTGGACATCCTAATTCCTAAATCAAACTAAATTCTTTCGTGTGGCATGATCTTTATATTTCTTATATAAATGTTTTAGCATTAACTATCATTACTTCGAATACAGCGCCTCATTCCATTAGTCGTTATTCTCGTTGCTTTAGTAATGAAACACTACTACTATTGCCCCTGTTGCTGTTGCTTCTACAGTGCGTTCGAAAAGTTTCCACACTCTTACTTGCTTATACAGTGCGTTCAAAAAGTCTCCACACTCCGTACTTTAAAAAAGCTACCAAGGCATTCACCTGGATGAGTTGGCAAGCCTGGCAGTAGGGATTGGTAGGAACTTCAAGAACGTGTTTACGTTATATTTAGAGCAGTGACTCTGTTACAGTCCTCGGCGTGAGACGTACAATCACAGTTTGTCAACAATGCATTTTAGGCACATCGCCCACTGAGACGCATGGAAACGCGGAGAAATGCGGTAACAGAACTTCTGTTGTCTGCTTCTATTGAAATCAAATGATGTAACACCCACTACAGGAAAACGCGCGAAACCAAAGCACGGAATTTCCGTGCCAGAAGTCTGCAGGTTATCTTAAAGGTTATCGCCCATTAAGTAGCCAGAAACGGGTCAGTTGCGTTCCGTTGCCGTTAATCTTTAGGCGCACACAGGGAATCACTATCTTGGAAGCATATTTTGAGTATGTCATATGAAAGATCAGAGGAGAAGTGGAAAAGTTTATTTCCCAATGATCCGGCACCAGGTAAAATCGCAATGGATGATTGTTTCAAATTTAGTTTCAATAGTGTATTTCAACGCGAGGAAAGTTCTGCTTCTTGTCAATGTGTTACCGACCTCAGAAATTGCAATATTACTCAGATTTACTTTACGAATTATTTTTTGTGTATTTCAAGATATAGTTAACAAAAGTATGTATTCATTATGTTGACAAGTTCAATAAATTATACGCAACAAATAAATTTACAAACTTTAAGTGCAGAGACTTTTCGAACGCCCTGTACTACTACAAAAACAACAACAACTACTACTACTACTACTACTACTACTACTACTAATAATAATAATAATAATAATAATAATAATAATATTAATAATAACACGTTAAGAAAATTAAATGTTCCGTTTCTTGAAAATTTCTACTTCGAGCCCTGAACGGACCTACCTAAAAACAAGTCACATAAAAATTTTGCTTATTCAATTCCGGTTAAGCTATGGGAACCAAAATTTCTTTAGAGAATGCCTGCGATATTTTATTGTCGTGAGAACCAAAGACTGCCGTTTTATTTTATATAAATAAAAAACTTGTGATCCGATCGTGACGAAATTTTAGTACGGTGCAGACAGAAATGTTTTGAATACAATTCTTAATTCTTAGATCTTTAAAATCGGCCAAGAAAGGTTCTTATCGATTATGTGAAAAAACAACCTTTCATAGAATTGGGGAATCGTACAAATACGATCTTGGTCTATTTTTAAGCTGTTTGCAGCTGTTTTTAAAACCCATTATCATTGTCAATTCACATTGCAAAACCGATTTTATGTAGATTTTTATTCAACAGAGTAAAGATTCGTGTTGTATGTCGACACTGCATGCAATGGCAGCCCGCGGTTTCACGGTTCAAGGGACATCTTTGTAGCAACAACACGTGCACCTTGAATTAAAATTTTAATAAAATTGGTTTCGCAATGTGAAATGACAATGATAATATGTTTCAATAGCAAGAGCAAGTAGTTTCAAAACTTCTTAAATCATATTATTGACCATGATAGAAACTTGAGGGTACAATTTTTGTGCATATTTCGTCTGTTTTAGCCATATTTTGACCATTCCCGTTCATATAAATCCGCTCCTATTAATAAGTAATGAATTACTGAGTTTCATTTCTGAAATAAATTATTCGCATTTTCAATTCGATAATTTCAATTGCTCTTGTACTTTCCGAAGTTATTCGCGATGATGAGAATGAATTGCTGGATGACATAAGTGATGGGATAAACACAATGCCACATTACCCAGGAATAGAATATTGTACTCTTGACTTCGAACGAGGTTACGCTAACCAATCCAACTCAGAGGTCGGTTGAAATAAATTCGCAACTACCACCCTGGAAAGTGACGAAGCTTCCCTTCACGGCGAACCCATTCTTCCGCTGGCACCCACTTCCTACTTCCTCCCCCACAACTTCAATTACCACCCCCGACGAGACACTAACCTTTCCTCCAAGCATCGAATCCATTACAGACTAAAGTTGACAGGACAGGAAGTAGCTCTCTTGCGGCAACATCATAAACTGGGAGGATATATTTTCGGTAAGAGTGGAAAAAAGATATTTCAGATAGTATTGGTTGATTTGTTGTTTTAAGTTCACTTTATGCAAACTAAGGCTAATTGGGACTCGACCTACAGTTTTAAGTGCGATCCGAACCACTATGTGTCTCCATGGGACGCGCGTAAGTGCGAGTCTCCTGGGGAAATCGTAACAACTTTTCTCCTGAGATTTCGGCCTGTGTATGCGGTCGGTGGTCACCCACTATAGTGAGGAAATTGGTTAGCTACGAATGAGTAGCGTAACCCGGTCATAAAAAATACAGCAAAGACTGGGGGTTTGTCGTGCTGACCACACGTCACCCAGTAGCCGGTTGGATGATCTCCCACCTCGGTAGGTGGAAATGAGGCTGGCAGTCGGTAGGTAGGCCCTGGCCCTCACGGGCTGTTGCGCTACGGGTTATTATTATTATTACTATTATTTTCATTATTATTAGTGTGCTAGTTATTACCTAGCCTTTTATTTGTACATACATGTGGATTTAGAATATTTTCTTAGGAGTGGTACAGAATATGCTGCAAAGTTATAAGACGTAACATTGGAAATATAATGCGAATATTTTTCTAGATATTAAAAAAGGCTCATAGCTGTGTGTGTGTGTGTGTGTGTGTGTGTGTGTGTGTGAGAGAGAGAGAGAGAGAGAGAGAGAGAGAGAGAGAGAGAGAAAGAGAGAGAGAGTATGATTAACATATTTCCATCAAAATAATTAAAAGAGTTTTTTTAAAAAGCTCAGTTTGTGGTCAGATAAACTAACCGAGGCTTGACCTTCAAAATAACTGAACCGCTATACAATGTACCTTCACCAGGAAATGAACCCAGTACCCTCTGATTGTAATATGACAGCATTAGTGGATTTTTCTGAAATAGAAGTAGATCTATGTTATTTATATTGACAATGATATACTGAAATCGACATGAGCTTGAAATTTCATTTTCTCAGGAGAAATTGTAAAAAATCGGAAATATTGGTCCAATCAGTTAACCAGTTAACGTTATCACCAGGCAATTAACAAGTCGCGGATTCGGTTTCTGGTGTCGACTTATTTAAATGTCTAGTAAATCTACTCCCGAATCATGTATTTGCGCTAGACTTATTTTTTATTTTACCATCTAGATAGGATTGCTCAAATATTTTTGTTGATCGTTGTATATCAATACCTTTTTCAATAGATAGTCGGCACGTGTCCCTTCCGCTAAACTGTCAATTTTTGTGCAAGGGTCGTTCAAGGTTGACCGAGATGTTCATTTCTAGGAAGAAATTACGAAGTCCTACAAGCACTGAACTATGCGGGTTTTTCAAAGGAATCCCTGAGCATCCAGGTACCGCTGCCATCATTGTGTCAGTTTCCTGAGTCCTTTGACGTAGAAGGAACTTGACTGTTGTAAACGCTGCAGGACACTCTTGTCAGTGCTTCATCTGTCTTCAATTTCTTCCCTCTCAAATGCTCTTTAAGCGGCTCAAAAAAATCTGAAAATGACAGAGCTAAGTCAGGAGTGTAAGAACATGAAGCAAAACCCTTTGGGAGAGTTTTTGCTGTCGAATTGATCATCGGGCCGTGCATTGTCATGATGAAGAATGGCATTTGCAGACTACATCCCCGGTCTTTTCTTGCGAATGGCATTACGTACACCAAGCAAAGAACACCATGCATGTACTAATCGGAGAAATGTGTCCACGTGGTTCATTCGTCAGCAACTAGCGTTCATCGCGAAACTGTTAACATGATTCGTGCAATCTTGCCCGTTTGTTCCCCATACTGTGCTCGCAATCTTTTCAAAATTTCAGCTGCCTTCAGGTTCTCCTTCACAAGGAATTTGATCGTACACCGCTGCTCCACAGCTACAGACACACTACTTTCTTGCTAACACTACTGCGCATGCTCCAACTACACCGGGACGAACGCGCAATACTCCCGAAGGATGAAGGTCATCCTCTGGGAGTTTAATCGTTCTCCAGCTACTTACAACTTTTTAATTCACAAATACCTCGGTCAACGGTGAACGACCCTTGTAATATGAACTGTGTGAGCCAATATATTTCTCATCTTGTCAGAAAAATACGCCATGCATGCTTTCCAGACCGTACACTTGATGAAAATCATTGATCTACCTGTGTATATTACTCCTTATCCTAGAAGTTAAACATCTATGGTAAGTGACAGACATTTACAATGTTTAATTCTGTGATGTACATTAGCATCTAAGGTACGAAGCTCCAAACAGACTTCATTGAGGCTTTAGGCCAAATGGTGTTTGTTCTTCCTCTGCAAGAGTTGTCTCTGGAGCTGGTACTTCAGCAGTGATGTTTGCAGGGATTCTGTGTTGACTCTGAAAGAGGAAAGCAGTCAGATTATATTCAAGATACTCTTTAGTGAGGGATTAGCCCGTCTAGCTCGCTGCACTACCCGTAATGACGTGTCCAGTTGGTTACAAACTGCGATACCTAGTCAATCTACTTTGTTCATTTAGTGTCTGAACCGCTTGCACTATGTTCTGGAGCGGTGTACAATGTGGTGCACGATCACGTGATACATGGTGACCAATCAAATGAACATTGAATGGGACAAGCAGTTACTTATTTGTTGAATCTTATGGACTTGAACACCGCTATTCTTGCCTCCGGTTGAATATGATTCCGATGCAGCAGCGTGACACTGGGTAACGAGTATCGAGAAGTGCACCGAGCTACACGGGGCTAAGGTAAGCAGAATGAAGCATATTCTAATCAGGGTTCGAATTATTGTCCCTGCCACCATGACGAAGTGGTTAGCACATAGCGCTACGACGCTACGAAGTAAAATAAACCAATTCAATCAATCGATTGTATGGCCTAAACCTTGCGAGACATGCAGGCATGTACACCGTGCGTCAGCAGAATCCGGCCAAAGTTTAAATTGAAGTTTCCTTTAAATATGACTTCAGCAGTAGTTGGCTGTTCATGCATCTAGAGACCATACGTGCGTGTAAGACGTGCTGATTGTTGAAGTGGCCTAGTTAGTGATGTGGAGTGCGGAATACAATCGGAGAGTTGCGATTATTGAAGGTCTTCATGCCGGAAGGTCACCAACTGAAACTATAAGTTTCTAAGAGTACCTGAGATCGTCTGTGTAGGACATGGCACACAATATGCGGCGTCGAAGATGTCTGAGGAGGGTTGTACTATTCCGGCGAGAGAAATTCATCCGAGGGAGAAGACGCAAGGACCCCGGCAGGCGACCACCTTGGATTCTTAGGATGGTAGTAAAGCTGCGGATGGAAACCGTACCATCTGAAATGCCGTACGTCTTCTAGCAGGATGGCGCACCGGCTCATGCGAGTCATTTAGTGCATAACTCGCTCTCCGACTATGTGGACATGTTTTGGTCCAAGGAATTTGGGTCTCCGAATAGTACAGATTTAAACCCACTGGACTATTACGTGTGGAGCGTTATTGGAAGGGTCACTAAGAAGTCCAGGTACCTCAACGTGGCATCTCTCCGGGCCGTATTGAGGCAGCATTCGAGGATTTGGACCGAGAGCAGTTACAGAGGGAGTGCTCGCTCTTCAGGCAGTGATCGAGGCGAGAGAAGGCTACACAGAATAACTGGACTCAGGGGGATCCCTTCAATGACATATAGAAAGCTTGTTGGCAAGAGTACGTTTTTGACAAATAAACACTTCCTACGATACATTGTTTCGTCCGGATTTCGCTGACGCACCCTGTATAGTACCATAAAATTTACAAATGATTATGATAAAAAGACTTCTAAATAAAAATCTAAAAAAATGCTAAAACTACAAAGTCTACCTTTAATTAAGCAATAAATATATTATGTGTTGCAATACAATGTCTCACAACGCGTCGTTGACGTCACAAAGATAAGAAATATAATTACAATTATAGGCTAATGATCTTTGGGTAAAAAATGGAAAATGCAGATGCCTTTAATGAGCAGCGTATGAAATAGTAATATTTTAATATAGCCTTCGTTGTCGGAGTTACACTGGATGACAACATGTATTTTAAATTTCTGGCCAGTACAAAAATTATTTCGCAAATATCTAACATTTTTTTTGTTTCTTTACAAAAAAGCTAATTATGACGAAGATAAGCATTTGTGTATTATACACATGACCAACAAAATCGTCATAGTGTTCACGGAACTTAGAAACTTTAAAAAAATACTTAGGAATGGGGTTACAGGAATGTTAATGCGCAATAGCTAGAGTTCTCTACTAGCTTGCCCTTGTATGGTCGGGAAAATCAGAAAAAGGTTATTTATACGCGACTTTCGTACAGTATAGCGTGTATGTGCGTGTGTGTTGAAAACCTTAGCGTTGTGAAGTTTTCATCAGACTACTGTTTCTATTTCGAAATGTTTTTTTTTTATCGAGTTTACACATTTTATGCTCTACTACAAAAAAAACTTACTTGAATGTGCTGCATTCCTTGAAATGGACTTCAAAATAATTTGACGCAGATCCTTGTCCTATCCTTTTCTTCTATATGTACCATGTACCATGATTCTTCGAACTGGAGTTCCACTCTGAGAGGTCGACTAACCCCAACTCCCACCCTGGTTCCTTTGAGATCCTTCTAGGCCCTGAGGGCTTCCTGGACCCTCTCAGGCCTAACCTGGCTATTTGGTACCCTCTTAGACCCTTTCAGGACTCCCCTGAGTCCATTTGAGGACCCACGAGACCCCCTTGAGCCCTCCAATTTTCCCCTAGGGGGAAAACCAACACTTCAGAGGAGATCCTGGACAATGGGGGAGCCCAGGTCGGACAGGGACGTGGGGTACCTCCATGCCTTCCGCCCTCCTTCCCACCGAATCCCCCCTCCCCGTGGGAATGAGCCCCCCAGCGTTCCCAGACTCGGCAGTGATGGTGCAGCAGAAGAAGATCTAGGGATCAACCCTCCGTAGTAAGTGCCGAAAGGGACGAGAGAGGCCCACTCACGCACACATGCATACACACACACTGGCACACATACAAACACAGACACACACAAAAAAGAAATCCAAAAGCTATGAGCTAAACTAAAGAAGGAATCGGGGATTAACTACAATGGCCCTAGTCTACTAGCTACGGTGATCCCAGCTGCCATACAGCAGCCGGAAATCACCCTTAATCACTACTTGTGGTCTCTAGCCGCTCGAACGGCCGGAGACCACCCTACTGACAACATATACTGCCCATATACTACCTCATAAATAGCGGTAGCACAGAAACTTTTGTTTGTGGTGATAGTTTTACTGAAACAGCATGTATGCTCAGCCTCTTCGCCATTCCCATTTGCCACTTGCTGCCAGAGCTTATTCTTAACCAAGATGATCTACTGAGGAGTATGAGAGCTGAGGCTATGGACGCATGCAGGAGGGGAATTCCTGATTAGGTTTGGATTTATATTGTCCAAAATCCTGGGTTTGAGACATTAGATAAGTTGGATATTCATTGCATTCGATTATCATCCATCTCTCTCTTTCTATCATGTGCGTTTACCTAAGTTGTTCTTTTATTTTTTTAAAGTCCGCTTCATGCACAGGTAGGGTAATCTGGACCGAACCAACAGTTTAAAGTTGGATTGGAACCATTGTTTGCCTCCACTGGGTATCGAACCCCGGATCCCTAGATTACAAGGCGAAGACGTGACGCCATTGGTGCACACTAAGGGTTGTGAAATATTACAAAGGGACTAAATAAATTATACAGCATAGTAGTCAAGCACATCTGCTTAATGGATTTCAAGTTCTATCATAAGTGAAAGGCAGGGAGTTCATAGTTCAGGTTACAAGCAATGCTTTAATTCATGATTAGCCTTTGTATGTAAAGTTAATAGTTGCTCAGAATGTAAGACTAAATGGCATTTTTGGAACATGAAATGACTAATTGTTGAAAGATGTTTCAAGACAATTCAACTGAGTTAAATAACATAAATGCCATACCCTGCTTATTCTGGCAAGTACGTATATGCTAATGCTCTGTGTTGGGAAACGGCGTATATTCAAGCCATTTCATTGAATATTTCTCCCTTTCATCATCCATCCTTCCTCTTCACTTGTAGCATTTAACCAGAAGCAGACGCCCATGCCACAGCCTCACGATGATATAGAAGAAAGGCAAATTGAGAAAAGAGAAATTGAAAACCTGGGAATGATGGTGGTCAAGAAGTGCTAACGGAATGGATATCATATTATAGCCTATTTGAATGATTATATTCCTAACATAATCTATAACTATAGACCTAACGTGAGCTATGTAATTCTCTACTAATACTAATTCATACTTATTTTCTCACAAGGCGACGTGCACACAAGTATATTCCTATATTTAACATTGATGTCCTTCTGAATCATATTTCTCGTAGTTTCATCCTTGCTTTGCTTATTCTAAACTTAGTTATATATTCATGGTACCATATGTTACTTTTTAATGTATTTCTCCAGAATCATATTTCTCGAAGTTTCATCCTTGTTTTGCTTATTCTAAACTTAGTTATATATCCATGGTACCATATTTGTTACTTTTTAATGTATTTCTCCAGAATCATATTTCTCGAAGTTTCCACCTTGCTTTGCT
Source organism: Lepisma saccharinum (assembly GCF_977018435.1). Lineage (NCBI taxonomy): Eukaryota > Metazoa > Arthropoda > Insecta > Zygentoma > Lepismatidae > Lepisma > Lepisma saccharinum. The sequence continues at coordinate 44,369,528 of NC_139249.1, forward strand.
TATACTAAACTTAGTTATATATCCATGGTACCATATTTGTTACTTTTCAATGTATTTCTCCAGAATCATATTTCTCGAAATTTCCTCCTTGCTTTGCATATTCTAAACTTAGTTATATATCCATGGTACCCTATTTGTTACTTTTTAATGTATTTCTCCAGAATCATATTTCTCGAAGTTTCCTCCTTGCTTTGTATATTCTAAACTTAGTTATATATCCATGGTACCGTATTTGTTAGTTTCTAATGTATTTCTCCAGAATCATATTTCTCGTAGTTTCCTCCTTGCTTTGTATATTCTAAACTTAGTTATATATTCATGGTTCCATATTTTTTACTTTTTAATGTATTTCTCCAGAATCATATTTCTCGAAGTTTCCTCCTTTCCTCCTTGTTTTGCTTATTCTAAACTTAGTTATATATCCATGGTACCATATTTGTTACTTTTTAATGTATTTCTCCAGAATCATATTTCTCGTAGTTTCCTCCTTGCTTTGTATATTCTAAACTTAGTTATATATCCATGGTACCCTATTTCTTACTTTTTAATGTATTTCTCCAGAATCATATTTCTCGAAGTTTCCTCCTTGCTTTGCTTATTCTAAACTTAGTTATATATCCATGGTACCATATTTGTTACTTTTTAATGTATTTCTCCAGAATCATATTTCTCGTAGTTTCATCCTTGCTTTGCTTATTCTAAACTTAGTTATATATTCATGGTACCATATTTGTTACTTTTTAATGTATTTCTCCAGAATCATATTTCTCGAAGTTTCCTCCTTGTTTTGCTTATTCTAAACTTAGTTATATATCCATGGTACCGTATTTGTTAGTTTTTAATGTATTTCTCCAGAATCATATTTCTCGCAGTTTCCTCCTTGCTTTGTATATTCTAAACTTAGTTATATATCCATGGTACCGTATTTGTTAGTTTTTAATGTATTTCTCCAGAATCATATTTCTCGAAGTTTCTTCCTTGTTTTGCTTATTCTAAACTTAGTTATATATCCATGGTACCGTATTTGTTACTTTTTAATATATTTCTCCAGAATCATATTTCTCGAAGTTTCCTACTTGTTTTGCTTATTTTAAACTTAGTTATATATCCATGGTACCGTATTTGTTACTTTTTAATGTATTTCTCCAGAATCATATTTCTCGTAGTTTCCTCCTTGCTTTGTATATTCTAAACTTAGTTATATATCCATGGTACCCTATTTGTTGGTTTTTAATGTATTTCTCCAGAATCATATTTCTCGAAGTTTCATTCTTGCTTTGCTTATTATAATTGCGCTTCACTTTGCGTGTTAGGTTTCATAATTTATGCTTTTATTTATTAGAATTTGACTTAAATTATAGAAACAGCCGGCTACTTTTCTTATACCTATATCAGATCTCTCTCTTTCCTGTATTATACGAATTGTTCACATTCCTTAAACTAAGTATTAATAGTGATTATAGCCTTATTGTATTTTGGAAGAAGTAGCTGAAAGTTGTTGGGAAATGATTTGAATTTATATTGAAAATGTTGTGCCACAATGAAGCATCGCTTCAGTAGGAGAACAAGAAATATTGGATATGGAACAATTCACAGAGAGCGTAATCTAGAGGAAGACCTTAAGCATAGCAGAAAGAGGCAAGGAAAGAACATAGAGGCTGTCCGATCTCCTTTTGAAGGATTTGAAAAAATGTAACCTTACCCTTCTTGGCATAGTGGTTACAGTAGAATGCCACCTAGCTTGTGGTCCTAGGTTCGAGTTCTCAATAAAGCATGCACATTTCATCAATTCACAGGGACCTTGATTTTTTGGTAACGTGATAACACCGGAAAATGTTAATTGTTGCAAAAAGTGTTTATTCATTACAGTGACATGTTCTGAACACACGAAATAACGCGAATTTGGCATACGATACCAATTGCGGACTTTTTTACGAATTTCAGCACACTTTTTCGCATTACAACAAAAATTCCGCGAAAATTCAATCTTCTTTTGTTTTAGACTTTAAAAAATGCACCATATTTATGGGTGTATAACGTGCATGATTTCTCAACTTTTACACTCCGAAATAGCTATTGGTGCGTGTTTCCACATGGATAAGTGTTCGTTTCCCACGATATTTCGCCTTATATGTGAACGTTTTGAATCACCTAGCAAAGTCGCTGGGTTCTGGCGGGAGATCTGCCGCCACACGGGAGTCGTAACATAGTTATTTTTTGCGCGAGAAATGTTTTATGTTATCGAAAAAAATGACTCGATTTGGGCGGAGATCAGGCGCGCACGTACCGTTGCAAGGATAACATCGGTATTTGTCGCTTGTGAAATCTTCTGCGTTACCGAGCGAAGTGACGCTGTTTTGGCGGAGCTTATTCTATTCTCATCTAAAGTCACTTGGGAGCGGTAACATCGGTGTTTGTAGCGCGATAAATAATGGAAAATAAATTATTGATAAATCGTTTCCAAAGTATGAAACTGCCACGAACAGACGAAAACCACGTGACCTACAAATTGATATACTGATTTAAAAACGCAACGAATGTGTAATTGTTGGTATATTCGGCAGCAAAGTGTGCTAAGGTAAAAACGCGAATTTTGGAAAAAATAGCACCAAAAAGAAAAGAACAAAACAATTTTGGGAAAATATAACACCGAAAAATCGAGGTCCCTACCTCGTCTTCACGATGCTCCGTGAACAGCAAAATTTTGGAACTCGCATGATGCCCCGCACCGAAATCACGAGTGCTGACCGTATGACTATGCGGGATCCCTCGATCACATAAAAACTGGTTGTAAATGTTATGTAAAAGATGCATAGCCATGAGTGAAGGAACAAAACGTTACATGTTTTTCGCTGGGCGTTACGTAAGTAATGTAAATAAGGACTGCAGTAGAACAGGGGTCTTTGGAGGTTCTTTTTTTCTCGAAAATATTTTTTTTATCATAGGCAGTTCATGCTGAATTAATTTGGGCTCCGCGAATTTTGAGAAAAACAACACGAAAATTTACCGATTTATGCATATTTTAAGAGCGAAAAATCAAGGCCCCTATAAATTCATCATCCATTCTCGTCTTCGTGATTATTCCACAGAGGTATAAAGGGTAAGGCATGACGTTTCGTGTGATTCATCAGTTCTTATTAATCTTCATTGCTGTGAATAATCGCTTGGGTAAGATAAGCGATGGAATCTAAACAGAATCCAAACACAAAAAGAGGGCAAGGAAGTGACAATAAATGACTAAAGACGATAAGAACAGGATGTGAAATACTTGGAAATAACATTTACATTAAGAAGGAGCTAAGGAACACAGAATGTAAGATAGGCATGACGGCAGTTGGGTACTACAGGAAATAAAAAAAGTTGAAGGATTCCTAGTGACCTACTGGTGGGCAAATTAACAAACAAAATGCCCCGAGTGGAGTGTATGTGGTGTATGGACACACAGGCATACACAAACACACACACATATGCACTCGCCCAAAATTCCGACGAAATAGGAACCGTTATATAATGATTGATTGATTGATTTGGTGTTTTAAGTCCACTTTATGCACAGTAAGGCTAATCGGGACTGGACCTACAGTTTAAAGTGGGATCCGAACCACTTGTGCCTCCACCGGGTATCGAACCCGGGACCCCTTGATTACAAGGCGACGACGCTACCACTGCGCCATCGGGGAGGCCCCGCGTTATATAATGAATTAACCATAACACTTCTACAAAACTAAAAGAAACGAAATAGAAAACAATGTGTGTGTGTGGCCCAGTGACTCATGGTGTGTCACATACATTAGTTAGTAACTGATAGATACCTACGTTCTAGGTTCGATTCCTGTTTAAGGCACAGATGTTGACTTTCTTCCATCACCATTTACTTTACCATTCATTAACGTGAAAAACGTAGATATTTTTACTGGTTTGAGAAAAAACTATGCGTGAGTATAGTTCATCCTTTCATCACTTCCAACAAATCTTCATCCATCTTCGTCGTCACGATTAACAGACGAAGAAGCGACGTAAAAATACAAATCAAATCTGTCATTTGCCTTTTCACAAGTACTATTAGTATGAAACTCCTAAACCTGTCTGCAAGTTAATGTAAGTCCCCTAACAGTGTAATACGGCCCAGAATGTATGTGTCATTGAAAAGTTCTTGAAAGGTGCATTTGAATGCATTGCGTCAGGTCCTACCTTCTGCTGGGTCCCTAGTCACGTGGGCATCAAGGAGAACGAAGCAGCCGATGCTGCCGCCAAGTCTGCTGGTGCAGACGGTGATATTCTCGTCCACCTTCTGCCAGCCAGGGGCCTGCAGAATATGTTTCGTTGCTCCCTTCTTGACACTTGACAGCAAGAATTGGATGACGTAACTGGGAACAAACTTCGTGTTATCAATCTCATGATTGGTGCATGACGTTCCTCGTAGGACCTCCCTACGAGAAGAGGCAATTTTAACCCGTCTTAGAATTGGACACAGCCTTCTCACTCATGTTCATTTGCTGCAGGGGCTGCACCTCCAATGTGTTGTGTATGCAATGCTTTTTTAAGTGGTCCGGGTATTGTTCTCGAATGTAACGATTTTACATTCCTCAGACAGTTAGTTTTTAACGATCCCAAAGATTTAACATTCATGTTGGGTGAAGACGGTTTTAGCAAATGTTCTTACCTTATGAGAAGAGCATTCATCTTTCACACTCATTGAGGAAGTTCTCTTTTAGTGTCCTTAGTTTTTAATGTGTTGTGATTGTTTTGTGTAAGTTCCTTTACAACATTGTACTTTTAACCTTTCTGAAGGAGTTCTTTAGGCACCTTTTTTAAACTTTAAGGTAAAAGTTTTAGATAGGAAGAGTTTTCCTCCACATGGAAGGGTGCAAAATGGACATACGCACCAATGCACTACAAATCTTTATCTCATTCATTCATTACTACGTAGATGGAACTTGAAGGTAGCCTCAAATGGATTCAGAAGCTTTGCAGACACTTTCATGTGTGAGAAAGCCTTTAGAATATTAAGATCAGTTTATTTGGGAAGATGGCAAAATTAAAAATGGCATATTAAATTTAGGAGTATTGAAATATAGTAGTGTTCAAGAAATGTACATAAAAGAAATTACTGAAAGTTATTATACACATCTTCATTGTGTAAGATTAGTGGCTGCAGGTACAATGCCTATAGCTAGTTGAATTGTTTATATACAATTAAAGACATTAGACTAAGAAAAGGTTTAGCTCTTCAAATTATGTGGTTATAGAGGAAATATTAATAACATTCGACTGTAACATCTAAGATATGTTTTCTAAACTCAGTTGAGAGCATTACAAAAATTCTGTTTTTATGCACATAATCTGCTGTTCCGAAGTAATCATAGATAGATACTATAATGTAAAATTCGTTCTGTGAGACATTAATGCAACATCCTCTAAATGATGTTAAAACCCTTGACAATGTCCTTACAACTTACAGTTCGAAAATATCGGTTGAATTATTGTGCCGTATACTCTGTGCAACTGTCATGACGGGTGGTCAATCTAGGGTCTTAAGCTCAAATCCTGGGTAAAGGGATGGGAACGTTATTGCATTTTAATAATAATAATAATATTTGTCTCATCGTCTGATTTATCATTCATCCCAGTTGTCACGATGCACCAAGAAAGGTACAAAATGACGCAAACTAACCAAAACAATATGTGAGAATAAAATGTTCCAAATTTTCAATAGCTATTCTGAATGTGGCACCATGAGTCACTGAAAAAATACTGGAAAAAATCTGGAAAAAATGGAAAGGAGATCGAACTGCTTCCAGGCGACAGAGGACCGAGCGATGTGGAGTGTAGAGGAGCGAGTCGTGCGAGTTTCCATGCAACCACTACATCACCTGCAACCCTTCCCCTACACGACTAAGGAGGGAAAAGGGACGGCCTCCCCCGCCTCTCACGAACACCGACAGAGGCGAGTATTCACCCACGCCTCCTGTACGCCATCACACCACCCCGATACCGTGACCAGGAGCCCCAAAGAGCCCATTCAGACGGGGCTCGTAAAAGGGTGGAAGTATGGAGTTTTCACCAACGACTGCTTTCTCACCAACCAGCTGGTGCCTACGTCCCTTCCGGCCTGAGTTACATCCCCCACTGACCATTCACTCCTCCGTAGTGCTGTTTCTCCCCCACCTCTGAAACCCTCCCCCTTCCCCTCAAATATACCTTTTTGCGAAGGAAGATTATTTTAAGGATACAGGAAAAAGATCCTTTTTTTTGACACGTCAAATTACAAATAATTTACTGGAACCTGTAAAAGGAAAGAAACTGTATTTATTTTACTACTGGTTACCGGAGATCTAAAAAGTAATGCAAACGTGGATGTTTTACAAAGTTTATTGAACATTTCCTTAGAACAGTTGTCGATTTGCATGTAACATCTACATAGTAACTTCTCATTACAACAGCTTTACAATCACATGTCCCTGGACACAAAATCAATGAAGTGCATACAAAAAAATGTCGTAACAGGGGATATATTCATGTTTTATGAAACGTGAAATTTGTTTTCTGTAATAACAAAACCGTGTCTAGCAAATATGAATTTGGCATTTTAAATAATCATAACAAAATAACATTAAACATACCAGCTACAAAAGAAAATTGTTTTTTTTTCTGTTGACATTCACCACCTAAACTGTAGATATATTTTTTTCGCAATGCTATTGAAAACTTAGTACACTGGTATTGAACATTGTAAGTTTACTGCACAGGCAGCATGGAATAAACTTTGAAATTGGCGATACAATATGTATTAGGACGCGCTGAAAACTGCTACGAATATACATGACATGTAATCATCAATTTAAAATGAAACTGAATGCAATGATATCCTGAGAAATTTTGAACGTTTTTTATTTGTGTCATCAGTAGAAAGCGGATTTCAATTTCAATACTTTTCTTCTTAATTTATTCATCCTACATGCAGGCTATCATGCATCATGTACACAGCAACCCTCTCTGAAATTCTATGGAAACTTCTAAATGAACCACAAATTCCTATGAATGCCTAAATGCCAGGTTTGTACCTGAAAAATACCTCTTAAACCTTTTGCGTAAGTATAAAAATAACTTTTAATAAGAACGACCCTTAATTTCCACCATAAAGGTTTGACGCCCTTGAACCTTGAGACCTTGAACCAATTCGAGCGGCAAAAGTAGCAATGCAACAGCAAGGATTGTCGGCGTCTCCTCTGTGCAAATATCCTCCATCTTTCAGACTGCATCACGAAATTGGAAAAATGTGGAGTGAACTGACTGAATGAGGCGTTCTCCGTTGTTAAACGCTGTACTTCCGGGGCGATTAAAGCGTCCATAGGTGTTGCATACCAAACAAAGATGCAGCCTGTTTTAGGACGAAATCCTAGCTAAAAAATGTTCATTTGAAAGCACTGACTGCGCTATTCCTGGCTTCCAACAGTAGAGAGAGGGATGATTCCAAGAATGTGCTCCTCTTATTGGCTGTTTCGATTTCCTGCTGTAACCGATAGGAAAGCAACCACACAAGTGACCAATCACGTCGTCTATTTCTCCCATTAACACAACAGCCTAGGTGAAAGGGGAGGGTTCACGCCGAGAACTACAACTGCCCTGGTATATGCCCATCGAGGAAAGAAGACCACTGCGAACCTGCCTTCTGTTTGAATTTTGAGGGTTTTCTTGTTTGTTTTGAATCCACTTAAGGCTGGACCTACAGTATAAAAAGGATCAGAACCACTACACTCTGTCCCCGGAATCTGTAGAGAAAGGCCGCGCATAGCGGCAGACAAGGGTGGAATCGAAAGGTTGTATCGAAGCAGTACACGCTGCTGCGAAGGTTGTTAGCTGCAGTAGCTCCCCCTCCACGCAATCCCTTTTTCTCTCATGAGTTCATTGGTAGAGCCGTCTCAACTCACTACTTGCGCAGAGACTTGCTTTTGTTCGCTTGCTCCAGAGAAACCCGGAACATGAAAATTTCATAAACTTAGTAATTATAATATGGAATTTTATAAAATCATAAAGCCCTCTTTTTTTGCACCTAGAAATCCGTTCCCTAGTCATCAGGGGAATAGAGAATATGGAGGAAATTGTACTTACCAATTCGTTAGGATAGTTAGCGTGCAGCAGTTTGAGTTCCTCCCGTCCCTGGACGATCGAGTTGCCTCTGAAAGATACAAGGTAACACGAATATACCCAATGCTGCAAGGTTATTCCTTAACAACAACCAAATCTAATGTAGCTGGAACCTTCATCAGAAGATAAAAGTAACAACCTTCATTATTGAGACTGTCAAGTACCCAACCTGTCTAAAATACGAATTAGACATTTTAAATAATGATAATCACAGAAATAAAATACACGGATCAATCTTTACGTTGCAGGGCAATAATATGGAACCGACTCACACTGCTCGCCTTAAGAGTTTACATGTGCCCTTCACAACTTTCGTGGAATTTTACTAACTTTGAAGAAAGGCGAAATGGAACAATCACGCCACAACCTTTCTTCAATTTTCAAAGATTATTTCTATGAATTTCATTCGTTCCAAAACTGATAATCAGCAGTAATGAACCCTTGCATGTAGAAATGTGCCTAGATAATTCGGCATTTGAAAGGTCGTCTTTGTCTCGGTATTATCTCTAGATTTTCTTTAACCATTGCCCAGAGGTATGCAGAAACGTTTTTTGTGACGAAATTTTGTCCAGCTTGATACGGACGCGCACGTCCAATAATAAGCGAAATTATGTACATATTTGCAAAATAATAAAATAGAATCCTCACCTACTGCTTTTACAGTACTCCTCTTGACAGATGCTGTAGCCTGGATGCTGTCTTCCATCTCATTGGATCTCAGAAGACGTGAAGGCCTGCCTGTCGATTTAACTTGGATGTCATCAGGCAATATCGGTTTGGTGGCGTCTTTCCACTTCTCAAAGTATGTCGAGACACTTTCCTGAGGAAGAGAAATGTATTATTTTCTACTTCAATTCGTACTGAAACTTTCCCTGTTTCCCTGTAATAACACTGAAGAAATATGATTGTAATGTTTTGCGGCGTTTACGGATTGAAAACCTGTCCCACAGCGCTTGACTCCCTTCCAGATAGCCTTTCTGACTTCTTTGGCTATAAAGCCTTTCTACTAAGAATTCTAGCTCGGTGGGAGGCGTGCTTAAATATCATTCATATTGTTCCGAAATTTTGAAATAAATACGTGACCTTTAATTTGCTTTTTTCTTACCATTTGCTCTCATATATAAAATATATGGAAGCAAATGGTAAAATAATATTAGCTCAGTATAATTTTCCTTAAAGAATTATGTATAATGATTTAGACATCAATCTATGAGTAAATTTCTTTGATTCTAAAAATGTGACTGGTTCAGGTGAATGTTACATATACTCATATTAATAAACACAATCTTTTATAAGGAATTTATTTTGCGTGATTTTTTAAGTTTAGCACATAGTGGTACGGATATCACTTTAAACTGGAGGTCCAGCCCCGATTAGCCTTTCTGTGCATAAAGTGGACTTAAGACAAAAGCTCTTTGAAGTTTAGATCAGAGAAAAAACTTCGAGTAGTATTAAGTACGTTAACACCTACCCAAGTTGTTTTCGAGCTTTGTAGAAAAAATGCCAGTACAGCAATTTAAAGTTAAAGCAATAAGCTGTATTTAGATTTAGAAGTAAGGCAGATATCACGTGACCAATCTGTGGTGAGTTTCTGTTGTTATGAAGTTTTCGAACTCGTTCAACCGAAAAGCGAGCCTCACTTCCCCTTAGTACACCTCGGTAAGTGGTTTTTGCAGGCCAACGAGGTTCTGGCGCCTAGGTAATCCTATGTGGAGTCTTATTCTTCTGTATTTTTATGATTTCGTACATGAATTGAAGAAGAACTTACTTTTTAATACCCGAAATTTAATTCTAATACGTTGAAGCCCATGCAGTTGCGAATTGTTAAGATTTGAACGACAGAACAATATACATATATATCGAACTCGTATATTACATAATTGTCCTACTTACCATTCTGTCTTGTTGATTAAATTTTGGCTTTGCCGCAAGTAGTCTGAAAGCCAATTGTCTCAATCGTTTTTAGTACATCACATTTTACCATTCGTTTCCTTTAGGCATTTTTATCAGAAAGGTTCTATAGCAACACACGATCATTATTGGCTAGTGTATTGTTGCACGCTAATAATGTAAATTAATTCTGATATTTATTATAGAATATGATTAGAACAACTTAATTTTTAAGTTCACTTTATGCACAGAATACATAATCGAAACCGGACCTACAGTTTAAAGTGGAATTCGAACCACTGCGTGCCTCACCGGGTGTCGAACCCGGGAACCCTTGATGATAAATATTTTAAGGGCCTGGGTATTTATGTCATCATATTTCTATCCTCTCCTCTTTTTCCATGCCTAAATTCCTTTAATCACGATTCTAAGTTTTCTGAAAATCATTTCGTTGGTATTACCTGCAAAATAAATGCATTTTTTTACCATCTTTAGGAGATATTTTTCCAAAATATGGTATAAAAGCGTACACTTTAAGAAACGTTTTTGCGTGGACTTACCAAGTTGTCGTTCGTGACATAATATCGACAAAAATCATTAAACTGGAGTTAGCCATTGAAAGATAATCAGAGACGCAACCACGAATTCTTGTCTAGGAGAGGAAAGTACTAGGGAAAACGTGCCAATACTACTACTACTACTACTACTACTACTACTACTACTAATATTATAAAATTATTTTTATTGTAGTAGTAGTAGAATCAAAGACGTTATTATCCTCACCTCGTAAATTACGCAAAAAAGGGAGTAGAAGTCGGTGCTGAACAATTTTTGTTCGAACAAACGATTTGAATTATTTTTCAACACGTTCAATTTCATATTAATAATGGAAAACAAGCACACAAACTATTTTTGAAAGACAAAAAATGCTTAATAAATGCATTCCGAATATAATTATTTTTTACATTAACATGCATAACTTTCATGCACGATATACATATGTTTCACACATGCAACATCAAGAAACGTAAAATAATAAAAAAATAGATATGCAACATGCCAACACTAAATTGTGTACGTACTCAATTTAATTATTTAATACATATATATATATATACAACATATATTATTTAATTACATTACACAATCAATTCATCCATCTCACAATAAACCAACAACAAAAATTACTTAAATTGTCTCTCAAATGTGTACGCTCCCTTTCCTTAAGACAATTGTTCATTCATTTAAGACAAAAGCAATTAAATGAAGTTTCACTTCTCTCTCTGGTAATTTACAATGCAGCACAGAAAATAAAAATACATTGCAAGCGAAGCGAGCAAGAACATTTTTAGATTAAATTTTTATGCAGACTGAAATCAATATGGATTTTATAGGGTATAAATAATTTCACGGGGGCATAGAATTCTCTGTTTTATAACCTTTTTCACTTAGATCGTTTGGTGCCCAGGGCCAACTCCCGTCGTCCCTAGCTATGGCTCTGAACTTGATAAGACTAAGAGATGTAGGTATTGCGAGCGATGGGAACAAGAAAATTTTACGAAAAGTATTTTTATTTGCATAAAATTTGAAATTTTTGGAGGCAATTGCCCAATGTAAGTACACTTGGCCATCAATGTTTGCCCCCTTTTCCCCCTGTAAAAGTAAATTTTATAGAGGTCCTTCCTATCCGGAGTGGGTTTAGAGCGTAAAGGTTAAATGATCGAACCGCTAATTGTAGTGACTTCTCTTGCTTAAATATCCCACCACATAAGGACATAAGGTGTAAGTGTTACAATTATAAATGTACCCAACATTTTAAAAATTATGTGCTGATATATAGATTTTAACAATACTAAAGTATACCATGCATCTATCAGTACAAATCCAACAGCAACTTATTTCACTTTCTTTAATAATTTTGAAGAGCCGCTGTTTTGCATTAGGTAGGACGTCTGACTGACGCGAGGATAGATATTTTAGATCGCAAGAAAAAGGACGTGTCCAAAAAAAAAAACGGAATTATTGTAACCCTAATTCTAGATTACCAACATGCAGACACGTATCTATAAATATATTTCTGGGAGTGTTTGCACTAAGTGTCTAAATAATAATAATATCAATAACATATAAATGTTCAAATTACTGTAATTACATAAAATTAAAATAAAATAGTAATATTAATTCAAATGTGTAAATTAATTAATACAGTAAAACTTCGTTAATCCGGACCCCGATAAGCCTGACTTCGCTTATTGCGGACAGGAAAAAAAAACAGAATGCTTTCGGAAGAAGCCGCATTGACACAAGAATACCCTCGTCCTGCATTGTATGTACAGTATTGCTTTACATTTTACTGTACTGTAGAGTGTATTTAGGCCCATGACCTCTAAATACACCATAATAAACGTGTTTTCTTGCTATAAATGGAGTTTTAATGCACTTTCTACTGTTGTTGTTGTTTATTTCAGTTAATCCGGACTTTCGTTAAACCGGTTAACTTATCCCCCCATCCGGATTAACAAGGTTTTACTGTACTGTATTGATATAATTAAATGAATAGGTAATTAACGGTATACGAATAGAGATATAACAGCACGAATTCATTATCTAGCTTATTTGTAGTCTTGTGTAATTTGTCTAAAACAACTGCCCCGGCAAGGAAATTAATGCCAAATAGATAAGGAATTCAATATTTTTTGAATAACAAAAAAATGATGTTAGAACCAGTTGACGAAAGGTAAAATTCCTGATTAATATTTTGTGTATATTATATTATTATAAATAAATGTTCTTTGGTACAGCCATTCAAAGCTGTATGATCCCAATAAAATATTGCCTTCCAATAAGTTCGACGGAAATAAATAACTCTCGATTATGTAACAAATACTAAACAAGTATTTTTTCATTATCTAATTTAAGTACTACTTGGCAAATCTTTGGGGGAGAAGGGGTGCGGACCCCTCGGAGCCCCCGCTAAATACGTCATGATTATATGTTAATACACTAGCACAGGGGTTCACAAAATTTTACGTTTCACGGCGCCCTCAGTGTTTCAAGACATTTCCCAAATCAGAATGTAGGCCTATCTAACACTTGCAACGCTCAGTTAGTGATGATAGGATCTCCTCGATGGCGCAGTTTTAGCGTCGTCGCCTTTTAATCAACGGGTCCCGGGTTCGATACCCGGTGGAAGCACATGGTGGTTCGGATCCCACTTTAAACTGTAGGTCCAGTCCCGATTACCCTTACTGTGCATAAAGTGGACTTAAAATACCAAATCAACCAACCAGTTAGTGATGATAGGTTGCTTGCCGTAAGTTTTAAAAAAATCAAATTTATTAACATTTTTTTGTAAAAACTAAAAGAGTACTAAATAAGCACATATTTTGAACAATCATATCATTTCACTGAAAATATTGAAACATATCGCGTCGCTCCTGTAAGCCAGCCACGTCGCACACTTTGGCAACTACTGCACTATCGTACTCTATCGTCTAAAGCAGCTTTAACATATACATTTCCTTGTCCTGCTTGTTTGGAAATAAGTAAAAGATGCTTTTCTTCTCTTAGTCTGCGATATCTTCGGATTCAACTTATATGGCAGAACTGTATATCTCCAGTGGTGAGGCTACTGAAAATATAGAAATAGTTGTCGGTATATCTAGACGACTTGCACTACATCCGTACTCATACTTTAAGCACATACTTGAAGCGAGTCTACTTTCTGACGTAGTAGACAAAGATCCGTCTTCACAGCGGGACTTGTAGTTCAGGCGCATGCGTTCTCATACCGAGAAAACAAAAAACCTACTGGCGCTGTTGCCGAATTTTCAACTCTAAGCGAGAGTGAGAGATGCAATCCTGCCCAACGTTGGTACAATGTGTGGCGTTCTTCAACACATTGTCGTCACCTTTATTCATTGTCAAATGTTTAATACTCTCACGAAGAGGAAAACCGTACATAGCGAAAGAATAGAAGTAACGTTGCTCAATTGTTTGAGAACGAAGCAAGGGAGGGAAGCAGTGGCGACGATTGGGTTCCTAAACTGGAGGGGACAACAACAGCTTATTCCCTTGATACATAAGGTTTAGCATAGTTCGGGAGCAAAAGTGGCAAAAAGTGGGGAGGGCAACTTCCCCCCCTAATCGCCGTCACTGGAGGGAAGTTATAAATGTGGCAACGTGTGACTGTGACTGTTAGAGAAGAAAACAATTGACTGTCCACTTTGGTTCACGAGTTGTCCATGGTTTAAAGCTTTATAAGGGCACTAACTAAACGCACTAATACTAGGAGCCTATGTACCAGCTAGCTGTAGACCGGGCGAACGACAACAAGTCTCTGCGCAAGTAGTGACGCGAGACAGCTCCACCAATGAACAATGAGAGGAACGGGATTGCGTAATGGGCGACTGGAGTTACCGCTTTCCTTGCTTCGCTCTGGCAGCGTTGCCAACTTTTGAAAACGATAATACCGTGCCCATATGGCGAAAGGACCATATTTTTGTCTCCAGGTCCGTACGCTTGGTTTAAGAATTGCTTAGGGAAATATTTACCAACACCTCTTCGCACGCATACATATATACATATACACGCACACTCACACCCAAGCGCCTGTTTATTAAGGTTGATTATGTAATTTAGCATTAAATTAATGGCTTGTATAACATTATATGCTAGTTAATCTTGAAGGGAACATGATATAGTGTGTCCGAGAAAAAAATATACCAATAAAGAATTTAAATAACTCAACAACAGAACGACAGAAATGTCAAATAACGATTATTTGGAAGAGAAAATCATAGATTTTTTTTAACCAAAGAACAAGAAAAAAAAATCACCTTAGTAGATCTCAATGTGTGCTAATTTGGTTGCGCGACAAACATCAAGGCGATACTCAACCTCCATCCAAGTGTTCTTCAACATTTGATGAGTAACGGAGCCACATGCATCGATAATTCTTTCACGGAGATCATTAAGGTCTTGCACAGGTGTTTGGTAAACCATAGTCTTCACATAACCCCAAAGGAAAAAGTCCAAAGAAACAAGTCTGGTGACCGTGGTGGCCATTTAATGAGTCCACCCCTCTCAATCCAATTACCAGCGAAATTGTTATTAAGGAAGTTAGTAACACAACGGGCATAATGTGGGGGCGGGGGTCCTGCTGAAACATGTACCCATGAGGTATACGAGGTACAGCATACTGTTGCAACATTTGCAGGTAACTTGCACCTGCAACTGTAGCTTCCTCAAAGAAAAAGGGCCCAAAGACTCTGTTTCCAGCAATAGTTTATGCCATTTAACAATGTAATGATGTTCTGGTGCTTCATGTCCATATTGTTGCCGGAATATTCTTTGTACCGTTACAGGATACTTCAATTCTGCAAACCAAAAGCAGCACTCAACTTTCTGACGGACAGTAAACGGCGCCATCGTACAGACTACTCACGAACAAAGCCGCGCATGCGTTTAATTATGTTACGATTTTTTCCCTTCTGGTGGTAAAAAAAATTCCTTTCTTCCCACTTCCAAATAAACGTTATTTGACATTTCTATCGTTAACGATTGTTGAATTATTTAAATTCTTTATTGGTATATTTTTTCTCGGACACACTGTATAGTTAAAAATGTCGACAAACTGCATCCGAATAACTTAACAGACTAGTGGCGTATTTTGGATGGGAGGAATGGAAGTTGAGTAATTTGTGGTAGTAATCACTTGACTTAAAATTTCTAATTTGCCACGTACTGTCCTTACGTAATGAATGAGGCACATCTGCAAACAATTGTATCTGAACAACATTTTAAAAAATGCAATAAATGAGCACTCAAGTGAAATGGTAAATATGCCTGATTTGCCAAGAAAAATAAACCGTCCTTGCGCCCCCAGTTTTGGCACCAAACATATCTGCCACTGTCTCTGTAAACAACAACACAAAATGAATAAGATCCACTTACCAAACATTAGCAATCAAAGCTAATGCAGTTCTCTTGATCGTCTTGGGATATTGTATCTGAAGAATTAGGTCCAGGGTTAGAACGATATAATGATGTCTTTGACACATACGCATTCATTTTTCCTGTTGGTTTATATAGTTCACTAGCTGATTGCCCGGCGTTGCCCGGGTATTTATTTATCCCAATCTTCTATTAGGCAGGAAATAATGAATCCTAACTATAGTGTAAAATTAATTTGGAGTTGAACGGCAGTAGTTATTTGTCACCAGCCACTCAAAGAAAGCTACTCAAAGAAAGATGATAAAGAGAGAGAAAGCGATAAAAGAGGGGAATATAGAGAGATAGAGAGGATAAAGACAGTGAGAGATCATAGACGATGAACAGTAGAAAAAGAGAAGTGGATATAGAGAGATAGAGAGGATAAAGTGAGTGAGAGATCATAGATGATGAACAGGAGAAAGAGAATGAAGGGAATGAGAAAGAGAGAGAGAGAGAGGGAGGGAGAGAGAGAGAGAGAGAGTGTGTGTGTGTGTGAGAGAGAGAGAGAGAGAGAGAGAGAGAGCGAGAGCGAGTTGAATAAGTGGTAGTTGATAGAAGAATATTCACACGACACACAGAGAGAGAGGAAATAAGAAAGAGGGAGAGAAAGAAAGAAAGAGAAAATGAGAAAGAGGGGGAGAGAGGGAGAGTTGAGTAAACGGTAATTGATGGAAGAATACTCACACAAAACATGCTTTGTTCGGGAGTCGAGCCCTGTGGTCAGTTTGAAGGCGAGAACGAAACCAAAGATGATTATTGAGAATATAGGAAGAATCAGCAAGAAAGTTGATCCCCCCGTGGAACTGTTGTTGTGTCCTGAATTTTTCCAAACAAGGAAATGCCCGATGTTGTTTTCAAAATGCTAGAATAGGACTGTGACACCCTTTCTCCAGTACATTAACTGGTTTCTAACAGGAAGGTGTTTCAAAGATAGCGTAATGACACACTTTCTTGGATCTATGACCGTTCATCGACAAGAAGTGTATTTTCTATTTTGATTGCGATTGTCTGTTAATATCCTGAAGTGTTAACGGGAGACGCACTATTTCGGAAGATTGACTTCCCCAAATTTGGTGTCGTCTGATTAATAATGGGGACAAACATGGACAATGTGTTTGCGGAAAATTTTGTGCACTGATGACGTTGAAGTAGCCACTGTATCGACAACAGTATAAAATTAGATGATTGTCACCAACTGTCACATTTCCGAAAGAAGCTCAAGAAGACGCAAGCTGTATTTGCCGACTTGTATCTCTAAATTAATAACAGGTAAGACTGCAGTAAATTGTTATAATTTTTACTGATTAATATTGAATTGCGTATTTGAGATAAAAGGTTAATGTGAATTTTGTGCATTTTGTTAAATTTTTATTAGACTAATCGTGATGATGATGATGATTATGACAATTTTAAAAATGGCTTATCGAGTTTATTTTATGTTCGGATAGGTTAATCAGGACTGTGTCTATATTTTAAATTAAGATCCGAACCAGTGCTGTTTCTAGACCGGTATTTTAATATAAGACATCGGTCGCAGTGAGGGTCCACGAGTGGGAAACTCCACAAAGATGCGAACTTGGAACTTTTTGGCACTGTATTATGTTAACCAACCGCTACGATTCGGAGAATGGTAGCAAGACATCTGAATGTCTTTCAAAATAAAATTTGTTGTCATTTTTAGTTTAGAGCAAAGATGAATTGAAAAAATTACCGAAAACACTAATATTATTTTTTCTTTTCAGATTAACACTGCAGAATCGCCCTTCTATTTTGTGTGAAGCATATTTGAAAATAAAAAAAATCGGTAAGTAAATTTTAAAAGTACATTATTTTATTTTAATTAATGATTCAGTGAACATTGCAATGAATATATTTATATTATTTCTATGCATTGATTACTGCTAAGTTGAAAAACCGAGTCAGTGTGCAATATTTTTCTACACAGAGATTTCCTTGAATACATCGCGACGATGAGGCTGAATGTTGACAAGATGAAAACTGTTTTATCAAGTTTATTTTATGCTCGCATAGGATAATTGTGACTGGATCTATATATATATATATATATTAAATGTAGATTGTATCTAGTGTGTGCAATGTTTCTACGCCAAGACACACAACACAACTATCACTGTATCATCGAGTATCAAGAGTCAAACATAAAATAGGATTTGAACTTAGATTTTTTTGGCATTGTAGCACGCAAACTATTTTTAACGATTTTGATTTTCATTGGTTGATTGATTTGCTTTATTTTACTTTGTGTTTTGTGCTTTTTGGCTAATTTACGATGATGGGGATGAGTGATGATGGGATGAAAAATTGATGAATGGACACTCACAAACATTTATGCCCAAGCAGGACTCCTAGCGTCGGAGCGCGATGTGCTAACCACTCGACCACGGAGTCCGACATTTTAACGATCTTGAATTCTATGCTTTGTAGCTAACTTCCCCGCCTGGAAGAATGTTGGCAATGTATTGTATTGTATAAATTTGTTGTTTTAAGTCCATTTTATGCACAGTAAGGCTAATCGGGACTGGACCTACAGTTTAAAGTGGGATCCGAACCACTTGTGCCTCCACCGGGTATCGAACCCGCGACCCCTTGATTACAAAGCGACAACGCTACCACTGCGCCATCGGGGAGGCCCTGTTGGCAATGCATGTAAATAATTTTCAAATACAATTTGTTGCATACGATAATCTGTTTAAATTTATTAGAGTTTTGATTAATTGAACAATGTGTCGAAAACACTAATATTATTTTTTCTTTTCAGATTACTCGTGCGGATCCTGTTTTCTATTTTGTTTGATAATACGAAGCGGTAAGTAATTTTTAAACAAGAACAATATTTTTTGTTTTATTTTTAATAGTTTCAGTTACAGCGTAGTGCATATAATTATTTTATTACTATGAAAACTAGTGATGTTGCTTCGGAGTTTACTACTGAGCGTATTGAGGTGCGGTGGAAGATGAAATGTGTTAATTACATTCACAATAGAACAGTTTGTATTACAGTGAGGATTTTTTCTTTACTACCCAAGAAGCTAGCATTATTTGAAAGAGATAGATATTTGTATTTAGCAAAACAGAGAAATTTGAAGAAAATTGAACATTTACGATTCGAACCTAAGATTTTTTATTTTGATGTGTACCAAGATTTTTTTATTTTTTATTTCATGTTAGTTTTCTGCCAGCTTTGCTAAACGCGACGATGAGTGATGATGTGATGAAGGGATATTTACAATTATTATTTTTACCTAATTCAGGATTCGAACAAGGGACCCCTTTGGCGCGCCAGCATTGTTAAAAAATAACTTTTGTAATCTAATGTCGCTTCTTTCTACCGTTGGGTAACCGCGACGGTGAGGATAAGTGATGATATGATGCAATTGATGAAAGAACAACAATACAAAAGCCGGGAATTGAACCCAGGATCCCTATGCTAATCATTTCACCAAACGGTAAGATATTTGGGAATCTTGTCTTCTGGCATAAGGTTATGTGCATCGGAATATAATATTGTGTCAACCATGTAAATGTATGTACTTTCACGGAAATTTCGAAGAGGGCGCCCCCCTGCGGAAATTTTCGTGAGTATTTGTAAGCGTGTGTGGCGCTGTGGTTTCAATTTGCTTGCAAATTGAAACCAAATCGCCACACACGCATCGGACACGGATTTAATATTGGGTGGATAAATATTCTTTTTTTGGGGGGGGGGTAGTTGACTAAATGGAAAGTACAGTGGGGGGAAAATATTGATAGCAATTCTATTATATATAGTAAATTTATAAAATAAAAATAAAAATAATTACTTTGAGACTTATCCAGATTTCATTTTTCAGGGAAATGGCCACCAATGCAAACACTGTAATTGAGAATCCCGAGCAGGCAAGCGAGAGTCAACTTTTGGAAGCTCTGTTTCTGCTATCCAGGGCCGTGCGCGAAGAGGAGCGTGTGGGGGTCTCCCAGGAAGCGGTGAGTAACTTTTTGAAATTTATTGCCCGGAATTTCCATTCAAGACCATGTGAAGTTTTAGATCATTGTTGTTCGTCCTTGTTTATTTTAGATTTGTATATGGCTGATGTTTCGTGATGAGAAATATCACTTTGAAGCATTCTGGAAATATATGGAACTAAATATTGAACGGGATGAAACTAGAGACCACCGCCGCGAAGAGGATATAGAGATATTTAGGAACATCGGACAGAATGATGATGATGATGATGATGAAAGGAATGGAAATGGTAACAACAGGGCAGCCGTAGAGTTGTTTAACTTGGATCGCGACTTTCCAAATTTACCACCCCCACGCTCTCCTGCTGGTGCTGTGGAAAATCGAACACCAGATGCATCAGGATTTGAACCCAGGTCACCAATCTATGACATACCCTCTGACGATGAAATGTTAGAGTGGTTAAGACAAGCTGTTGTGCCACCATCTCCCATTCTGTCCGATGAAGACGATGTTTTAATCGAAGCGATGGAAGCGTACGAAGGTCAATCCAACCAACGGTTGGATGCTAGATCACCTTCTCCACAGCCTGGCCCTTCCAATGTCTGTTTCAAAGTCCTGCAACACGGTTCTGGTGCCCAAACCGAGGGTGGCGAAACAGACAGTGGTAGCTTTGAAATTGTAGGTGAAGAGGCCCACTACTTTCCAAAGTTTTCTACGGAAGGTAGGATAGTAGTGGTAAAGCCGAGGAACTATCGTTTTGATGATCCTCGGGAATATGTCAATTCCCTTTTCCAATTTGTGCTCGAGGAGGTCTTAAGTGGCGTAGTCCCCGAGTCACATGTCGGTCTGCAAATTGAGTCGTCCGCCAGCATAATTCAAAGACCTCTTTTCATTCCTATGCGGAGGCTCAAGAATCTCAACACCGAGATTATGTTCAGGCACATTGAAAAAGTTCTCAATTCTAACGAGAACTTTCTTGTAGCCGACAGAGTCACTTTTAATATTTGTATTGTTGATCCTCAGTTAGGAAAAGGGAGAACCCGTGCCTTAATAAAGTATGCGCCTTTGAATCAAATATTCGATGGTATGAAACACCAAAAGTGCTTGTTTAAGATTAAAGAGGAAGATGTATACTGTCTTCCAAGAGCTCTGGTCATAGCAAAGGCGCAGGCAGATAAAGATTTGAATTTACTTAAAAACCTTAAAAACCCAGTCAGAAAAACACAAAAGAACAGGGCCATCGAATTAAGCAGGCTTGCAGGTGTAGAGGTTGATGCGCAAAACGGTTGTACTCTGGAGGATGTGGCGAAATTTCAGACTTACTTTGCTCCAGAGTATCAAATTGTAGTGTACAAACAAAGCGAACACACAAGAACTTTTGAGATTATTTTTCAGGGAAACTATGCTCCAAAACAGTTGTTTATTTTTTTCGAGAGTAAACATTATTCTCCGATCCTGGCTATAAAGTCATTTTTAAATTTTAGATATTATTGTCCAATGTGCTTGGATGGTTACAATTCCAAAGAATCGCACAAGTGTAAGTATAATTGTACTTATTGCGAACAAATTCACGAACCACCCGTCGAAACCACAGAAAACCACTGTAGCGAGTGCAATAGAAATTTTCCTTTGTTGAAATGTTACAATCAACATAAGACTGCTTCTTCGCGTGGGAAATCTGTATGTGAGCAACTGAAACTTTGCACCGATTGTTTTGTTCTGGTAGACAAAAGAAAACGCAAGAATGTTCAACACCGATGTGATGAGCATTTTTGCAAAATGTGTTGTGTGCATGTTGGTCCAGAGCACGAATGTTTTGTTCAAAAGGAAAACTTAAAACACATTGAGAGATATCTTTATATTGTATATGATGTGGAGACAATGCTTCAACCTCCCAATGAAAAAGGAGAACGTGAGCATGTTGTCAACATGGTCATAGCGATGCAAAGATGTTATGCTTGTAAGGATTCCGATGGCATTACAGTCTGTACAGAATGCAAGCAACGTACCCATGAATTTAATAGTATGGAGGGATTTATTGAATATGTTTTACGGCCGAGAGAGAAGTTTCAGAAAATTATTGTTCTCTCTCACAACGGGTCGAAATTCGACAATATATTTGCGGCTAGGGCGTTGCTCGAGAAACAGAAAATAATTCCCTCAGTTATAACACAGGGACATCAGATTGTTGAGATGAAAGCTACACCAAAAATTACTTTTAGAGATACTTATTTATTTTTAGGGGTCAAATTATCGAAACTCCCAAAAACCCTAGGCCTGAAAAAATGCATGAAGAAGGGCGAGTTTCCTTATCTCTTTAATACGCCCGACCATGAAGACTATGTAGGTGCGTTCCCGGATCTTGAATATTTTGATCCTGACAGTCGAAGCCCCGATGATCGGGAAGAGCTTATTAAATGGCACCAAGAGTGTGTCTCACAAAACAAAGAGTTCGATTTTCAAAAAGAACTGAGGGAATATTGCAAAAACGATGTAGAAATTTTGACAGCCGCAGTTATTAAGTTTTCCAATTTGATTGAAGAGGAAACTAGCGGATTGCAACCTTTCATTGTAGCCCCCACAATTGCAAGTCTTGCAATTAGAGTTTACAGAACTCATTATTTACAGGAAAAGAAAATCGCCATCATACCTCCATATGGCTACAGGGAACGTGACAATCAAAGTATTAAAGCTCTTCGTTGGCTTAGCTATATGGAAAAAGTGTGTGGGCGCAATATTTCTCATAGTGCTAATGGTGGTGAAAAATGGGTCGGGCGTAAGAAGGTTGACGGGTTTGAAAAAGGTACACGAAATTTGTTATCGTTTAATGGCTGCTATTTTCACGGTTGTCCGAAATGTTACAGAGAGCAACGCCATCGTTCCTTGGATGATAGTGGTGATTCCATGGAACGAAGATATGAGTGTACCATGGCCCGCAAAAAGTACTTGGAATTACGTGGGTATACCGTCAACGAGAAATGGGAATGTGATTGGGACAGAGAAGTAAAAGAGAATAAACAAATTCAGCAATTCATCAGAGACCACTGTCTAAATTTAAAAACACCTCTGATCCCAAAAGATTGTTATCGAGGCGGCAGAACTGAAGTTTTCAAATCCCTCCAAGAATGTGATAGCCATGACACTTTTATATCTTATTTGGATGTAACAAGCTTGTACCCATATGTTATGAGTACCAAACCGCTGCCTGTCAAAACCCCCAAGATACATATGGGTCCATTTCCTGATGTGGAAAACACACATGGAATTGTCAAATGCAAAGTTTTGCCTCCAACCAATCTGCATATTCCCATTCTACCACACTCAAGTAATGGGCGGCTTATGTTCGGTTTATGTCGAACCTGCATGGATGAACTGAGTGAAAACGATTGCTCGCATTCTGAGGACCAACGCGCATTGCACGGAACATTCTGCACCCCAGAGCTACATTTGGCATTGCAATTTGGGTATAAAATTATAAATATTGAGGAATTTTGGGAATTTGAAATTCTAAAACCTGAACCTGGAGTCTCTGAGGGTCTTTTTGAAAAATATGTTAGAAATTTTCTTAGAATAAAACAAGAGAATTCAGGTTTTCCGTCTTCGTGTCAAACGGATGCGGAACGCCTGAATTACATTGCGGAATATAAGCGTCATGAACTTATCGAGCTGAGAGAAGACAAAATTCAACATAACCCTGGTTTAAGATTTATTGCAAAATTATTCTTGAATTCTTTGTATGGAAAATTTGGGCAGAGAACAGACTTAGCAAAAAGTGTTATTGTTAAAGACAGTAAAACATTTTTCAGTTACCTTTACTCTACTCAGTTCGAAGTTCAAACGGTTATACCTATCGGGCAGAGTGCACTTTTACTCACATACAAAGATATTCAAAACAAAAACACCCCAAACCAGTTTTCAAACATAATTCTAGCAGCATTTATAACATCCTGGGCTCGTGTAAAATTATGGACGCTGCTAAAGAAAATAGAGCCCGACCGCTTACTGTACACCGACACTGACAGTTTGCTTATGACGGTGGACAGAAATAGGACGCCCCCTTTGCAATGTGGTCCCTTCCTTGGCGATCTAACCGACGAAGTTGATGCGGGGTGGGAAATTGTAAGTTTTATAGGACTTGGTCCCAAGAACTATTCCTACAAATTGCGGAATCTTACCAGCGGGGAATTGCGATATGTTTACAAAATTAGAGGGGTCTCACTAAATCACAGAGCAAGATTAATTGTCAATTATGAGCATTTTTATAATTTAGTAAAAGGCACATTGTCTAAGGAAGTCTTGGAGGAACCAAGGAAGATAGCACGACTCGATGGGTTCCGCATAGTAAGTCGCGCCGAGAAAAAAACACATCAAGTTGTGAAAAGTAAGCGGCGCAAACTGGACCCGATCGCGGAGAAGGAGTCTTGGATGACCGTGCCCTATGGATATGTGAAACAGTGAGAGAACATACAGAGGGCGTTTGTGTGTGTGTGTGTGTGTGTGTGTGTGTGTGTGTGTGTGTGAGAGAGAGAGAGAGAGAGAGAGAGAGAGAGAGAGAGAGAGAGAGAAAGGTATTTGATTGGCTTGCATGAACAATTTTTGGTCGTCAGTTGTATAAAAAGGCAATGATTTTTGTTGTATTTGCTCAGTGGTTAATAATGCTTCCGTTCAATCACCCGTGTACCATTATTATCAGTGGTCCGTCCAGGGCCGGAAAAACACAATTCACACATAAGTTGTTATCAAATTGTAATTCAATGTTCACCCAAAAATTTAACGAAATTATATGGTGCTATGGTGCTGTGATTCCGAAATTAACAAACAGTCAAAATATACGGTTCCATCCAGGAATTCCCAATATGGATAGCTTTGAAATTCAAAACAATAGTCTAATTATTCTTGACGACCTCATGGGTGAAACGAATGATGATGTGGCTAATCTCTTCACAAAGTACGCTCATCATAAAAGTTTAACTGTTATTTTTATTTTGCAAAATTTGTTCCCAAAAAGTAAGCGAGCAAGAGATATTAGTCTAAATGCACATTATGTTATTTGCTTCAAAAATCCTAGGGATAAGTTACAAATTCAATATCTTGCCCGTCAGATTATGCCACATCTTAGCAAATCTGTGGTTCAAGCATTTGAAGATGCTACGCGTGATCCTCACACATATTTACTATTCGATATGACGCAATCTACCCCTGATGCCTTGCGAATACGCAAAAATATTTTCCCGGGAGAAACTATGCATGTATATGCTCAACAAAAAGACATGTTCAAAGCATTTAATATTCAGTTCTAGTAAAAATGCAGAAGTTGAAACATCACTTCCATGTGCTTCGCGCACTTTGTAAATGTAAACCCAAAAAACGTAAAGTTATGCTACAACAGGCATCTGGAGATGTCATACGTACTATCTCTCAAGTTGCTAACAACACTATAAAAGGAAATGTTAAATTATCGGATCGTCAGAAACATAGATTGCGAAGACATAAAAACATCTTGCGTGCTTTAGCCCAAAAACGTGTGTCTCTGAAAAAGAAACGTAATCTATTACTCCGTAAAGGTGCTGGTTTCTTACCTTTTTTGCTTGGACCTATTATTAGCGCTATTGCAAGTGCCGTCGCCGGTGGTGGTGGTGGATCATGAGTTCGCAATTAAGGAAACTTATACTTGTACCAGAAGATGTAGTCGGTCAAGTTCAAGCTTCTGTCCAATCAGTACAAAATTTTCAATCACTTCTCGATTCTGAAATGCACCAAGTATTATCTAGAAACGATATAAATATTCATGAAAAATGGAAATTGTACCAACAAGCACTGGACAAATATTTAAAATCTGTACCTCATGCACAAAAACCTTTAGAAATACCTATTGTTGAACACGAAGCGGTTGAATCAAAGGAATACCAACCTATAAAAAGCAATCCCGGTATATTACCAATTTCTGAAATTATTGAAACAGTTCCAATAATGCTTCGAAAAAATACAGAGCTATTGCTAAAAAAAGTTTTAAGTTCACACAATATATCTTGGGATACAACGGGCACCGTAACTATGTACGGTAAAATATATCCCAATTCAAATATTGTAGATTTAGTGAATGATGTGGTTAGGCAACGAAGAAAAAGTCAAAATCCTGTTGGACTTGATCAGTTTGTCAGAATCCTTCGTTCAATGAACATTCCACACCAGTTTCTTGGACCTGCAGCACTATCGAAACTATCACCAAAAAGAAGGGAAGCTTTGTCACCATTATCTTTTTTTGAAAAGTGGAAAGAATATAAATATTAGTAGTAAACATGAAATTACATCAACTCTATTATGTGTATACAAATCCAGCTTCATTATCAAATGCGTCTAAATTGTATAAAGCAGCCAAAAAAAATATTTCCAAAGCTAAAATAAAACATTGGTTACAATCTCAAGATGCTTATACCTTGCATGCTCCTGCATATAAAAAGTTTCCCAGAAAACAATATTATGCTAGTGGTCCTTTCGAAACTGTGCAAATGGATTTAGCCGATATGCAGAATGTTGCAAAATTCAATCGTGGTTATAGATATATTTTGTGTGCTATCGACATATTTTCCAGACTAGCATTTTGCATTCCGGTAAAGAACAAAACTGGTCCTGTTATAGCAAAAGCAGTGGAGAAAGCTTTGCACATGTACAAAAATGTTCCGTTAAATTGTCAGACAGATTTCGGCAAAGAGTTTTACAATAAACATGTTAAAACTATATTTAAAAAATACAATGTAAATCACTACAGTGTTTATTCGGAAATGAAAGCTGCGATATGCGAACGGTTTATTCGTACAATAAAAGAAAAAATTTATAAGTATTTTACAGCAAATCATAGTTACAAATATATTCATATTTTGCAAGATTTAGTTCAAAGTTATAATAATTCTAAACATTCAACTATCAAAGTTGCACCAGCACAAGTTAGCGATGAAAATATGAATCAAGTATGGTATACATTATACGGATCAAAGAAAAACTTTCGAAAGAGTTGCAAATTTAAGCCGGGCGATTATGTGCGAATATCAAAAACAAAAATGAAATTTGAGAAAGGTTATTTAGCAAAATGGTCTCGGGAAATTTTTATTGTAGACAAATGCATAAAATCAAATCCGGTAACATATCACATTAAAGATTGGAACGGTGAAATGGTGAAAGGTATTTTTTACGAACAAGAGTTACAGAAAATTAACGTAAATAAAAATACTGTCCATAGAATCGAAAAAATTTTACGTAGAAAAGGTAATTGGCTCTATGTAAAATGGTTCGGTTACTCAAATATCTTCAATTCTTGGGTTAAAAAGAGTGACACATTGTGTTTATAGTTCATTAGCTTTGTGATGGAGCGTGTGAATGAATTTTATCTCTCGCTCCCGTCTAATGCAAGCTCCGATATTTTCCAAAATAACACCTCGACCTGTTATACAACAAAATTAGCTCACCCTATTGATCTCACTGATTCTAAATGGGTGGTCGGTCTTGCCGAATGTAGTTGTACATGGAGTTTTTATAATGTGCCAACAGATCAACAGATTATTATCAAAGCGGTGCGCGCAGACAACTCGGAAGTTATTCAAGAAAGAGTTGAAATTCCTGCTGGTTTTTATGCATCTATTCAACATATTCTGAATTGTGTTCCAGAAAAAATGAAACAATTTATACATTATGACGAGTACATAAACCGTGTATTTGTTAAAACTGACACGTCCATTCAGCAAATCATGATAGGTGTAACACCTGCTTTAATGTGTATTTTCGGATATGCTCAAAATATACCAAAAACAGAAGAACCTGTGGTGGTTGCGGTGAATCACGAACCCTTATTTTACAAAGAAGCACCTTATGTTTGTAATTTGAATTATTTTCTCCCCCAAGAGATTAATGTTTGCGTAGACATTGTGAAACCTCAACTGCATGGTCATATATTACGAAAAATCGGAATCAATCATTATACCTATGGTCGAAATAAGAACTTTGCATTCGATATACCACGATATATCAAAGTCGAAAAACACTACTTTGACACAATCGAAATAGACTTAAAGGGACATACATGGGAAAATTTACCATTTCGGTTCGGTTCATCGTACATTAAGCTACATTTCAAGCAAACAGGAAAATGATCAGTGAAGGCACAGAAAATGATTTTTACATTACTCTTACTTCGAATGGCTCGCACAAACATTTCCCTCACAACACAACATCACATTTTGTGAATATGGTGGAAAGCGAAATTCGTCTCAAACAGTCTGATTGGAAAATTGCATTAGCCGAAATTCAAATACCCAATACATGTTATAATATTACCGAAGATCAAAATATCATCTGGTATAATTTGCGTCTCGAAGAAAATCTCTATGAGGCCCACAAATTCAAAATTCCGTCTGGGTATTATCACACTGTAGATAGTGTGCTGGAACAAATCAATAAAAAAACAGATCTTTTTCGATTCACATATCGCAAATTAGCAAACAATATACATTGCAGTCACGATTTCCGTGTAGAATCAATTAAATTTTCACCAGTTTTGAGTCTACAATTAGGATATGAACCGTACACTAACATCACAAAATACATCAATGGATCGCGGAGTCCATATTTGAATATTGGATATCCTCAGCAGGTATTTGTGTACACTGATATTATACAGTATCAACTGGTTGGAGACAGTAAAGTTCCATTATTGCGTATAGCCAGCATAGAAAATGTTAACTATGGTCGAACATACTCTGTTTGTTTCAATCCTATGCATTATTTACCATTGTCAAAATTTTGTTTCAATACAATAGAAATCCTTTTAAAGGACCATGCAGGTCGAAATTTATCATTTCAATCTGGTACAGTGAACATAACACTTCATTTTCAACGGCCATGAAACATCGACAAACAGGTCGTGGAATACCCTATTTTGCTGGTCCTGTGTACCAACAGGGGCATGGTCTTGGGGGATTTTTTCGCGGTCTTTTTAGATATGCTCTACCTATATTAAAACCTGTTGCTAAAACTGTGGGACGTCAGGTATTGCGTACCGGAATGCAAGTTGCTGGTGACATGTTGGAAAATAAACCTATCAAGGAATCAGTTCGTGTAAGAATAAAACAGGCCAAAGAAAATTTACGTGACAAAGCAGAACAAAAAATTAACCAGTTGTTATCAGGTAATGGAAAAACAAAAAGAAAAAAAACAGTCAAAAGAAAAGCTATAAAAATAGGGCCTCCTTCGCTACAGTCACACTCGGCTAAACGTCGTAGACATAGAAAGGACATATTCGATTGAGCGACCATGTCTAACATTCATCCTTGCAGTCAACCATGTTGCACAAGCGATTTTGATTTGTTTTCAGTTCCTATGACACAAACTATAATTGAGCATACAGATAATGTAGAGTATCGACCTATATCTACTTTAACTTCAGGGGGACCTGTAGAATTTCATATTCTAGGTGAAACTGGTGAATTTATTCATCCTGGATACCTTTATCTTTACGTAAAGTGTAAAATTACAAAATCTGATGGTGAGGATCTTGACGATTCAGACAATGTTGCACCTGTCAATAATTTTTTGCATTCTCTTTTCAATCAAGTTGATATTTCACTTAATGACAAACTGATCACATCGTCTTCAGGTTCATACCCCTACAGAGCATATTTTGAAACTTTATTGAATTTCTCTAATGACGCCAAAAAAACACATTTAACATCTTCGCTCTGGTTCAAAGATACACCTGGACAGTTTAACACTCTGGGAAATGGAAATAGCGGATATACATCTCGTGCACAGTTCGCTAAAAACAGTGCTACTTTTGACATGTATGGAAGAATACATGCAGATATTGTAGGATTGGACCGTGTTTTGCCCAATAAAGTGGGAATGCGCGTGAAACTTCATAGAAGTAAAGATTCCTTTTGTTTAATGAATGCTGAAAATTCGTCTTATCTTGTGCATTTAGAAGATGTGACTTTATGGGTTCGGAGAATAACTGTTTCTCCCGATATTGGAATGCAACTCAGTACTAGAATGGAGCGTGAAACAGCTAAATTACCTATCACAAGAGTGGAAACTCTTACTCACACCATTCCTCAAAATATAACTTCTTATAACATAGATAATCTATTTTTGGGTAATGTTCCAAAAGCTCTTGTTGTTGGCTTTGTTTCGAATGCTGCATACAATGGAAAAAACAACTTGAATCCATTTCATTTTGAACATTTCAACATTAACCGGCTACAGCTACAAGTCGGCTCCAAATTTTATCCCTCCACCCCTCTAACACCAAATTTTTCAAAAAATAACTACATTCAAAGCTACTATACATTGTTTTCTGGAACTGGAATGTATTATTGTAATAGTGGAAATTGTATTGCTAGAAAAGATTATCCTCTAGGCTATACCCTCTTCGCGTTTATTCTTTCGCCTACAAACTCTTTGAATGACAATACATGGGACATGGTACGTGACTCGCCTGTTACTCTCAAAATACAATTTGCAAATTCTTTGACGTCATCTGTCACATGTGTTATTTACGCACAATTTGATTCGCTATTTCAGGTGGACAAAAACAGAAATATATATCCCGACTTTACAAAATAGATTTTAGTATATTTGTGAGTGTTTGCCGGGATGAGATTTGTTATTCATTTCACTGCCTTCCAGGGCAATCAAAGTGAAATTATAGTCAAGGAGCTTGCACTTGTCAATATTGATAACTTTAGTTCGGACTCCTGGATATTTTTACCACCATTTCCGTACGGTGAATTAGAATCGACCTCTACCCAGTTAAACAATTATGCATCTCAAAATTCACATGGTCTTGAATGGAATCATGGGTATATAAAATACAATCAAATAGCCAACATACTGACATCCTACACAGAACATGCTACAGCGTTGTATGCTCATGGCATCGAGCGCTGTACCTTCCTGGGAGACCTTCTACATCGCACCATCATCAATTTAGAAGACTTGCTTTGTCCGAAGGCTTGCCTGCTTGGATTTCCAGCTGAAAATTGTTGTCATCCATCGCATAGATTCGTCGAATTTCGCTGTGCAGCAAAAGAGTGCAAAGTGTATGCCAAGTACATTCGTTGCTACGAACTAAGAGGGTACCAGTTAGGTGTCATCTCACCATATATACCAACGTCTAGTTTGAATAATATTTATTCAGATATACATACAGTTTGTTCCAGTGAAAAAACGCAAGAGCAAAAATATGTGGACTGACGACATAATTTATATTATACTTCAAGATTGTAAAACTGCTGTTCAGTTCGTTGGTGTGTATGCTGATAACCAGTTACCGGTATCAGTAAAATTTCCAGCAGGTTTAATTATTAATACAAGCACAAGTGAAAATATTGATGGTCATTGGGTTGCTGTGTACATTAACAAAAATGGAATTGGTATATATTTCGACTCCTTTGGAGAACCACCCTCCGAAAATGTAAAACGTTTTCTCAACAGAAATACTTACCGTTGGATTTGGAACAATCAACAGATTCAACATTCAGAATCAGTGTTTTGTGGTGTATTTTGTATAATGTTTCTTTACTACTCTACCAATAATTACACAATATTGGATTTTGTCAATTTGTTCAGTAAAACAAACTTTGTAATCAACGACAACATTGTTTTAAATCAACTGAAAATATTGTTATCTTAAAATATATACATTTTTGTATATATTATTTTGGTGTTGTATGTAAATATATATATAGTAGAATAATAAAAATTATACTTTATATTTTGTCTTTATGTTTTCATTTCCATATAGTGTAAATATATATACAAAAATAATAAAAATTATATTTCACATATTTGTTTTTGATTTTATACTTTAAAATATTCTTGGAATGAAACAACAAAATTCACAATTAAACTTTATTTTGCATTCATTAATATATACATAAAATTCATTTGCACAAAATGTCAACATATCTGATATTTGTTATTTCATATTGAACCAAGTAACAAGTCTTTGAACATTTCTAAAAGCACAGCCTGATTGAGAAAATGGTTCGTAGGAACTTTCCACATAACTGTCTCTCACAAATAACTTTCCAAGAAGAGAAAATTTTCAGGCCAATAAGCTCCCAACACCGTTAAAAGTTGTCACAAATAACCTCCCAACACCATTACAACCTGAACTTTACCAAAAGTTCTCATCGCTTGCTCAGTTTAGAAGTGATAACCTCCACACACACATCGCGAAAAAATAGTCCCAACTCACATTTCACTCTTTCACTTAACAATTCAACACAATTATCAAATATCGGCAGTTCATGTCGCTCTACTTGATCTTTTATATTGGTAATATCCTGACAATTATGATCATTCGAATTATTAGTACAACCATAACAAGTATCCTTAATTGATCCAACACATAATGAAATATAAGACTCGTAATATTCACGTATTTGGGTCTGATATTCACAATACATTTTAGTTATCTTAGATATGCAATCAGACAATCGTAAAAGCTCTGTCCAGGTAGTTAACATCAGTGTCATTGGTATTTCCGAATCAAAAATATCCACAAACTGAATAACTTTCTTATTGTACAATTTGCCAAAAGAAAGCATGTATTTTTCACCTAGCAACGCAGGTGACAAAACCAACTCTTCTTCACTAGATAAATAATTAGATATATTTCCCCCCAACTCCATCAGTGTACACCATTCTTCCATACACAACACAATTCCTTGACTGTTGTGGCGAGAAATACGCACACACACAGAAAAATCGTTCTCCACATCAAATCCAACAGTCGCACTCTTGAATGCAGTTTTACTCAAAGGGTAACATACCTCCAACAGGTATTGCTTCCGTGGTTTCCATGTGGAAGAGGACTGGGCACCATTTTCCTCCATGCTGGTTCCAGAGAGCTGCTTTAGCATATTTAACTGCTGCTGCACATAACTATTCCCTTGAAAATTAAGTTTTCTTTTCGCATTCCAAACCTTTCCTCCCTGTAGAGATGCAGTTGCTACAGCTGACGTTGCAGTAACTCCTCCCGAACGTGTTGTTGCAGATTTGGACACTACAGATACTTCGGCACCACCAGATCTTTGCACTCTTCTTGACTTGGCAGAACCGCTTTTCTCCATCTTGCTCTTCTCTTTCCTGCTACTTCACGATGAACACACTAACTGTACAGAACATGTGGTACTTTATATATACACCAACCCACATAACTCCCATCAACGTCATAATTTTTAATTAGCACATAACGGAACATTTTGAGCAGGAAATCTCTCTCTCTCTCTCTCTCTCTGTGTGTGTGTGTGTGTGTGTGTGTGT
Source organism: Lepisma saccharinum (assembly GCF_977018435.1). Taxonomy (NCBI): domain Eukaryota; kingdom Metazoa; phylum Arthropoda; class Insecta; order Zygentoma; family Lepismatidae; genus Lepisma; species Lepisma saccharinum. The sequence goes on from NC_139249.1 coordinate 44,402,838, forward strand.
GTATGTGTGTGTGTGTATGTGTGTGTGTGTGTATGTGTTCTCTCTTTCTTATGTCCTCTTTCTCCCTCTCTCTCTGTCTTCCTATCTCTGTCTATCTCCGTCTATTTCTCTCTCTCCCTCTCTCTCTCTCTCTCTCTCTCTCTCTGTCTGTGTGTGTGTGTGTGTGTGTGTGTGTGTGTGTGTGTGTGTGTGTGTGTGTGTGTGTGTGTGTGTGTGTTCTCTCTTTCTCATTTCCTCTTTCTCTCTCTCTCTCTGTGTGTGTATGTGTGTATATATGTGTGTTTGTGTTTCTCTCTCTCTCTCTCTCTCTCTCTCTCTTTCTCATTCCCTTCATTCTCTTCCTCCTGTTCATTATCTATGATCTCTCACTCTCTCTATATCCACTTCTCTTTTTCTCCTGTTCATCATCTATGATCTCTCACTGTCTTTATCCTCTCTATCTCTCTATATTCCCCTCTTTTAATCTCTCACTCTCTTTATCCTCTCTATCTCTCTATATCCACTTCTCTTTTTCTCCTGTTCATCATCTATGATCTCTCACTGTCTTTATCCTCTCTATCTCTCTATATTCCCCTCTTTTATCGCTCTCTCTCTCTTTATCATCTTTCTTTGAGTAGCTTTCTTTGAGTGGCTGGTGACAATTAACTACTAACGGCATTGTGAATGTCACTTTGCATCTCAGCGGCCCCGAAAACTATGGATTCCACACTAATATCGATCGTTTTACATCTCATCACCTTCCCACCCCCACCCCTAGGGGTGCCAGGGGTGTCTTAGCCCCACAGTATTTCTTTCCATATTGCAAGTGATACGTGTATATAGTGTGGTTGAAATCCCTCCAGGCGTTCGAGAGTTATGCTGGAAGAAACATGCATACACACATACATCCATTTTTATATATTAAGATAGATAGAAGAAGAAGATAGATGCGGGCCTCCCCGATATGTAGAGGTAACATCGTCACCTTGTAATCAAGGGGTCCGAGTTTCGATACCCGGTGGAGGCACATGGCCCAGTCCCGATTAGCCTTTCTGTGTATAAAGTGAACTTAAAACAAGAAATCAGAGTTCACGCATGTACAGCCACTGAGTAACAAGCATACACCAATTAATGGTAGATGTAGAAAAGAGATTCCTGTTCTTCAATTTTATCAGATTTGTTTATTTGAAAACGCATTGACAGTCAACATTTGGCCGTACTGTTGGCAACACTGCGCTTTCACCACTCGGTTTCCCTCCTCCGTCTCTGCCGCTATGCGCGGCACTGCTCCACAGTTAGCTGGGACAGGGTGTAATTCGAGCGTCAGACCGACCTCTCTCCGGGACAGTTTTGTGTCACCCCTGACCTTTCGAGCAAATACTGTTAGTTGTATCACGTGGATTACAAGGACTAACTCGGGCCTCGCCTTGTAATCAAGACGTTCAATACCCGGTGGAGACACATAGTGGTTCGGATCCCACTTTAAAAACTGTAGGTCCAGCCCCGATTAGCTTTACTGTGCATAAAGTGGACTTAAAACAGCAAATCAAATCAGAAATCAAAACAAGGACTAACTCCACAAGGAGATCTTTCATTCTCTTAAACGGGGTTGTGCTCCCACGTGGCAACTTCTGCCACCCGCCTAATTTCATGGTCGTGCGTATTATTCTTGTATTGCTAAGAAAGGCTTATCTCTTGTACGCTTGTCTTTAAACAATGCTATCGTTTGCAGGTAAAGAGATGGTGGACTACATCGCCGACTACCTACAGAACATCAGGCAGCGAAGGGTGTATCCTGCTGTGAAGCCAGGCTACCTTAGACAGCTGATACCGGATTCAGCCCCCGTGGACCCCGAACCTTGGGAAGACATATTTGTTGACTTCGAGAGGGTCATAATGCCAGGGGTAAGTGCAAAGATAAATATTAGCAGAATATTACCCCTACGAACGTTTCTTTAAAAGTACACTTATTCATGGAAAAAGTGACCACATTGGTTTTAAAAAGGCACCCAAGCTAGAACTCCTCCTTAAAAGCAGCGCCAGTGCTGCAAACTGTTCTGTTCTTACATTTCCAACGAGTTGCAGTGAGAAGTAACTCCGTTATGGAATCACTAAGTCACCAAAAAATCTTATTTTTTTTTCCATATTTTCGCAGACAAGTCAGGTAAGGCGACAATACACAAAGCGAGAATGATTTTTCAAAATGTAAGTTGTAGAACTTTCTTGCTCTTTTTCAACAATTCCTAAAAACAGAAAATCTACTCATGGCTCTACAAGGGGCTTCATTGTTCCCCATGAGGATTCGTCACTGCAAACAACCATCATCGTTTACAAATTTCTTAGCTGTACAGCCAAGCAAAGACTCACTCATGGCAAATGCAAAACTGAAACAATATTAAGTAAAATGAGCTCATATTCAAGGAAAAGGAGTGTTGCTTGGTTTGGTGGAAGAGAACTCCTAGCGCTTCGAGTTGTCTGTTCACGACTCACCACACGGCGTCGAAATCGGATCAAAAGCTAATGTCTACTCATGTGGACAAAGGAAACGGAATTCTCTTTTCGACTTTACGCATTACAGATAGAGAGTATCTTTGAAGCTTGTGAAATGGAGACGTGCAGGGAATAGTTTAGGAAAGATGGACATTAGAAGCAAAGGAAAAGATGAAGAATTCGTCGACAACAGACTTTTTTGCAAGACTTTATGTCCACTCTTTAACTTCCACCTGAAGTGTACAAAAATGGACATCAAGTCCAGTGTTGCCAGCACGATCGGAAAAAACGTAAGTCGTACCTGAAATACAGTCCGCGTTATTGCGGCCACCAATAGCACAAGAGCACGGCAAGACTTCCAGACCATATTCGTCTCATTGGCTGTTTCGAGCGCCTGCTGTTACGCTTATTAAAGACAATCCCGTAAGAGATCAATCACATCACCAACTTCCCCCGGTAATTCAGCAGCCTAGGTGAAAGTTTTCAAGCCTGAAAATACAATAGCTCTGGCAATCAATGATCTGATGGATAAATTAGCATTTAGAACCTTCTATATATCTAATAATAATAATAATAATAACTCGTGGCGCAGCAGCCCTTGAGGTCCAGGGCCTACCTATCGACTGCCAGCCTCACTCCCACGTGCCTCAGCAGAGGTGGATGATCGTCCAGCCAGTTACGGGGTGATGTGTAGTCAGCACGACGAACTCCCAGTCGTCGCCGTAGATTTCCATGACTGGGTTACGCTATGAGCTTCCAAATATCCTCACGATGGTGGGTGACCACCGGTCCCATACACGGGTTGACATCTCAGGAGAAAAGTTTTTACGTTTCCCCCAGGAGGCTCAAACCAGAACGAGTCCCGTTAGCATCGAGCCCAAAGACCTAACCACAAAGTGATCTTCTATATGCTATCCAGTTTTCGGACAATTTTTTTTAACACAGATATGTTCAACACGTAGGCGTGGAATACATGGTTTGTCAATACGATAAAGAGAACATTGTAAACGGGAAATTACACTAGCTAAGGTAACCAGTCAGCGCATTCATAGATTATGAGGAAAAAGGTATATTTCCTGTGCTGGCGTCCATAACACGAGGGGGTAAAATTCAGGAAGATTGCGGCAATGCTGCCGAAGAAGAAGAACACTGTCTTTGATTCGAACAAATGTTCTCGGGTTTTCAGCCAGGTTTAGTCGGTGTTAGCGTCTAACGTTTCGAGTGCATACATACACCTCTACTCAAAGAAACAAGCCAATAAAAGATTTCGAGAAGAACAGGCAAATTTATGGATTGATTTCCTTAATTTTACAAAGTATGGAGTGGAAACACCCACATTCTCCACCAACGAAGAAGTTCAAGGTGCAAACATCAGCCAAGAAGGTGATTGCCTCAATTTTCTGAGACGCAAGGGTGTCCTTTTTGTGGGCTATCTACAAAGAGACCAAACCATCACTGGCACATACTACAGTGACCTAATCAAGAAATTACGTGATTCCATCAAGAAAAAGAGCGTGAGATGTTGACTCGCGGTGTGCTCCTTCACCAGGACAATGCACCTGTCCACACGTAACGCATTGCGAGGGCCGCTATCACAGATGCATTGTTCAAATTGTTGCCCCACCCATCCTATTCCCCAGATTTGGTCCTCAGTGATTTACATTTGTTCAAACATTTGAAGAATGACATTCATGGGCCAAAAATTTATAATGATTCTGAGGTGATAAGAACTGTGGACTCATGGTTGGAGGACCAGCCGGAAGATTTTTTTTGCAAGCTATCCAGGCATTGGAGCACCGATGGGTAAAGTGCATTGGAGTTGCAGGGGAGTATGTTGAAAAATAATAAAGAAATTGAAACCCTATAGCCGCTCTTTCTATGTTAGGGTCAGAGCAACCTGATCGCCCCTCGTATCTATTGTAATTGTAGTTGTATTGTAATTTTGTAATTGATATTCATTATTATTAATATTATAATTATGTACGCCGTCTGCCATTGGAGGATATACCTTTGTTGAAGGTAATAATAAATAAAAATAATAAATAAGTAAGCAAATACGCTCCACTATCAACCCACTGTCAAGAAAATCCTCTGTGGACTTTAGTTGTGTTGTCGTTATGTACAGTAAAGTTGTTCGCTTTATATCAGACCATTTTTGACGGGTACTCACCTTAAGAGATACCGCGCCACCACCACCGATCATGTTCTATTGAACCCCCAGCATTGTGGACTATCGCCCGGTATTGCAGTTTCCATTGCAGCAAGCTCCGGGAATGGAAATTCTGTCCCACTCCTCCCTGCAAGCTTTCCATAGACCATCCAGGGTGCGCGGGCGGCGATGTTGAAGACGTCGTTTCAACAGTCCAAATGCGCAAAAATCCATTGGACTGGCATCTGGGCTTTTCACAGTAATGTCTTCAAACGGAATGACACGAATTCCTAATTCCTCTGCCATTTCCTGATAAGAACGTAGTGATGTTCTGGCGGTACGACTCGAAGCCTTTTCCATATGGATCATCACCTGGTTCGCGTCCATTCCATACAATTGTGGGATGTCTCTCCGATAGATAGGTGTCAGAATGGAGTCTTGGAAGTATTTGGCATTCACTTTCACGTTTTTGTCCACCTTGCGTATCATCAACTTTCCCTCATATCCGAATCCCGTCACAACCATAAAGTCACGAGGGAAACTTTCCCTGCATTGACGAACAAAGTTGCTGCGCCTCTTGCCGTCAATGTCACGGTATGTGATCGCCCGAATGTGACCACCAGCAGTGAGATGGACATATGATTCATCCATTGCGACAACTTTCTTCTATTTGGAACCCGCCAGGTACTTTTCATACAGTTTCCTGCAGTTCGTCTTACGTTCGGCAATGTGACGTGGTAGGAGGTGGTGTACACGGCCTTTCGCACACACTTCAACCTGAGGTGCTTGCGAATTGTTTTGTTCACAGTTGACGGTGCGAGGTGAAATCTGTGGGCCATATCACGTTGAGTCGGGGGGATTTTCTTGGCACACCAATCGACGGACCCCCTTAGCACTACGGGTGACACTTTGCTTGCAGCCTTTCTCCTGGTGGTTTTCGTGGGTGAATGTTTCGCAAGCAGAGCCTGTTTTGTGTAACGGGTCACAATAGCTTTCGCAGTAGTCACCCCGAGTGTTAATCCATTCTCCCGACACTGTTTCACAAATATTTCAAAAGACAATTGAGGATATCCTTCACTGTTTAAATTATGTCATTTATTTATATCAACACAACAGGCGAACACCCAATTATAGTGTTCCATATTTTCTGACAAACATGAAGTATGCCAAACCTAAAGTACATTGTAAATGTACACAAAAGAAATTATAGTTACTAAAAACAAATACATTAAAATAATAATACAAGTATGATTGAATGAGTAACATAAAATTTCAGACGTAACTATCCAACACAAGAATTGCTTACATGAACACAAAATTTCAAATATTGCAATGTACAAATAATATTTTTACACTCTATGTTTCAGAGCTGAACCACCACGAACAATACAAAATATAAAGAGATACTTACATAATGCATTAAAATTTACATGAAATATGAAATTGATATAAACACAGTAAAATTCAAGGATGGAAGATATAACATAATCTAGGGGCTTGTCTTTATTACATTTTGAACTATAGTGAATTGAAATAAAAATTCATTTTAGAACTGAGGTCCTCATTTGTTCTGAGTATTTGAATGAGTTGATATTTAAAACAAAACATTCGATAAATTATTAATTAATATTAGCATAATTTTACAATCCCTTTTTATTAATTTATAAATCTAACAGCAACAATTTACAATAATATTTATTTATTTTATTTATAAACTACGAAAGAAATATAGATTTATAAAAGATACGTGCATATTTACATGGTTGACATTTATTCGTCCATCGTTTGAATAGCTTTTTTGAATGTCCCAATAGCCATGTGAAATATAGCTAATTTTGGTTCCCTTTCGGAACATCTGTTGTGCAGTTCACACATTCTCCTCATAGGTGATTGACTTAGGATGTTCGATCTTCTGTTACTACCTTATCAAGATGATTTGCTTATTCCCGGGAAAGGAATGCAACATTGGAAGCTGCTGTGAATGCACACAGGCTAATATGCACGTGTTTTACACATATCATTACTTGAAACATGAACAGACCACTAATTAACATATGATAATAAATTTACTATCAAACATCTCAACTTACAACTTCCATAATGAACACCGCCATTTTTCAACAAAACATAAACAAAAACATAACGATAATTTACACTTAACAGTATACCACTTTAAACTAGGTCCAGTTCCGATTAGCCTATCTGTGCATAAGGTGGACTTAAAGGAAAAAAATGTCGAGTGCCTTCGTATTTCTAGAAAGGAGGTGTGGAAGTTGTACTATACAGTATACTATGCTCTTCCATTTCTTCATTTGCTTCTGTCTTTCTCTATGCTTTTCATCCTTATGGGCAGGCAACCTGCAATACGTTAATGTGTATGATTGCATACGATTTAAGGATATGACTTCCGTAGAACGATATCCCACTACGATCCTTCTAGCCTCGGCACTTTCGCCCTCACAAATACGATTTTCTGTGCTGGCTGAAACTCCTCATTTCTTCGCTAGAGACGCTGGTGCTGAACTGACTTTGCGTGCACCTGTGTGCATTTATGCTGGTAGTGAGTGAATGTTTAATTGTTGTCTTAATGTATTTTCGATGTTACGCTTAATATTGTTACAAAGTGACAAAGTTAAACCTCTATTAATACATGTTAAAACAAGAACATCCATAAATATAAGCTATTATAAACAGTAGTTCTAAAGTAGTGGCGAAACGATGCAAAGTGCATCCATGCTATTATCAGAAAAGAATAGTCCTGTTAACCTAGGATTTATTTCTTAAATCTCAAGCCTCTCAATCGTAAAGTTCCCCCGATGGCGCAGTGGTAGCGTCGTTGCCTTGTAATCAAAGATTCCCGGGTTCGATCCCGGTGGAGGCAGATAGTGGTTCGGATCCCACTTTAAACTGTAGGTCCAGTCCCGATTAGCCTTACTGTGCACAAATTTGACTTAAATCACCAACTCAATCAATCAATTAATCGTAAAGTTCACCTCCTTTAAGAAGCGTCTTGGTAGAAGCAGACCAGTCGGATATCAGCGTCATTGGGTGAGTAGCAAAAATTGTAAGTTCTTGGAATAACATGCAAACTGGTCGAGTGACGAGGCTGGAAGAATCGTATCGGGTTATGGTAGAAGAAACAAGCCTTTACCGCAGCTAGCAGGCCCTATGTCGGAGTGGTTAACACATCGCGCTACGACGTCAGGGGTCCCGGGTTCGAATTCCAGCCTGAGCATGGATGTTTGTGAGTGTCCATTCATCAATTTCATCATTCATCCCATCTTAGCAAATTACCCGAAAGTAGCACAAAAGCGAAATAAAATAAAGTAAATCAATCAATCAATCAATCTTTACCACAGCTGTGGGTGCAATTCTGCAAAATCTGTTGAATATTTACTGCAGTCGTACCAAGAAGAGATACGCCGCGGCCAACTCGCGAACCAAAGTGGACAGTCTCTTGTTTGTTCCTCTCGCAGTCAAGTAGCGGTAAAAAGGGAGTTCTGCAACAGAAAGTAGCGCTTTTTTTGCAGCCTTAACGGAAAATATCGTAAGGCAAACGCGAAAGTGGCGGCTCAAGGTTGCCAACCTACTGGGCTCTTGGCATAGCCTTTTACGATGGGGGTTCACCAAGGAAGCATGCTATAGATCAGTATTCTAAAAAAAAAACCAGAGGAGAAGAAGAGGAGGAATAGTTGTTGATTTAGCGTTTTAAGTCCATTTTGTAGTAGGGCCAAATAGGGAGTTCTGCGCCCGAAAGTGCGGCTCGGTGAGGCTCGCCAACCTTAAGTGGGGTTCAGTGTTGCCAACCCTCCCCAAGAAAATTTCACCATGTGATATTTTACAGACGAAGCTAACCTACCAATAGGAGTTGGCAACACTGACTATTAGAGTCTTGGAAAAACGTCTTAAGACAAATATCTTAATCTTTAAGAAAGTCGACTTCCGGTGTGTCAATTCCGGTCTGTCAAGAAAATTTTCTTGAGACAAATATCTTAAGACGTTTTTCCAAGACATTGATTTTCTCGGCTCCTAATTGAGCTAGGATGACGATTTTAGGTTTGTTGGATAGGATTCGACGAGAACTATTCGACTGGCAAATAAAATCGATTCTATCTCCCCCTCTATTTTTTTCTAGCATACTGATCTATTGCGTGCTGACCAAACCTCTTGGGAGGCAGGGGGGCTCTTGTAACGCCACGTATGTATGTAATGTGATTTGTGAGGGGGCCAAAATTTTGAACTTACGGCTGGAAAATGTTTCTATAAAATAACAATGCCTCTGAACCTGTTTGGCTTCAGGAAGCAAGCTATGGAAGTGTCCGTCCAGCCCACGTCGTCGTCGTCGTCGAGCTTCGACGAACTCCTGCCTTCCATGCTATCTAAACTTAACGGTCTGTTAATTATACACTTGAATAGCATCCTGACCCAGTACAACGAGGATGTGGCCAAAACTTTCTATGTATTCAACAACAACTTAAATTATTACCAGTTCCCCATCTCCGGCAAACTTAAGTTCGACATGAATCCCGAGAACAAAGGGGAGGCCAAGGTTTCCTCTGGCAAGAACATCTATCGCATCAAGCACGATAGGATGGATGTGACTACAACGTGCGACGTGTCTGCTGGCGATCACCTGTACGTGGAGCTCTTGGACGACTACGACAAACTCATCCCTCTTTTCATAGAAATGCGAATCACCTACTCTATAATAAATAACCACAGTGGCAACAATGCCTAACGATATTTTCGGTCACACCAAGCGCGATGATCAAAAGCGACGAGCTTCTCATGCTCGACGTCAGGGTCAAGAAGCTGCGAAGCGACCTGCAGGCCCTGCAGTCCACGCTCAACTCCAGCCTCCAGTCAGAGATAGCCAGCCTGCAGTCTCAGTGCCTGGACCCCGTACTCAAAATTGACGCCGAGCTTAAATCGCTGTTGCAAAAGCACACCGACCTCGCGTCAATAGACAACTTCGACAACTTGGCACTGAGTGTAGCAAGCTCCAAAACGAACTTGTGAAGCTGCAGCAAATGCAGACCTCCGACGTGGAACAGCTGAAGCGACACTTGCAGGATCAAACAAGCACCATCCAGACTGAACTGCAAAACATTATCCAGAGCATCAAAACTCAAGATGACTACGATCGCGTGAATGCCAGTATTGCCAAATTGCACGAACAGTTTCAATCGTTCGAAATTCTTACGTTGGAAAGTATCAAGGCTGAGCTTCAAACGGACGCTTTGCATGCAGCCATCAACGAAGTCAAAACAAAACTCCAAACGCTACAGGACTTTATCGACAATCTACCTTCGTCCAGCGAGCTCAATGCTATTGCCCGTAGCGTGGCCAACATCAAGCTCCAGCTCGAGACCTACGAGGATTTCGGGAAGCTGCAAGGCACCATAGCCCATATTGAGGATGCTCTCGCCGTCATCAAAAATGATCTGGAAAACGTACATGAAGCATTGGAATTCAAACTGCCTGGCATCAGGGATACTCTGGCCAGCGTCCAACAGCAGATCACCAATTTGGAAAATCTAAACACCGAATCAGAGTTGTCGCATTTTCATCACTTGATCGACAACATACAGGCAAAGTTGGAAACTTTGCAACAATCCACCCCCACCCAGGACGACATGACACAATTACAAGAAGGCATACGTGCTGCTGCTGCTGCCTCGGAGTTGGATGCTGTGAAAAAATCTCTGGAATTACTTCAGAACACAGTTGCTACCATGCATACCTCGCAGGAACTGAAAAGTGTGAAGCGGGCTCTGAACCGAATACTCAAATCGGACGACATCAAAAACATCCAAACCGAAATTGCGACGCTTCGGGATGCTGTTGCCACCCTGCCTACCAACCAGAATGTCGGCGAGCTACATGCTTTGTTTGCGGAAATTAGGACTCAGGTCCACAACCTTGCAGCTCTTAACTCCAAGTTGACACTTGTGGAGAGCCTGCAGAAAATTATCGCCAACGTAAAAGAGCAAATTGGTAGCATGGAAGCAGGCCAGGAATCTGCCATAGCTAATTTCAGTACCCAGCTGCGCGAGTTAAACGAAAAATTCAAGAGACTTGTTGTCGACGTGAAGATCAAGCCCGATTACGACACTGTTGTTCGTGCTATCTAGGAACACCTGGAATTGGTAAACGGTATATTGGAGGATGTGGAGAGCGAAGTTCGAGCCAACGTAAGCACCTTGAACGCCAGCATTGACAATCTCAAATCCACTGTTGTCATCGAACTGTACAGCATTCCAAACAGGGAATTTTCCTCGCTCTTCCATCCGGGCGCCAAACTCTACATGCTGACCCCTGCCAAAGCCTATCACCAGTTTTTCCTTGTTGGCACACTTCAGTTCGTCAAGGTTTCTTATTGGGCTTTGCCTCATGCAACCCACTACCCAACCATGACCGTAACGAACATTGGGGACGAGCCTAAAATAAGAGGAGTGGAGTTGGTAGATTTCACCCACCCCGAAAGTCGCGAGAGTGCCTATGCCGAAGATGCAACTCAAATTATCGAAATAGAAATAGGTGATAAGCTGTACATAGAAAACCCGGCATTGTCTGCGGCCAGAAATCCCATCCAAGCTATATTCTTATTTTCGCGCAATGTCTAGGCAGGCTATTGTGAACGAGCTGCACAAACCTGCACGGCGAAACTACAAACGACTGGCGGTAGTGACCAAAGGCATAGACTACTTGTGGGGAGCTGACCTTGTGAAAATGAGTAGTGGCAATCTAAAAAATTTACATAAAATCAACAAAGGATACAAGTATCTTCTCACTGTTATAGACACATTTTCAAAATTTGCGTGGGCTTTACCCCTCAAGGCAAAAACAGGAACCTGTGTAGTGGAAGCATTCAAAACTATTTTCGATGAAAGTGGCAGGCGACCTCGATTTCTTCACACAGACAACGGAAAAGAATTCTACAACTCTGTCTTTCGACAATTTATTCAAAAACGAAATATTCAACATTACTCCACTTTTAGTCACATCAAAGCCAGCATAGTAGAACGTTTCAACCGAACTCTCAAAACACGGATATGGAAACAGTTCACGCTTCAGGGGAATTACAAGTGGCTCGACATGCTTCCGGAACTCGTTAACAGCTATAATCACAGTTTGCATCACACGATAAACATGAAACCGGCTGACGTCAACAAATCTGACGATGGGCGTTTAATTTCTACGGTTTATTGTCCAATGTACAAATTTACAAGCAAGAAACCGAAATACAAAATTGGAGATCAGGTGAGAATCAGTAAAGTTAAGCGTGCGTTCGAAAAAGGCTTCACAAAAAATTGGAGTACGGAACTTTTCACCGTAGTTCGAGTCTTACCTGGAAACCGTCACACGTAAATAATAAAAGATAATCGCGACGAAATTCTGAAAGGAAGATTTTACGAAGAGGAACTTTCTAAACCAAATACCCCGACACGTATCTTATTGAAAAAGTATTACGTAGAAAAGGTGACAAACTGGGTGTGAAATGGCTGGGACTCGAGGAAAAAAGTTGGATAGACGCAAAAGAGGTGATTGTGTAACGGGTGCTTGGGATGTGGTGAGGCGACTGCCAGATTTTCCATCGGAAAGACAGGATAGGAAAAATGGCGAGCTTCTACCCGACAACATTCGCAGTCTTATTGTTGGACCTTCTGGATGTGGAAAAGCAACGTTGCTTATTGATAATTTTCTTCTTGCACCCAACTGGTTAAACTGGAAGAACAGGCACCTGTATGTTTTCTTAAAAATTTGGAGCAATCGAAGTATCGCCAGCTGTCGAAACTTTACGAGGGACTAGGCATAGCTATATTTGCTTCTGAAGTGATACCACTAGACTGCTGTCTCGAAAATTCGGTGGTGGTTTTTGACGATGTGATCCTGGAGAACCAGAACGAAATTCGCAATTTTTTTACTCAGGGTCGGCACAGAGGCATGGACTGCTTCTACCTTGCTCAAACTCTTTCCAAAATCCCCAAGCAGCTACTCCGAGACAATGGTAATTTCATTTGTTTGTTTCGTCAAGACTACACCAATTTAAAACACGCTTACGATGATTATGTAGGTGGGGACATAAACTACAATCAGTTTTCCAACTTTTGCTCTTCATGCTGGAACCAAGATGATTTCGGATTTGTCACAATAGACATGACGAGCAAACCCAATAACGGAAAATACAGAAACAAAATTAATAATTTTCTAAACGTTGTAACGTTACAAGAAACGTCTTGATCTATTATAAATAACTACATACAACAAAAATGAAACGCAAACTTGCAGACGACAACCTGAAGCTGCGTAGCTACCTGGCAAAACGGTTTAAGGGGTGGAAATCCGAGAATCGCGGAATTTAAGAAGAGAAAAAGCGTCAGGACCAGCCTATCATCGATGCCATCAGTGGACTTGACAAAGAAATCAAAGATGTGACCGAGCAAAACAAAGAGTTAATCAACGAGCTTGTGCCACTTACTGCTCAAAATTATACCATACCCACACCGATATCCAGCATTCACACTACTCCGTTCGAACTTGCTCCGGCTCCGAAACGTCAGGCCCTAGGCAGTACCTCTTCGGACAAGCTAGTCGAGCTGGGTCCGTTGGCGAGGGATTACCTAAGCACCGGGAAATTCGAAAAAGACGAGGTATTCGGATTGTACCCAATCATAGAACCCAACGAGGGTGTGATTTGGAAGATTGAAAAGTCAAAAGTCACGTTCGAGGGTGACGACGTGAAAGTTAATTTGGGCGAGAAGAACAGCTGGACCAGGTATCCTGGCACCGTGGGACTGTGGGAACTCATCACCAAAAAGCAACCTAAAGATTATACAGACGAGGATTACCAAAGTTACACAGAAATTTTGATCATGACGGACGCCCTGTACCAAAACAACGACGCGACACAGAATCGCGTGAAATCTAGCAGTGGAGAAAAGTACAGGAACCTCATCAAGCCCATATGGACCCAGCTAAAGACTGGCAGCGCGCGGTGTCAAACTCTACAATACCCTACCTAAAGAGTTTGTTTGGGTAGACGACGTAAGGAAGCTTGTAGATCGATTGCTGGTTATCGCAGGCGAAGAAAATGCAGGCAATCGCAACTTCCACAACGAGAAGGTGGGCGTCAAGGACATGATTAGCACCAAGCTTAGCAACTTCATTGTCAACGACAGCAAAGGTATAGGTTACCTCATCAAAATCATCAATACCCTGCCTCCGAAATTCTGGAATGTATCCGAGGGTCGAGGTCTCGTGAACGATATTATCAACCAGCTACCCTTCGAGATGCACCTACTGAGTTACCAGTACTGCGGTCCGGGTACCAAACTCGAACAGCGACTGGAAAAAGGAGACAAGGGAGTGAATCCACTGGACGCAGCATGCAAGGATCATGACATTGCTTACAATACTCACACAGATCTCGACGCACGTCACGATGCCGACAGGAAGTTGGAGCATGCTGCTTTCGGGAGACTCGTCAGCAGAGATGCCTCGCTAGGTGAACGGGTTGCTGCATTGGATACGACCATCGCCATGAACACAAAACAAAAATTGGGGTGAGGGCTGTATATAAATAACACCCTGTGAAAAAAAAGCAACTTTGTATAACCAACCTATTAAGGGGCAAAGCCTTACCTTTTCACGATATATATAAATAACATACTATCACCATGAAGCCCAAAGGTGTCGTTTACCAACTACCCTACGCAAACCTCAAATCTCTCGGAGCTCTTGACGGATTGCTCACCAAAAAGCAGCGCGAGAAGAAACATTCCTGCTTGGCAAAAGGTCATGGAATGAAATTGCTGCTTAGCATTCCTCAGTTGAGGAGGTTACAAGGTTCGCGAAAGCAGCAGCAGAAGACTGGAGGTTTCATATTCAGCATCCCGGCTATCTTGGCAGCATTGGGCACTGTAGGCAGCTTGGCAGGAGGCAGTGCCGCCATTGCCAAGACCGTCATCGATGCAAGAAAGAATAAAGCCGAGTTGGAAGAGCAGAAACGCCATAACCTGGCTATGGAGAAAAAGGGGAAAGGTGTGACCAAAAAGCGAAAAACAACCTCGAAGCTTTGAAAAAGTTTCAAAAAAAAGAAGAGCCCCTGTCCAACTTCGATATTGAATCTTTGATCGAATCGTTGCGGGTCAAGCACTTCAGGGGCGTTTTCATGTCTGATTCTCTACCTTCTGTTGTGAAGAAACAAGAGTGTGGCGTGGTTAACCTAGACAGTTACGAAAATCTAGGTACACATTGGATATGCTACCTCAAAGCCAACAACAACAACAAAGCATTTGTATTCGATTCATTCGGAGGCACGCCACCTGCTGGGTTGGTAAAGTATCTCAGTGTTGCCAACCTCTACTACAATGACGAACGCATTCAGGGTTTCAGCGATGTGAACTGTGGCCATCTCTGCGTTTCCATGCTTGTCTTCCTCTCGCAATTAAATAACCCAACAATCGAGGATTTCCAGAAAGCATTGTGGCACCTAAAGCACTATTGGAGTATTCCATCTCACAAGCGAGACTTCGCTTCTGAAACTCACATTGCATGACGATATCATCTATCCTAAATCTATTGCTCTCCGTGCATTCTACAGCATGTACCTGATACCTAACGTGACGGTACACAACAATACCATCAAAATTGGCAGCGAGAAAATTACCATCACCCCTGGCCATTACAACCTGTCTACCTTGCAGGCTCAATTACCAAGAAGTGTACTGCTGTCGCAAAATTCTGTAACTCACAGGGTGGAACTGGTGTCTGCTACGGAAACCGTAGACCTGGGTACCATCGGAGAGCTTTTGGGATTCGAGAACAACACAAAGCTCGAACCTGGCATCAAGCACATTGGTGCTAACATTCCTAAATTTTTAGCCATCGAGACTCTGAATATACATTGCAATGTGGCAGAAGGTATGATCACCAAATCCTCGGACGGCATCCCAGGGAGTTACAAGCAAACAGGTATTATCGCTACGTTCAAACCAAACTCTGAGTTCATGGAGCCAATTATCTACACACCCTCCCCAGTCCCCACCGATATACTTTCCTGTATCTCGTAATCGCATAGACAACATAGAATTGGCAATTACCAACGAGAAGGGGGAGGTGGTTGATTTTGCAGGAGCCACGACCACTGCCGTCGTGGAGATTAACATATAATAAATAACCATCATGGAGCAAATCGAAAGTTACGAGTTGCAGTCCTTCCCTCCCAATCGTCGCACGTTTGCCAACCTCAACGAAGCGAATAGAGAGATAGAATACGACGTGGACGTCGGGGATGGATTCATTCAACCTCACAGAGCCGATTTGTATATCAAGTTTGATGTTGTGAAGAGAGACAACAGCGAAGCATTCCCCACCATCGCAAACCTAAGACTCGTAGATAATTTTGTGCCGTACTTATTCTCGCAGGTGGAAGTTAGAAAGCATGACACCGTAATCGATAGGGTTGACTACACCGGGATTACCTCTACAGCTGTGGGAACATTGAAACTCTCCAAGACCGATGCAACATACTACCAGGCAGGGGGAATCGAAGCAGGTACAAAAATCATAACTCAAAGTCACACAGTACTGTTTCCCATGCGCCTGCTTCCTGGCTTCTTCTCCGACTACACAGAGATTATGTGGAAGGGTGGTTTGCGCGTCACTTTTCGCAGAAGCGCAAACGACAATAATGCGCTGATGCGTTACAGCACCTTGAGTGCAGACGGTTCGGCAGTTCCCAATACACTACCTGATCCTGCCAAGTACATCATCCAGTCCATGGAGCTGCGCATGCCCGTAGTGGAATACGAAACTAACTACGCTCTCAAGTACAAAGCAGACATTTTGAAGAATCCCCAAGTACCCATCCAATTTTACGGTTACCAGTGCGTGCAGAAACCTGCTTCCGGCAACCATTTTGAATTTGACGTGACCACACAGTTTAACAGCATCCGGTACGATATGCCAGAGTTTGTGGTCGTGCTCTTCCAGACGGCGGAGGACAAGAACCAAGAAAAAGATTCGAGCCAGTTCGACAATTGCAAGATCAAAAACATCTACCTCAAAAATGCTAGGAACGAGATATTCCCGCGTGAGAACTACAACCTGAACATTGCAAACGACGACTATCTGAAATTGTACGAGGCATACACAGCTTACAAGAGGGAGGGTGACCTCCGGCAACGTGGACGTGTACTACAACCCCAATGAGTTCATAGCCCGCAGACCCATCTTCGTCATCAACACATCTAAGAGAAAGCAGGTGGTTGTTAACGATCGCACCAACATCAAGATTGTCTGTGAGTTCCACAATGCCTTGTCTGCCGATACTCTGTGCAGCGTCATCCTTATTGCAGAGAAAACTTTTGTGTATGATGTCAGGAACGAGCGAGTAACAGAGCAGTTTTAAATATGCATAGGAAATAACAACAAATAAAAAAAACATGCTTGAGCGCACAAAGGAACTTCCCCTTTGGCCCTGCACATGCCCCCAAATTTTTCGTCCCGTAGGACACGGCGGGAGTTAGTTCCGTAAAAAAATATACATACTATATATTTACAGATATTGTTAATTTTTTGTATTCTTTTGTGTAGGTTAACAAAAAATTCTGTTGATTGAATATAAAGCATGTATTACAAAAAATACTGTGAAATTAATATTTTGAAAAAATATCCAACCTTCACCCTCTCGTTTTTGCATTCGAGGGCAAAAAAACCCACTAGTAAATCAAATTTCTTTTTTTATTATTTTGAGCACACAGAGCAAGTTTTACCTGTTTTCAGGCGATAGTGGCCCCACAGCAGGGTATGAATCCCACATTCGGGAACACATCTCTTGTCGTCTCGTGCATCCAGAGCAATTTTCCTGACGGTGTTGGTTGTAAGTATATGTTTAATACTCTGGATGCGATACTCTTTTCGCAGAATCGCCTTTTTGGTTTCGAGGCACTCGACGTAGTCTTCAAACTTGAGTTTTCTCTGAACCACCTGCTTGCCTATGCCTTTAGCTTTTTTGGTCACAGAACTCTCAGCTTGAATTGCATATGCTTTGGCACGAAGACCAGCTAACTCTAATATAATATCCCCATCTTTTTCATCCTTTAGTTTGCCAGGTACTTTTTTGTTTCGAGCCAGGATTCCATATCGATTTGGTTGGGGATAGCTCGACGTGTCAAACAAGTTAACGAGAGCTGGAATCGTAGCGATATCTTTACATGCGTTAGCAGTGTGGGCGTGATATACCAGACTGTCCGTATCTGTGTAGAGAAGATTGATGTTGTTACCATAGTGCAAGCGTAGTATATCATAATATATCTCGAACATTTGCAGCTTGCTTAACTCTAACACTGTGGCACCAACATAGACTGGTTTGTTGAGCTTTACCTCACCACGATTCATGTGTACCAAAGCAAGCTGTTCGTTGTAGATTGTTCGAGATTTAAACAGTGGGCTTGCAACAAGTTTGTGACAACGGTCGACGCTAGTAAGCAACCTTATGTCTTCACGATTTCGCGTGTTTTTCATTGTTTTTTCAAAGCGCGGGTCCTTAGCCTTCAGGTTGCACCCGTTACACCAAGAATCAATATAGTTTCCGGTGAAGTGATCGTGGTGTCGAACTTTCTTTTTTTCCTACTATCAATAAATTTTTCGTTACAAATTGGACAGTGTGTAGCCTCATCGTGTTTACGCTTTTCTTCGGGAGTTAAGTCTCGCATAGCTACAGGATCTAACAACACTTCTCGTATCTCGTTCACTTCTACAATCATCCTCTCCAGAAAATGTTTGACTGCATCGGGACCGCGATATACATATGGCTCAGGGGCAATTATTTGATTTCGTCGCACCACAACATAGGCAAAACTGGAGACCTTGTGAATTTGACAAGGCGTGGTAGAAGAAACTTCTGGGTTGGGTTTACAAGTGGACAGCGGTTCAAGGAAGGCCTCTAAATCTGCAATGATAATAGCAGGGTGCTCTCCCATAGCACTATGCGCCCGAAATTGCTCCACAGTACCAGGCTCGGATAAGACTGCAACCCCAGGCCTGCTGTCGTTACAATAGCGCATGTGGTGTGCAAGCTTCTTGGCAGCAATGTCGGGACCTTGAATGTGTTGGTAATCTTGTGGTTTTTGATTATCGAACGTGGACAAGCACCTGCGACAGACTTCTATGCAACCATGATGTTTGCTTTTTTCACCTGAAACTAACCGGGAGAGAGAGCGAATAAGCGTGTAATGGTAGCAAGTCTCGTTCTTGATAAGTAACAAATTGATTTCTTGTACAGCTTCACCTTCCATGTTGCTTACTCGAAAAGGGTATACAATATTTGTGTTCTTAGTAAGGCCGTAAACATTGATAGCTAGTTGCAGGTTTAGTAAGTTGTGTGCACGGGTCTCGAATTTGTTTATGTCCGACAACTGAATTGGGTAGGTAATCCCAGCCATCGCATTTTCTAATTTTGATTCGTAGGGTATGTAGTAAGTAACACGATGCGGTTGATCTTTCCAGTGGATACGATGCAGCTCTGCCAGCACCGACCAAACAAAACATTTTGAATCGCTATTCTGGATGTTTAGAACAGCCTCCTTGACTGCAATTATTGGCGGCAGTGGAACATAACTAGACCCAGACAGTGGAACAAACTTGTTAAGACTCAATTTAAGTTTATGCGTAGTACCACACAACGAACCACCCGAGCCTTCAGCCTGATGTTCTTCCTGTTTGGCAACCAGCTCCTCCAAGAATTTGTCGTAGATACTCTCGAGGTTGGCAACATCTGCCAAGTGCAATATTTTTGCCTTGGTATTATGGTGAAAGCTGTATTCCTCATCAGATGGTTTTTTTGTATTGGCATCCCAGCGATGCATAAAATTTAGTAGAGTTTAAAGCCAGTACATCACTTAAGATAGAAATTATCTTGGGTCGCACACTCTCTAGGAAGCTACGTACATCGCATAAGCTATCTGAGGTAAAATCAAAATCCTCTAATATATGATCAAAAGCAAACCGGCTTGCTTTTGTTGCCGACTTGACGCGTTTGGCAGATGGTAATATGTTAAAAACATCTGCTTCAGCCTTCCTTTTGACCGAGGTCGATGGTTGCAGCACAGGGTCTCCAGTACCCTTGCAATTAGGCATATGCTTTTTGACATATCCAATTGTAAAGTGTTTGTTACACTTAGGACACAATTCGGTTGCTGTTAAATGCTTGCTAGGCACACAGGTACGACTATGTCGTGCATAATGAGCACTGGAAATATTTTTCTTACATGTAATATAAAATCTTCGTAGGACGCATATTTTTTGGGGGGTGTTTATTTATATATGTAGATATGCTGATGTATGATTTTTTTATATGTCGAATCCACACGTACTGTTGTACAATTAGGTACAAAATGTTGTACAATTAGGTACAAAATATTGTACAATTAGGTACAAAATGTTGTACAATTAGGTATAAAGTGCAGTACAATTAGGTACAGAGTATTGTACAATTAGGTACTGAGTGTTGCACAAATAGATACCCTAAAAAAAGCACTACAAGAAAAATAACTACTCTTCAATCAGTCTCACAAAAACTCAACTACACTGCACCATGAATACAATTTTTAAAAATCAAACAGAAAATAATTGCTACTCAACATGTAAGGCAAATCTACGAGGAACACTGCGACAGGACGTCTTCAAGCTGCTTTCGCAGACTGTGACTGACTGCTCTGGCCCCCCTTATATAACCTCCTATTATTTATGAAGTATTTTTCCTCCAATCAGAAGATACCACGGTAAGTATGACTTATTTTTCCACCAACCAAAAGAGACCATGTTAGATATGAGTCATCATATTACGTCATAATTTGTTGCGCAATCAGAAGATATGAGTCATCACATAACGTAATAACTTGCCACAGTGTTGTGCAATCGGAAGATATGAGTCATCACATTACGTAATAACTTGCCACAGTGTTGTGCAATCGGAAGATATGAGTCATCACATTACGTATTTTTTAACAAATTAGAAAACACAATATTAAAAGCATTCGCCTCTAGCGAACTCTGCCTGGAGGATGGAGTTGAGCGTGGATTGCAGGGCTTGCAGGTTGCTTCGCAACTTCTTGATCCTGACGTCGAGCATGAGAAGCTCGTCGCTTTTGATCATCGCGTTTGGTGTGACCAAAAATATCGTTAGGCATTGTTGCCACTGTGGTTATTTATTATAGGGTAGGTGATTTTCATTTCTATGAAAAGAGGGATGAGTTTATCGTAGTCGTCCAAGATCTCCACGTACAGGCGATCGCCAGCAGACACATCGTACGTTGTAGTCGCATCCATCCTATCATGCTTGATGCGATAGATGTTCTTGCCTGAGGAAACCTTGGCTTCCCCTTTGTTCCCGGGATTCATGTCGAACTTAAGTTTGCCGGAGATGGGGAACTGGTAATAATTTAAGTTGTTGTTGAATACATAGAAAGTTTTGCCCACATCTTCGTCGTACTGGGTCAAAATGCTATTCAAGTGTATAATTAACAGACCGTTAAGTTTAGATAGCATGGAAGGCAGAAGTTCGTTGAAGCTCGACGACGACGTGGGCTGGACGGGCACTTCCATAGCTTGCTTCCTGAAGCCAAACAGTTCAGAGGCATTGTTATTTTATAGAAACATTTTCTAGCTGTAAGATTAAAATTTTGGCCCCCTCTCCCCCCTCACAAATCACATTACATACATACGTGGCGTTACAAGAGCCCCCTGCCTCCCAAGAGGTTTGGTTAGCACGCAATAGATCAGTATGCTAGAAAAAATAGAGGGGGAGGTAGAATCGATTTTATTTGCCAGTCGAATAGTTCTCGTCGAATCCTATCCAACAAACCTAAAATCATCATCCTAGCTCAATTAGGAGCCAAGAAAATCAATGTCTTGGAAAAACGTCTTAAGATATTTGTCTCAAGAAAATTTTCTTGACATGCCGGAATTGACAAACCGGAAGTCGACTTTCTTAAAGATTAAAATATTTGTCTTAAGACGTTTTCCAAGACGCTGAGAAGCAACTAGTCAGTGTTGCCAACTCCTATTTGTAGGTTAGCTTCGCCTGTAAAAGATCATATGGTGATATTTTCTTTGGGTGGGCTGGCAACACTGCGGCTCACTTAAGGGCATAGAAGCGGCCAGTCACATCTACTCTTGATGTTGGTGAACCCCCATCGTAAAAGGCTATGGCGAGAGCCCAGTAGGTTGGCAACCTTGCTTTATGCACTGGAACTACATAAAGCAAGCCTAAAGCAAGGTTGCCAGCTCTTTGCTTTAGGTTAAGTTAGACTAAGAAAAATACACAAGCGCACCACTTTCGCGTTTGCCTTACGATATTTTCCGTTAAGGTTGCAAAAAAAGCACCACTTTCTGTTGGTGAACTCTGTATTTCTCCCTACTCAGTCACCTCATACGAAAATGTTCGTCTTCACTTGTGTCCCGTGTTTCCATTAATTAGGACTTCCCTCCCTTGCTTTGTTGTCAAGATATTCAGTAACGTTAATTATTACGTATCTGATTTCGTTGGCCTAGGATGTACTCTTCATGGCGATACGAACACTTGGCATTGAATAAATGCGACGACGATGTGTTGAAGAACGTTTTGGGGTAACATTTTGGCAACGCAGGTGCAAGATTATATGATAAGCAGCTGATGGACTCCGTTAGTGGTGACATCACAGCAGACGACAAACCAGGATTTGAGTCTACACAACGAGAAAACGTGTTTTCTTCCTATCCAATTCAATGCTATTTTCCTTCGGAAGGGGTAGCTTTAATTATTGCGTCATAAGTTATGAAACAAAATTATGGTGCGTATCATACATCGATGAAAAGATGAGATTTCGGAGAATACCACTATATATCACACATACCTTACAGAGGATAAGGTAAAGAATAGCCGGAGTAAGAAAATCATGTATTTTCAAAACATTGCACTTCCGAGCACAGCCGAAGCCCACCCGAAGCTCACCCGATATCAAGTCGGGCAAGCTGCCGCTATGGATGATGGGAAACCGTGGGAAACCAGCAGCCTCAGGCGATTGAACCGACGACGCCCATTGGCTAAGATTTATTTTAGAGCTTTCGATTTACTCGATTCTCTACTCCATTTATTATTTACATTCTCATCTGTAAGGTACATGTTGTATATAGACGTATTCTCTGAAATCTCATCTTTACATTGATGTACGATGCACATCACAATTTTGTTTCGTAACTGCTGTCACAATAATTAAAGCTACCCCTTCCGAACGAAAATAGCATTGATTTGATAGGAAGAGAAGCACGTTTTGATTTGTTTAGACTCAGTCCCAGCGCGTCGTCTGCTGTGACGTCACACTATTGGACAATTGCATCACCAACGCTCACTTAGAGTTGAAAATTCGACGGCAGCGAAAACAGGTTTTTTCTTCTTGTTAGAGCAGTAAGTGATTGATACAGAGTTGCCAACCATAATTATATTTGGAATGTGTGGCTTTTTATTGCCGACTGTAATCAATTATCCTACATGCAGAGATTAGTTTCTAAGTCTTTGGCATAATAAAACTTTAATATCACAAGATATGGGTCATACTATATTATAGCACATTTTATAATGTATTCTTACCTTAGAATCTTTAAACCCAACATATTTTGTTCATACATGTTACTGTCAATCCTGCAAGTTCACATTTAGTGCAGTCACTTTCGACGATTTTTTTCAAAATAAAGGAACTATCATAACACGCTGAAATTTGGTATATAAAATCTCAGTAACAGTAATAACAAAAGTCTCCGACGATCGGCCGTACGCTATGTCATATTGAAAAATGAAGGACAATGAAAGTTTTCACGAAATAAGGGAACCATAATCCATAACAAGCTGAAATTTGGTATATGAAATCTTTGTAACATTAATAACAAAAGTCCTCGACGATCAGCCGTACGCTAAGTCCGCCATATTAAAAAATGGCGGACAATGAACATTTTCACGAAATAAGGGAACCATAATTCATAGCAAGCTGAGATTTGGTTTACAAAATCTTAGAAACATTAATAACAAAAGTCCACAACGATCACCAGTACGCTAAGTTCGCCATATTGAAAAATGGCGGACAAATTCACGTTTCCACGAAATAAAGGAACTAATTGACAATAGCTTGGTCTTACCCATAATCTTTCCCATAACACTAGTAACATCAATTACAACATACGAAGAGTTCTGCAGATCATTGACACGGTAGATGACGCCGCCGTATTGAAAGAACGACGGATAATTTCAACATTTCGTACCAGGATGCAATTTGACTTATAACAGAATTGAATTTGGCAAATGCGTTTGGTATGTAAGGTATGACAACATTCTATAACTGTTGCGGTTTCATCAGGCGGGCTATTGTTTTCAAGTGTTTCGTTCCGTTCACAAACTACATCAGATTGTCATTCTCGTAATGTACACCTGAAGGTAACACAACACAAAAGACGATTACGTGCGTCGAGCGCACGGTATTTGGATCGCACACAGAAGAGAAGCCATTTATCCAGCGCACGTGAAGGCCACTTCTAACTGAATTACCCTAGAATATCCAAGGTGCAGGCAAGGAGGAGATTGAAATTTGTAAAGTTGGTTCATTCTTTGCACAGTATTTGTAGTGATTGATTGTTGTTTAAAGTCCACATTATTGACAGTAAGGCTAATCAGGACTGGACCTACAGTTTAAAGTGTGATCCGAACCACTATGCGCTTCCACCGGGTATCGAACCAGGGACCCTTTGATTACAAGGCGACGGCGATACCACTGCGCCATCGGGGAGGTCCCAGTATTTGTAGTAAGAAAGTCGTAGTTCAGAGCGCTTTCTTTTTGTATATTATTTTCAATTGAAAGTAATCACCACTTACAAGAGTAAACCTAGTCTTCTTCTCGACGGATATCGGTACCGTGTTGGCCGTCAAACCGAGAACATTATCCACTGGCGGTGTGGGAAGGAACGGCAACTCAAGTGCAAGGGTTCAGTGAAAACGTTTTCGAACAACGATGTTTTGAAATCGACACCTCATCAATGTGTGCCAAACGTTGCTGAGTCGGAAGTAGAAAAAGCCAAGTACAAGTTCAGGAAAAGAGCCAGAGAGGACCTTTCGACGCCAGTCAACGCCATCTCCAAGCAAGAGTTTGGTAAACTCTTCAACAAGGGATACGAATTGGTGACCGAAATTCCCAGATATGAGAACGTGAAAGAAAATCTGTGCCAGGAACGCAGAAAAGCACTGGGAACTGCGCAAAATCCTGCCGACAGTTCCGAAATGTATTTCAATGAGGAGATGCTGAGACTATCCGACGAGACGAGCTTCCTAATGTTCGACATAACTCTGGATAATGGAAAGAAATACATGCTGTTTGGAAGTGACCGTGGCAGAAAGTTACTACAATCCAGATACTCTTTCTTCTTAGACGGGACATTCAAAAGCTGTTCTAAACAGTTTCAACAGATTTATACAATCCATGCTGATTGTGGAAGTTCAGAAAAAGATACCAATATTTTTCCAGCGGTGTACATCTTACTGGAGGATAAGAAGAAATCGACCGAAGTGCAACTTTTTGCAGCGTTAAAACGTTGAGATTGGTCTCCAAAAACTGTTAAATTGGACTTTGAGATAGCGGTGATACAGGTGATCAGATATGTGTTCCCACAGACTTTCGTGTCCGGTTGTAATTAAATTTTAACCAGTGTCTGTGGAGGCAGATACAGCAACTATGTAGGCTTAGAAAAGGAGTACATAGAACACTTTAAACCACCATTGTGTTTAGATTGTCCAGTAAAAAGTGTGAGGGAAGGTTGATATTTAATCATAAAGGTAGACAAATATGTGTGCGCTCGTTGTACGGTCGTTTCAAGGTCATTCACGGTCGATTTACGAAATGGTTTTTGCGCTCATCGCACGACACCCAAAAGACATATCTGAATCAAAGAGTTCGTCGCTTCCTTCGTTGTTGTGTTTGGTCATCGACGTTTTCACCATTGTCTTCACTGGAAGCTCGTGAAAACAAGAATGGAATTCGTGCCCCTTGTCTGGAACACCTTAAGCCTACTTGCATGCAACTACATTCTCCATTACAGTTTTTGGTACATTTTTCAAATCCTGTTTCAAATATAATACTGAATATAATTGCATGTGGCTTTACACCTTTGATGTACGAGATATTTAATTTTGTTTAATTTCTTCCCAGGTTACACACTGGCAAAGTCCCTACATGCACGCGTACTTCCCAGCCTTGAATTCCTTTCCGTCACTTCTAGGAGACATGCTGGCAGACGCCATCAACTGTTCTGGTTTCACCTGGGTAAGTATAGATCAACTAATAACCAGACTTGTTTTGACATTAATTCTTTAATCGTTAAAACATACAGTGAGGATATGCAATCCAGTTTGTTCTATTGTTTCGAGGTTGTGTACAACGGAAGCAATTGGCTATTATTCTAGTTTCACCCTACTTTGTCTTATCTATTCGTTTTCCATTATTATTATTATTGAATGTCTTATTCGTGCGCTTATCTACCCATTGTAGATAAGCTTCTTAATAATAACAGTCAGGTGAAAAAACTATTATCATTATTATCCCAAAACCCGATACAAATTCTCGCCTCGTCTGCTATTATTAACATGGTGATTGCTTAATTAATTCTTAATTGTGAATAATATAGAAAGGAAATAATATATAAAAGTATTATTGAATGTCTTATTTTTCGCTGGTGCCTATTGTACTTAGATTAGTTTGTCAGTAATAACATTCAGTTGAATTGTCTTGTTGACATTGTATACATTTTATGAATAACCGGTTTCAGGATACCTACACGTCAAACTAGAGATAAAGAGTATTTAGAACCCAAGGGACAAATCAGAAGTATGAACTGTTGAAAATTTTTGACAAAGTCCTGATAAGCACTGAGTTTATTACGTCATTTCATTCCAAATTTGTATAAGTTCAATAATTTATTTCATATGTGTATTTGTTTTTATTGATATATTTGATCACATTTTTGTGTAGTACTGATTTCAGTAATTTTGGATAGCCTATTTTCAAGTATGTCCAAACTATCAATCAAGTCAAGAAAAATCAGATTAGTTGATTAATTTGAATCAGCAGCTCCCTAAAGCTCGTAAATCGTATTTTTTTTCTGGCGCTATGGGTTCCCTGAAGCGCTGCGGCTTTGGTCAAATGAGTGCCCCAGCTGCCCCCTCCCAGGGGCTGGCACTGACTATAAACGAGTTCAATATATCCGGAGTTGACTCTGTGTGTATGTATAAATATTTGAGTAATAAGGCATTTAGGGGGAGGCGAGGCGGGGGGGGGGCAGTTGCCCCTCTCCCACTTTTTGCCACTTTTGCCCTCGCACTGTGCTAAATTTATCTACCAAGGGAAGTGTACTGTCCTTGCCACCTCCCCAGTTTTGACACCTTGCCCCCCTAGTTTTGGAACCAAATCGCCGCCACTGGGTGTCACCTTCACAAAACACAGAACCGACGGTTAGAAAGAAACATTTTGTTCCTTCCTTAAGTTCATAACTTCTATTTTAGTGTTTATTGGAATAGGATAAATGGCATAACTGTGAAACGCCCTCCCTTGCCCGGAAAAACAAATGCTACCACTACCTAGATAGAGGCGGCAAAATCTCCCTCGGACAAGTGAGATAGCGTTACGGTCCAGGTTGAGTTCGTGTGTAGGAACCGGTGACCAACAGTGCATAGTGATTAGCCATATCGAATAGAAAGCAAAAACATATATACTTTCAAATTACCACCTCTTTACCTGTAGCCGGGAAGCGGCTAGCTGCATACCCGAAAATCACGGGTAGCGACATGCGTACGAAATGATGTAGCCCAAAATTAACATGAAAATAAAAAGTATATTCTATTCATAACCAACAAAAATCAATTTACATCTCCCCCTCTTTCACTCACACATTCTCTCTCAGATTCAATCCTTTCGGGGTCATCAACACAAAAAATGATACATGACATGTACAGGTTTTATGACGACGAGCCCTAATTATTGCATTCTCAATTAATTTTACCTCGAATTTTTGTCTAATCAGGTCAATTGTGATTTTGCTCCAGTGCTACTCAAATCCTAGCCAGCCCTTACTTAAGTTCACCTTTTTTTAAAAAACTAGGTCGGCGCGGTGACAATACATTATTTGTCCAGCATAAACAAAGGCGTCTCAACGGTAATTACGCTCACGTGGGAGGACGTTTTCCTTTTACATGACCTCACGTGGTTTTAAACATAACAATAACCTCCGTTGAGTGACGCAACATATACTCTCAAGCAGGCGGGACTTAAACACTTCGCCGCGACGAGCAATTCATATTACCAGGCAAATACTTTAACAAACAATCACATACGCGACCTGACGTATCTAGCAGCGACACAGCGCTGACACATAAAAATGAACAAACCTCAAGTAGATTAAACAATTAAGCGGGCGGCGCTTTACTCTAATAGTACGCAGTTTAAACAAATACAAAGGAGCACAAACAACAACGAATTTAAGATCATTAAAAAAAATCACAAGAAATAAGTAAAATTGACCTGAGACAGATAAATTACAAATGACAAGCGCGACGGGAGTTTGGTATGAAGTTTCGAGTTGTGTGGGCGTTTTCAAAATGTTGACGAATTTCAAGGGCGTTCTCTAAATCAATCGGGCCGTCACGTGTTGACATTCACACAGATGAATACATTACCATCTTTCAGCTTCCGAGGTGCATCCTGGCGTCTTTATGGGCGATTGAAAACACATGGTATTCACACGAAAGGTTTTCCTATCCTTGGTCGCGACGATGAAGATGCGAAGAGCGTTCATACATCTGGTTCCTCGGCTTCTCTCCCTCTCGGGATCGGTGAACATCTCCGTGGTCTGGCGCGGTTCGGACGTCGCATCTGGGCGGTCGTTCTTGGCTCGTCGGCGTCTTCTCTATCACCGTCGGACGATCTCACGCGTCGGGACGTCAACATGGCAGCGTTCGACATCTCTCTCTCTCTCTCTCTCCGTTGCGGCTGGTAGGCATCGTCGGCGCGTCGGGACGTCAACAGGGCAGCGTTCGACATCTCTCTCTCTCCCCGTGGCGGCTGGTAGGCATCAGGCGGCGTAGCTCGTCGTTTCTTGGCATGTTGTAGGCATGGGTCATAGTCTTGTCTGACATCGGGCGAATCGAGCCAACGCCCTCATCTCTCTTCTTCCTCTAGCCCGCCATAATTTTCGACGTTCCTCGTTTCACAAAAACTATAAACGGCGTAAGATTATCACGGAAACACAGTCTCGCTTCAACTTCCTCCAGCGGTTGAGGTAAGCGCACTCGTATAGACTTACTGCCTATCACACACTGGTGTTCGCGAAACACAACAAAGTCCACTATATACGGAGAGGTAACACGGAGGTGCTCTCGCTACGAGAATAGCGGCAAAACTGTATACGGAGAGGTGGCACGGAGGTGCTCTCGCTACAAGAATCGCGGTAAGACTGTGTGTCAAAAAACCATGTCCTTGGTTTTATTTGGATTTTGAAAAAGGACGCTCGGCGCTCGTTGAAGGGACGCTTCCGGAGAGGTCATTCCACTTCGCTCTATTGTCTCCCAACCTGGACGGGTCGTGCTCGAAGTTTGGTTTCTGCGGATTAAGCTTCCGCCTTGCTGTCGCCCATAGCTCAACTGCAATCAGTGCCCATAAACTGATCAATTACAACCAATTTGATCTGGCATCCGTAATTGTTGCTTGATCGCGACGAAACTCCACACATCCGTCCTTGCACACATGCTGCTGCGCTGGTAAAAGTTTCACATAAATCTGACCGCTGGAAACCGAGATATTTAAATGGTTGTCATTACGGTCGAATTTCCTAAGCTTTAGACGTATAATGTGACCTTTCAGCTGCTCGCCCTTAAGACACGCGAACGTCTCCTTCCTCCCGTCGGCTTGGCAAATCAAATATATATTCTTACAAATTAAAACACTCAACACTTTGATTCAACACATTTTTTACGGCTAATTGTTAGAGTAATAATAATAATAATGACGACGGTAAATCTGACTGTAACATAACATTCGATAATTTTATATTCGTCAACAATGAAGAATCAAAGAAATGCAGCCTCCCCGATGGCGCAGTGATAGGGTCGTTGCCTTTTAATCAAGGGGTCCCTGTTCGAAACCCGGTGGAGGCACATAGTGGTTCGGATCCCACTTTAAAACTGTAGGTCCAGTCCCGATTAGCCTTACTGTGCACAAAGTGGACTTAAAACACCAAATCAACCAATCAAAGAAATGCAGCCTGCACCCGTGGCAGAGTGGTAAGCACATCGCGCTACGACTCCAGGGGTCCTGGGTTCGAATCCTGGCCTGGGCATGGATGTTTGTTACTGTCTATTCATTACTTTCATCATATCATCACTCATCCCCATCTTCGCAAATTAGCCAAAAGTGGCACAAAAGCGAAGTAAAATAATGCAAATCGAATCAAATCAAAATCAAAGAAATGCAACTTTACCAACATAATATCCCAATCCAGACACAGAACCTTCTTGCTTTGGAAATCAAACATTGTCAACCTACTATTCCTGATGCTTAGATAACGCTTCCTTCCGTTCCCCTTCGTGGATTTAAGGGACAAGGCTGGTGGGATGGGGCAAGAGAAAAGACGCCACTCTCAAACACACAGTGGCGCCCCAGTCGATAGAAAGAACAAATATTGGTTCTGGCACTGCGGGGAGCGAAATAATGAGTTTCGGAAAAAATGAGAGGGAAAAGTTAGGAAAGAATGAAGGTAAAGACCATTACAGTTCAACTTCGAGTTTAAATCTTTACGGGGAGAAGAGGGGGATAAATACCTAAACGGATTTTCAGCTATCTACTCCTAACCCATAATATCATTTTTAGACAGAAGAAATATACAATTGTACAGCATTTTAACATTAAATTCTACATGTAGTCTGTAAAAAGAAGTTGACAGGAGAAATGCCAGTCCGCTGCCATCCAACTGAAGTAAAATGTCCATGATCGTTTTAAAAGTAATAACCGCCATAACATAGTTAACCCTACTGGTGTAATTTTAATGGCTCAATTTTTAAAATAATCTTTATGCATGATAAAATATTCAAATTTAAGTAACTAGCGGTTGTGTCCAGCTTTTTGGAAAATGAACAGGCAGACAGTTAAATATTAACGGTGCATTTTCTACAGTAACTACTAAAAGTGTAGGTGAATTAGAAACTTATTAATAATACGAGATGTTTTAAAGGGACGATACTTAAAACTTGACGTCATCACAGAGTGCAATTTGGGAAGAAAGAACATGAATTCGGGTAAATAAATATATTCGCACGGAACAGCGAGAAATTTGCGATATTTTATATACAGGTGTTGCAAAATACCTGTTACAACGCTTGGGAGGTGATTCGACAAGTAAAAACAAGGAAAAAATGCCATGTGAAAAAATGTCGAAATCGGCACCGTTTGCGAGTGACAGGCGTGCGAAAATCGCCTCACACCATGTGTAAAGTACAATAACTCAAGAAGGAAGAAAGATATCAATGTCTGATTAAAAGAATACAAAGAAAGTCGTGCCTGACGAATACAATGCTGCAGCAATTGAGGCGCAGTGTAAATTGGGCAAGGGGACTCTCAAAGAAAGTGGGCAATCACCTGATGGAAAATATAGGAAATTTACTACTATTTTCTACATAATGTTGAGATCGGAATATAGGCAGTAAAAAATGACGACGTATGTTCACATGTCCCACCACTGCTGGGACACCGTCCCACACTCGGGAAATAGGAAATTCACCAGAAAATGAAGTTTTGCCGTCAGATTACACTGAGATTGACTTCAGCTAAGTGATACAGAAAGCCCCATTAGAGGCGTTGGGAGTGTAGGTCACCTGTTACGTATTAGTGTTGGTGGATACTACGTACAGAGTGTTGTTGACCGTTGTCCTTCCTGTTTGTCCTGCGTGTCGCAGCGTGGCGTGTGTGTGTGTGGTTGAATTGGGCCAAGGAGTGTTGTACGTAGAGTACATTTTCCAGTGTTCTTTCTCGGTTTGCAACAACTGTGTGACATTACGTGGGTGCTAATCACGGTAGTTGTGATCCGTCACTCGGATGGAAAGTGCCCCTGTTGCTGGGCAGTTCTCGAACAGGACAATGGTGCAGTATTCTACCCACGAGCTTGCTGATATGCATCTCGTTTATGGAGAGGCAAACCGAAACAGCCGTGAAGCACTGCGTTCGTATCACGAACGTCTTCTCAATAGGCGGTTAGCAGCACATGCACTCTTTCAAAGACTTGATGCTCGACTGAGTGAAACTGGATCTCTACTACCCCCTAGGTGGGACTGTGGAAGACCCCGCACTGTGCGCACTGTGCAATTGGAAGAGGACGTGTTGGACGCGTTACGAGACCGTCCTGGCACCAGAACACGTGTCATTACTCGTACGCGACAAACTCACCATAGCAATGTGTTCCGCGTTCTTCAGGAGGAGGGATTGCCCCAATTCAAATTGCATAAGGTGCACTACAAACTGCCCACGGACTTTCCCCTACACATGGATTTCTGCCAATGGTACGTGCAACGAACTCTTGCCATTCCAGATTCCCAACAAGAGTTTTGTGGACCGATGAGGCAATGTTCATCAGGGACGGCATGTTCAATAGCCACAACAGCCACGTCTGGGATATGGACAATCCGCATGCAATCATTGTGCGCCATCATCAACATAGGTTCACAGTGAATGTGTGGTGTGGCGTAGTAGGTGACCACTTGATAGGCCCGTACATTTTGCCCTCTGCTTTGTGTGGTAGGAATTATCGGGTGTTTCCACATGACGTATTACCTGAACTTTTGGAAAACGTGCCACTGGCAGGTAGACAACGTATCTGGTTTCAACATGACGGTGCCCACGCACATTTCGACCGGGGAGCCAGGGCCTTACTCAACGATATTTTCGGCGATCGTTGCATTGGCAGGGGTGGACCTTTACCGTGGGCACCTTGTTCCCCCGACCTCACACCATTGGATTTCCTTGTGTGGGGAGAAATGAAAAGGCTCGTGTATGAAACTCCTGTGGAAAGTGCTGAGGACCTCGTTGCTCGTGTTAGTGCCGCTGCTGGGACAATTGGTGACATGCCAGAGGTATTTGCGCGTACCAGAGTATCAGTGCTTCGCCGATACCATCTTTGTCTTGAAGTTAATGGCGGACATTTTCAACAACCTCTCTGAGTATATCCGTGCTTGTGAGCCCCTATAAGCACAGCATAGTGTCCTTTAGCGAAAGGTGCGAGTGAAGATTGTGGAGTTCGCTGTAATTCATACCGTCGATCTGCATGTGCGGAGGTTGTGTGCTTCTCAGTGGAATCCCTTCAAGATGTGCTGTGGCTGGAAATGTTACATGCCATTGTGTGCGTTTTTTCGCCATTCTCCGTCTTTATTCCTTCGAAGATTACCCACTTTCTTTGGGGAGCTATCTTGTAATATGTACAGCCTGACGACATGTGGCCATTGTTTAACTTTTGTTTTTCGTACTGCAAAGTTGTGTGTCACCATTAAGGGATTGAAAACGTTTTTTTATGGTTTTCCCGTACTCTTTTCCATTTAGGATGTGTCCTAGCAGTAGTGGGACATGCGACAAATTTGTTTCTTTTCTTCTTCATACCGCAATGTGAACCGTGTACAACAGGAGATTTGCAGTTATTTTCCTATTTCTCGAGTGTGGGACGGTGTCCCAGCAGTGGTGGGACATGTGGGCATACGTCGTCATTTTTTAATGCCTATATTCCGATCTCAACATTATGTAGAAAATTGTAGTAAATTTCCCATATTTTCCATCACTTTCTTTGAGAGTCCCCTTGCGCAATTTACACTGGGCCTCAATTGCTGCACCATTGTATTCGTCAGACACGACTTTCTTTGTATTGTTTTAATCCGACATTGATATCTTTCTTCCTTCTTGAGTTATTGCACTTTACACATGGTGTGAGGCGATTTACGCACGCCTGTCACTCACAAATGGTGCCGATTTCGACATTTTTTCACATGGCATTTTTTCCTTGTTTTTACTTGTCAAATCACCTCCCAAGCGTTGTAACAGGTTTTTTGCAACACCCTGTATATACATTCCTCATATCAACATGATAATCACCTTGAATCACTTCGGCAAAGACTATAAGCACAGTGCTTACCCAACATAGTTTAAACGCGGGATCTGATCTGATTGCCCGAGCGTGATTTCGTGCAATGAATTGTGGGGGAAGTTGTTCGCTGAATATCATCCATTAACGTTCATCATTAACACTTTACATCTTGTCACGAGATGCCTGATTCTATGTACCAAAATTTGAAACTTTCAACCATGGCTTAGTGATAGCTATGAAACTTGTACAGTGGGATGCATAAGTATTTCTCAGCAAATTATCCATGACTTTTCTCGTTTGATTTTTCTTCTCGCTATGTATGTATAAGGACTGTATTTCTAGGTATGCTGGTTCAGAGGTTGTAAGTAGATTGTTTGGTGTTTTGTGTCACTTGAAGCTCCCGTTGCATAAAACAAAGGGCGTAAACGTGGTGATGGACAATTTGCTTGGTAATATTTATAGATCCCACTGTACTTAGTATGGAAATACGGAGGTTAGCTTATGCCACATAAATTTATTATATTATAAATATAGTTAACTATCTGCTCGAAAATGTGTCCCATAGGAACAGAGCACATGTAAATTATATTCGAACATTTACAGGTCTCAAATTGCGTTAGATATTTAATGTCATCTATCTATTCTACAGCTGGCAATCCAAGAATGTAAAAACGTACCATTTTTCATAATATGAATCAGAAATTAGTGATAAGAGACAAGATAAATTCTATATACGACAAAATCAGGTAGTTCGTGTCTTGCTATCTTACAAATGTTGTAGTTTTTCTTGCATTATGTCACTGCCTCTTCCTTGTGGATCAAATATTTGCAATGGCGTTTGTTTCATTTTTTTTTACTTTGAAGGTAAAGTTCAACAGCTAACCTAATCTTATCTAACAATAGATTCAATTGAAATCAATATTAATTACTTCATTTGGTTATGTCGTGGGTGATTTATATTTTAGGCATCAAGTCCAGCTTGCACCGAACTTGAAACCATTGTTATGAATTGGCTAGGAAAGATGATCGGTTTACCGGACGAATTCCTTCATACAACTAAAGATAGTCAAGGAGGAGGTGTCATTCAGGTAAGTTTCGTTCCATCGAATGTGTGTGATCATGGTGTAGTTACAAGTAAATGCTT
Source organism: Lepisma saccharinum (assembly GCF_977018435.1). Classification (NCBI taxonomy): domain Eukaryota; kingdom Metazoa; phylum Arthropoda; class Insecta; order Zygentoma; family Lepismatidae; genus Lepisma; species Lepisma saccharinum. The sequence goes on from NC_139249.1 coordinate 44,437,790, forward strand.
GCACTTCCAAGTAAAACATGAATCTGTTTAAGTCGGATGTTAATCTGACACAAGTGCCTCTGAGAAAGAATGACTATTTATCTTAGACAAAATTAAATATGTATTTTTTAGAACTGATGCCAATAAGATTGCCAGTACTCTTTCCAATTTTCACCAATACCCATGCTTGAAAACTGTAGTAACAATTAAAAGTTGTTCAGAATACTTATTAATATTACATTGCTGTTAAAACGACACAGGCTGTGGTAGCAGTTGATAAACAAGACAATTTGGTCAACATTTAACCTGAGTGGTATTAAAATAACAGACCCGTAGCGAGGGATAGGCTATTATAAACAGCAAACAGGAACTAAGCTTACTTCAATGTTCTAGAGATTATTATTTTAAAAAAATAGTGATAAAGTGGCAATAGATGGTAATTATTGATTATTGTGTGTCATAATTCTTCCCATTTCCATAGTAACCGAACGATCAGATCAGAAGTAAATTAAATAAACAAAGCAACCAAAAACATATTCTCTCAAAGGGTCGTAGCTCGCAGGTTCTCTGCCTTTTGTGGCATATTGCACCGTGGAACGGATACAAATTAAAACTCAAGGTTAAATTCCGATCGGCCTATCGTAAGGATAAAGTGGACTTCAATGAAAAAAATTCTATATTGCCCTCTCTGCGTATGTGAGGCGGGTGCCAAACCTGCCTGTGGCGCCAAATTATCTAGCTATGTGAATTTAAATAACACAGACAATGATTGTAATCAACACCATTTTAACACGAGATTAAACGCTGGCCAATATGTTGTGTGGACCTACTGGGAACCACTATCTATGATCCTTTAATACCAGTGTTTTTCATTGAAATACGTATTCCTTTGTAATTATAAGCAACATTTACCATAGCTTTGATTTCAAATATTCAAGAATTACACCCAAATATTTTAAAATTACTTAATCGCAAAATCAATTTTTTTGCACAATACTGGTGCAAAATTAATGAAAATGTCAAATTTTGCAAATTCTTCAAGATAATTAGACCACGAAAGTAACGCGCGGATTTTTCTCAGAACCGCGAAGTACACAAAGTCCAGAAAAGTAACTTACTATCTGATACCAATACGTCTAGTATTAATGGGTACCGACATGAACAGGTGAGTTTGCCACCGCTCGATTATTTCACGACAAATAACCCCAAGAGCGAATTATATTATTGAAAGTGAGAAATGGCTTTAGAGTATTTCAACACCCAAACGCCTGATATTGTTTCACGAGGAAAACCTATCAATCAGTCGCTTATTTTTAATTTCCATTCCATTTCGTTGTGCAACAACCACATCAATGAATAATGACTCTAGTGCACTATTTTATCGAGAGAAGTTGCAACCGGATTGTAGCTAATTGGACATAATACTGTAAATGAAATCTTGATCCAAGGTTAAACTGTGCCCAATTGTATACATTTTTAGGATGACTATGGTTTTAGTACTACTTCTATCACAAATATTTTTTTAATGAGCACGTACAACTGTTCCAATCTTTTATAATTACTTTGCATTGAAGGTGGACACAAGAGGGCGGTGTGATTCTCAAATTCATAATTATATGTATTTTTCGACAGAGAGAAAGCGGACAAAGTCTGAAGATCACAGCCGTAGTTATAGGGAAATAATAAGAGAGGTTCAACTTTTAGTAGACCAAGGATTGTAAAATTGTATTACCTTTAATATTAATAGTAACTATTGGTAAACTGGTTAATAATTACATTATTGTCTTTATAAAAAATCCCAAATAATGGTACTTCCTAAATTACCTAATTATCTAACCATTTATTCGGCGTGCACTATTTATGTTAACGATTACAATATTATATTTCACTAAGTATATTTAGATTTTAACTTTCAGAATTTTCAAATCATGTATCAAATATATCTGTTCGCTTTCATGTTTTGAAAATTTATGCGAGTTATTGCCAATTACTTTTAACGTAATGAATTCTGATAGACCTACAGTTATTCTGAAGATGTGAATAAGATTATTGTATGTGAAAGAATATAAAACATTAATTATGTCTGTGGACCACCTCCAAATTATAAGTTATAGTTTTAACATGATTTCAAATATTATAGTGATTTGATGAAATGTTGATGTAATTATTAAATTAATGCAAAATGTTTATCAAACCTTTATTTAACCTTTAAGCTTTGGTTGGACACTGGTTGAAATCCTGGATAAAGCATGCATTTTGTCAGTCTTTCGGTCTACAGTGTCTCTAGCTCTGCAAGTTCCCGAGATATCTACAGCTGACATAACATGCCAAAGGAGGTGTAATCACGTAATTGTCCTTTTCTCAGTTCTAGTCGTTAGTACAGCCACAAAACAATGGATCACCCACCCTTAATGTTATGCAACCCTCTCTTAAGGTTATTCTACACTGTGGACAGGGAATGTCTGGAGCAAACGAACGAAAACAAGTATCTGCGCAAGTAGTGACTCGAGAGGGATCCACCAATGTTTTGTGCGGGGGGAAGTGAGTGCTTGGAGCGGAAATCTGGCTGCAGCTACCAGCTTTAGCCCTGCTTTGCTTCACCCATTCGCTTTCTCCCCTTCTCCACCGTTACGTGCGGCCTTGCTCCACACATTCCACAGACGTTGTGTGGAGATGTTTGTAACCCAGAGACATGGACATCAAGGATGCAGATGTTCTAAGCAATTTTAAACAAATCCTTTAAAAAAAACACTCAAATAAAGTAAATATAGATATAATAAAAGGGACAGTTTCGATGACTTGTTGATAATACGTATCTTGATTGATTGATTTGGTTTATTTTACTTCGCTTTTCTGCCACTTGTGGATAATCGCAAAGATGAGGATGAGTAATCCGTACCTTGGATATATGCAGGGTGTGAAATCACCGCAGATTGCTGGGGGGGAGGAGAAGACACACACACACAACAATGCGGTATATATATTTAATTAAATATGTGTCAATTATTTAATAATAAAATTATATTATAAAGTATACAATATATTATATCGACTGTCCTTCATTTAAAATTCGATTGCTAATTGAAGATTTTAATGTACTACCAATGATATGAACAGTAATTTGGGTCACTATGGACGAGGGGCAAAAGTTAAGAGGCATTAAGAAGATAATAGCTTCCTATATAAAATCCACAACTAAATTCTATTGGGTGTTTCATAAATATTTGTATACTTTGCGGAAGCTGGCGAAAGGCGATGAGAAATGGAAAAGAAATAACAAGTCGGTCTAATTTCTGTGTTCTGCGGATTGCTGGGTTCAATTCAGTGTCCTTAGAGAAGAGGCTCTTTATTGTCCGTTCTTTGTGTATGTTTTCGATATTATTCCAGCAAAGTATATTCGACTCTCAAACTAATTGTTTATGTTCGTTCTTAGAAAGAAAAAAACTCCCCTCGGAAAAGTTTGGTTGAAAGGAAATTTCCGGACAAGATCGTTGGTGAGGGGAATTCCCCCCTGTCCCCCCGGGATTTCGCACACTGGATATATGGGCAGTGTGAATCTTGCAAACCACCCTGATATTGGGATAATTCGGATATCCGAATCCGAATTAGGATACATATATCCAGATATCTGGGACCGATTTCTAGGTATTTAGTTTGCTTTTCTGCCAATTCTGCTCATCGCGACGATGAGCATGAGTCATGATATGATAGCGCGCTATGCTAACTACTCCACCACGAAGGTTGGTTCATTTTAGTTTGTAAGATGACTATTCTTCTCTATCTTGCAGACGACTGCAAGCGAAGCAACGTTCGTGAGTCTGCTGGCTGGCCGAACAGAAGCCATTCGGCGCTACAAGCAGCAGGATCCTGACCTTGAAGATGCAGAGATCAACAGTCGATTGGTGGCCTACTGCTCTGACCAGGTAAGACACTTCATTCATTCACTATTTCTGATACGTTAACGCCTCTTTTTAAAAATCTCTGTAGAACAGGGTTTCCCAAACTTTTTTTGTGTCTGAGGCTCCCTCAGCATATCGCATGCATGTTGAAGGACGTCCTAGCCACACAACATAATACTTAATTCAGTAAACAAATTACAGAAGTTTGTAATGTTACCATGATTTTATTGGTATAATATAGGCCTAATATTTACTTTCCTTTAAACTTTTTAAAGTTTAATTAAACTTCATTTACATAAACATACTTCCTAAATGCATAAAAAAAATAAAGTGCTCCCCTGTGCTTAGCACCACGCCATGAAGGCGTATAGGGGGTGTGGGGGTAACGCCTAAAAATTATAAAACAATTTGACACTTGGCTAAAAATTACAACAGTCTGGATCTGGAAACCGCGGACCCAGAGGCGTCTGCTGAACGCATGCGGTGCATGCTGCGCCTGCGTCAATTGTGGGAAAAATGACAGCTTGCTCTGCGACGACATTAATGAACATTTCTACATTCTAATTTCTTCATATAGGTAGGAGAAGTATTTATTTTACACGAGAGCGCTCAACTAAGTTTATATTTCATTTCTTGGATCTGAAGTGAAAGAAAGTAATACTTCTTTTCCCAGAATTGACGCATGCGTCACTTCAGATCCAAGAAATGTAATATAGGGTAAGGGCGGGGCAAACGGACACCGGGGCAAACGGACAGTCCATAAGAAAAATACGAATAATTTGGCTTTGAAGTTTGCAACAGTCCATCGGTTGGCGTTGTGATTTGAAGCAGAACGTTGGCGAGAAGGTGTGTTGAACATCGGTTGAAATCTTGAAGAAGAACGCCAATCCAGCGTAAAACCTGACCAGGTAAGGATATTTGTACTAGCAAAAACCTAAACAGTAAAAATCTGTGTGCGGAACATAAGGATTGCTTGGATTATGATGGTCCCGCCAAAGTTGCGCTTTGTAGTGTCGATATGTCATTGCCTCCTCGACATACACAGCCTGTGGCAACATGCTGCTGCCATCTGGTGGGCTTTTTCGAAAATGTAAAGCCCAAGGCTACAGGCGGGACGAACGGACAGGATTGTGTTGGGGCAAACGGACATGCATAAAGTGCATATCATTTAAATACTATAAGTTATTATGTAATTCAGCAACTGATCTACATTTAACTCAAAGTCGAAAGGGCATGTGTGAATTGTATGTAATGCATGTTTTACCCTTCAGATGTATGCCTTTCTAAAATAATGTGTCCTTGTTACAGGATAGTGCGACATCGTGAACGATCCACAGACCGCTGTTCCTGGACAGATGACAATATGCAGAGGGCTGTTAATGCAGTACAAGATGGCATGCCTCTAGCTACAGCCGAAAGAACATTGTCTGTTCCGCGGATCACTTTACAGAGACGGGTGAGTAGCAACGTGCAAATTCCGAAATTTGGCCAGCACACTACGCTTTCAAATGCAGTGGAGGTACAACTGGTGGAGCACCTTCTGAAACTTGATTCTATAGGATATGGTCTGACCTATAAGGAACTCCGCAGTTTGGTATATCGGTATGCATTTACAAATGGTGTGCCACATTCCTTTAATGATCTACAAATGGCAGGGAAGGACTGGATACAATGATTTTTAGCTCGTCACAAGTAACTCAGCTTGCATGTTGCAGAGGCTCTGTCATATGCTCGCGGTAAAGGATTATCTAAGACAAGTGTTAACATCTTTTACAATAATTTATCAAAGTTGCTAGACGAACACAATATGTGGGACAAACCTACCAACATATACAACTGTGACGTGACAGGCATGTAACTGATCTACAAACCAAAACGAGTCATATCAATGCGGGGCAAGAGAAGTCGTGAGCCAAACGAATTGTGAAAGGGGAGAAACAATCAGTGTTATGGCATGTGTATCTGCAACTGGCCACTATGTGCCTCCTTTTGTTATCATGAAGGGTTAAAGATATAATGAGAACTATGAAATTGGCATGCGTCCTGGGACGAAAATAGTTCTTTCGAATAGTGGCTACATGCAATGGGAATAGTTTGCTCATTTTATTAGTGTCAAACCCCCTGCTCCTGTAGTGCTCATTCTTGATGGACACGGATCGCATTGTTCAGATCCACCAACTCTGGAGAAGGCATTAGCCAATAACGTGTACCTTCTGTGTTTACCTCCACACAGCACACACAAACTCCAGCCGCTCGACGTTTCGTTCTTTGGGCCACTTAAAACATTTTACAACGACGGCTGTAGAGTTTACGTTCGAAGAAATCCGGGGAAAGGTATCAATAAAGTGCCTTTGGTGGCATTTTTGCAGAGGCTTGGAATCGTGCGGTCACAGTGGGGAATGCACTAAATGGGTTTCATGCGTGTGGGATTCATCCATTTAATCCAAAACGCCTGCCTGAGCACGCATTTATTCCTGGAACTGTCCATGAAGTGAATGGTCAAGATCAGCGATCACCAGAACCTTTAGCGACAGACGATGCCTCATCCCAAGGAAGATTTCAAGAACTCAACCCCTTGCCATCAACTTCTGGGACCTCGAGCAGGAAACGAAAAACGGGGGAATCGCACCTATTAACGGATCCTTCTTTCATCGCTCGCTTCAAAGAGAAAAACTGACTGCAGCTAATCAAACAACAAGACTGGGAAAGCATGTTAAACGCACCGCAAAAGATGTGTGCCGTGTATGCAACGTTGTGTACAAGCAGGGTCAACACTGGGTGCAGTGCTTAGTGTGTTCTGTCTGGTTCCACGTAAAGTTCGTTGCAAATGGAAATTACCCATACTTTGTGTGTTCTTCTTGTGAGAGACATGACAGTCCATAATTGAGCTAGTGTCCATTTGCCCCTCTCACATGTCCGTTTGCCCCGCCATGGTGGGGCAAACGGACACTGCTACACACACTGATTCATTTAACAATTTAGAGGACAACGTTCATTATTTTGAATTATACATTGTACTATTTGTTAGCTCAATGTTCACACTTTCTATATCGACCATAATTGTAATATTTCAATAAACAGTTTGATAGTTATTTTGCAATATATCCTTAGGATGTCCGTTTGCCCCGTCCTTACCCTAAGCTTAGTTCAGCAGGGCGATTCACGAAAATGACTACAAAATCGAGTCTACAACGAAGTAGTCGTTTTTAGTAGTAAAAGATGTAGTAAAGTGCGATTCACGAAACCGTCTACTAAGAATCGACTACATCTTTAATTGTCTACAGCGCACGGCTACAAGGAAAGTGGTGAACTTGGCGAAACTAAGCAATATCTATGGAAATAATCGATATTTTTATCGATTGTTGTGCTATTTCCTTGACATTATCGATGCATGTCGTACTTCGAGATTCCGAGAGTTGTTTGTTTACGCAGAATGAATAGAAAACTAGTTTAGTTTGTTAAAACTGCGAAGTAATCGTAATGTACGCGTAACCGTAAAGTAATTTGTATAAAGTGAAAATACTCTTTGAATTAAAGCAATTGTGTGTAAATACACGAAATTTAATAACAGATGCTATGTTTTACCTATGGTTTTACCTTACCTTCTACTGTATGTCACTGTTGAAACAATATGCGGCAGAACTAAGGAATACTATTTTTCTTATGTGTTGCAATTGAATGATGCAAAATGTAAAGGCAGCTGATTTTTCATGATTGATTGATTTAGTTTATTGGTAACACTTTACTATACCGGAGACGGAGTTCTTCAAATTTACAGGAGAAAGTACTTACGCAAATCATTTTCTGTAGCGTTGTTGATGTTCGGGAATGTAGTTTTGATCCATTTTAATGCGAAAGCATGTGGTTTTCTACGAAAATCTATTTCCGACGCGCTATTGCTGCTGCCGCCATTTCCTTTCTGCCGAGAGCACAATACGCTCTCGTATTTTCCGTATATGCTAAATTGAACGAAAGGAGTGCTAATGGAACCTAACCTAATAGGCATACCTCGTCCCCGTGATGGTTCGTGAGGCTATCGTGAATTTTTGGGGCTGCCCGTGAAAGTTTGTGGGAAATAAGGAACAACAGTAAGTACTCATTATTGTAAGAAATAGACATTATTTTCGTTAGAAATTCATTCTTTCACCTAAAGAAATGTTCCGCAATGCAGAATAGTACGTTAGCAATGTAAAAAATTGCGAAATAAAACATTGATAGGTGTCTCCGGTATAGTAAAGTAGTACCAGTTTATTTTACTTCGCGTGTTGTGCCTCTTGGCTAATTTGCGAAGATGGGATGAGTGATGAAATAGATGAATGGACATTCACAAACAACCAAGCCCGACCGGGATTTGAACCCGGGACCCTTGGCATCGCAGCGTGATGTGCTAACCACTCGGCCACAGGATCAGGCAGCTGATTTTTCATGCTTTGCCATTATTATCTATAATGCAGGGAGTAAGAAACCATTAAATTATCCACCCATTGAATATCTCGTGAAAACTCAATTTTCTTCTTTTTACAAATGTCAAATTTTTAGTTGTTTGGCATTACATTTTCTTAAGTTAGTCGTTCATAGCAGGAACGTCTACGTTTTCTTAACCTGTTCAAACCCATTTAGATTAACATTGCCAGTTTCGTACGAACTGTTTCTCTTTACTCAACTTTATGCACAAATAGCCCTGCTGAGCAGCCATCATCTTATGCTAAGCACATGACATACACATTAAAAATAATACTAAAGAAATTATTTACACTTTTAGTGTCTCTTCTGTACTGTTTTCAGTACATCAACAGGTGTTTTGAAACATCTACTGTGTGTAGATTTTCAAGCAGATATGAAAACAAATCGTTTATCATGAGGAATGACAATTTATATTTACAGCCAATATGTTAAAGAAATGGTAGGCGAGTTGTCCATAACAGTTTTTATTTGGTCTGTTCTACACAACGTGAAATTTAAATGAAAATGTAAAAAAAGTGGAGACAATATGTGCTTCACTTCAACAGAATTCCATTCTTTAAAGCAACATATGATGTGGAATGAAAAAAATTAAAAGATATGAACTATTTGCCTATTATTTTTTTCTCTTTACTGTACATTAGATCTACTGTAGGTGTTTGGTAGAAAACCATTCAGTTTCAGTAGATTTCCAAGAAAACAGTAGAGTACAATTGATAACAGTTGTAAATAGAAATTCCCAGCTAATCGGGCCACTATGTACCTCCACTGAGTATCAAACCTAGTAAAGTAGAATCTGAACAATTGGAATCACTAGCGAAAATTAAGTTCAAGGTTCACGGATTACAAATGTCACTAATTATTAGAACAAACATTTGAATGTTTTTGTGCTCAAAAATTGTTCATGCCTTGAACTTGGCCAAACTTTTAATTGATGAATAAAATATTGTCATGTTACATGCTACATTTGTACATATGAATTTCATTTCTGACTGAATGCACATACTACGGAAACATAAAAGATAGGCCTACATGTTACTTCTTTTTTCTTTAAGGACGATTTTCATATCCCATGTTATACTGTATGGAATTCTCAGCAGACAGTTATTCATTGTTTGTTGCCAAGAAGATGGACTACTACTGCCACCACCTGGCAAAAAAACAACAACATACATTTGCATTATCTATAAGCAGCTAGTGACAGCAACTTGGAGTATGGTAAAAGCACCAAACCGTGACATACCTAACCTACTCACACCTGCATCTGAGATCAGAAATAAATCAAACATAACCACCCTAACCTTTTCAGATGTTTGTTTTTGCTATCAGATGCATATGCTAGTAGGTTTGGTGTTTTTAGCATGTAACACCAAGCTGCTGTTAGCTGCTCATGTAATATCTATGTATAAGACAACCACTTACATCACATTTGCTTACACCTCAAATTTACAGAAATTTCATTCAATGAGAATTAAGAAATTCTTAAAAGTTACACACATCACAATTTGATACACTCCAGAATATACATTGCATTCCTGTTGATAACAAAAAAGAAATGTTGACATTTGTAACAATTTGGATTAGAAATCACGGAACGACTTGAGATGACCGGACCCCTCTCCGATTTTCTTCACATTTGGCATACTCACTAATTGAGGCCTCCAAATCACGAATCTGAAGTTAAAATTAGTCGGAAACGTCTAGAAATTGCAAAATAAGCTAAAATAAGGCGTTAGTTTTCGGAATGGAAACTGTCGATTTTCGAGAATTTTTTTGTTTCACAAACAAATATATATATGCCTGATACTACCACGACACCAAATTTTAACTATGTTTGCCTAACCTAACAGAACTAACCTAACCACGTGCCAATGGTTCGCAATTATTTCCAATTTCTAGATCCTGATACTACCACGACACCAAATTTTAACTATGTTTGCCTAACCTAACCGAAACTAACCTAATCACGTGCCAATGGTTCGTGAGGCTAGAGTCAATGGTTCGCAATTTCTAGACGTGACCGACAAATTTTAACTTCAGATTCGTGTTTAGGAGGCCTCAATTAGTGAGTATGTCAAATATGAAGAAAATCGGAGAGGGGTCCGGTCATCTCAAGTCATACCTAAAATCACACAATAATGAAAGAACCAACTATATGGAATTATAGATTTAAAATAAAAATGCTCTGTTCACATATTTTTTTAACATATTTATTGATTTATTTATTGCATTGGTCTTCTGCTACTTTTGGCTAATCATGAAGATGGGGATGAGGAATGACATATTTAAATTGACGAAAGGACACTCACAATAACATCCATGTCCTGGGAAGGATTTGAAGCCTTAACTCCTGGCATCATAGCAAACTTTGCTAACCTCGATAACAGTTGATTATATCGGAGACACATTTCTTAATTTTTACAGAAGAAACTACTTACAACGTTCGTCGAGGTATTTTCTTTCATCCTGGAATCTATTTGAAAGGGAAATCATGTATTTTTCAAGAGAAACATCTCAGCAACGCACAAGTGCCATTGCTTTTGCTACGTGAACTGGATGCTACATACGTTTGATGATGTAACCCCGTCAGTTTCCAACCCCCCTTTTTTTAACTAAGCTTGCCTAACCTAACCTAACCTTATCAGAAATGGTTTGTGGGGCTATCCGTCAGCTACCCATGAATAATATACAATTTGCACACGTGACGAACATGATAGTAGGTATTTTTCGGTAAAGAAGGTTGGAAACACTGCATACCTACAACAGTAGTCAACCTCTGCCCACCATATTGTGTGTTACGGAAGCGAGAAAAGGAATAATAAAAACTACTCTCTATGAAAAATTGTGTTTGTTTTTGTGTAAACGGCATAATGGCACCTTGAACTATGTTTCACAATACACAATTGGTAAGTACGAACCATGCGAAACACAAAATATCCAATTTTAATGTGTCTCCAATATAACGAACTGTTACCCTAAACTCTTTACCTATTTACACTAGAATGCTTTGGTGCACCAAATTAATTTTTAAAAAATCATGTTCTAATGCAATTTCCTCTCATTGTTTAAAAAATTACTAACCATTGTTATAACTGTATCTTTAGTCAAAACAAAAATAAATGTCTGATGAAAGGAGCGTGTGTTCTCCTGAAACGTCAGAAAGAAAAACTGTTTTCTTATGCTTGTAATAACCGTAAACTACAGGAAAATATTTCCTCTCATGTATTAACTATTTTGAAAGTTATGTTGTTTTACAATAATTGCTACCACAATTTTTTAACCGTTAAAAAAGATAAGTAGTGTTACATAATTAAACATGAATGTGCTGAGGGGTTGCCAATAGAGGAAATATAGTGCTTCTTGTTTATAATAGTGATATCCCTAATATTTTATATGCATCGAAAGATGTTTTATGCTGGCTGATACAGGATTTGAACTGAGAAGTTTATGTACAATACACTTCCAAAGCACAAATCCCATACCGTGCCTTGCATTAATGCTCCTGAGTCTGGATCCCAGGGAAGCCAGAATGAACTTGGAACCTGAGAAAAATAAAAAATATATATATAGTTTGCACATGGTAATGAACACATAATCGTCACAACAAACTCTAAATGTTTACATGTGTTTGTGTCAGTACAGTGTACTGTTTTGTTCTAGCAGATAATACGTGCTCTATCTACACTATGTCCTAAGTATACAATGTGTAAATAAAACCTGCTGTAAAGTACAATTTTTATCCACATCTAATTTTTAATGACATATGTTTCAACAATTTGTATTAATGCAGCATGATCATTATAAAAATTATTTCATAATAAATGCATAATTATTGTGCTGTGAAATTTAGTTATAAATTAAGTAAATGCTTAATAAATTTATGTAAAACTATATTTCACACAAATCTTGAGCACTGCACAAAGAAGAAAAATAGCTCTCATGGGACTTCATTGAAGCCCATGTTAACAATTGAGACGGTTAGGTTGATTTGATTTGCTTTATTTTGCTTCACTTTTGGCTAATTTGCGAAGATTGGAATGAGGGATGATATGATGAAATTGATGGATGGACACTCAGAAACAGCCATGCCCAGGTCAGGATTCGAACCCGGGACCCCTAGCATCATAGCACGATGTGCTAACCACATCGTTGGCAATTGAGAAGGCGAATGGAATGGCATGGATAAATAACAATAATAAAAACATCATCACAACGATTGTACATAACTGGCAAAAATATAGGCTGCTATGATAAGTGGTGTGTGTACTGTGAACATTTTCGATGCATGCGTTTGTATGATTTAGCAACCTTAAGTAGCCTATCAAGAGTTTTCATTTCTTTTCAGAAATGTTTTCACTATTTACTTTTGTCCTGTTACAGCCATCAATAACCTATGCACATTTTTTTTTCACTTAAGTTTGTGCTGCTGCTTCTCATCCGTCTGCCTGGAAGCACGTTCGTACAAAACCAAACTGCATACTGTTAGGGCTTGACTTCCGTATAATTACGATTTTGTCATGGCTTATGGGATGCATAAGATTCAAAATGAGTCGTTATTATTTATGGTCTGTAGAAGATGAAATTGCTGTTTTTAAATCGCATGAAATCCTAGGTAACAGTTCCGAATGTTTCATGATTTTTCACAAATTTTATAGGAGTATTAGGAAGTGTTTACAAAACTGGAAATGATTGTGGGAGTAAGTTAGAAACTAGGAGAAACTAATTAGCACAGTTAAAAGTTGCACAAAGTATTAATTACAAGATAAATTATGTTTTGAAATGTATTGTGCACGAGCAGGAATGCCTGCAAAGAGGTGCTAACAAATTATGCCTACCAAACTTAATCTGCTCGTGGAAGTGTATTTTCATATAAATTAATGCAAGATATGGATAATTATTATTATTACTAACTTGGATTACAGGAGGTTGAGAGAGAAACAATCCTTTTGTTGGGAAAATGAGGTTCCACAATTTTGATCAATCCGGCACCTCCTGTTCAGTGACAAATTACTATGAAGATATTTTCGAAACAGAAAAAGGATTTCCGATATCTCTAAGATGTGTTTTAAGTACACGCAAATGCCCACTGTCATTTCCTTCTGCTTTTCGAAAACGTGAAAACACAGATTATGGGCCATTTTGGAAGCTCTATTTTCTTCTTTGAAGTTGGATGTCATACACAAACACAGAATATGACGAATGTAGTTCGCTGTAGCCCGCTCTAGGAGGGTTAAAAAGGGTCCTACAAGAACTGTCTACAACTGTAGCCCGATATGTAGTCGACTGTAGCCTGTAGACCGTTGTAGACAGTTTCAAGAATCGCAAATTCAGGAAATGACTACAAATTTGACCACAAGCCTGACGCGGCTACATATTAGACTACATATCGGACTACTAACAGTTCGTGAATCGCGCCGCTGCGCTCTCGTGTAAAATAAATACTTCTCCTACCTATATGAAGAAATTAGAATGTAGAAATGCTCATTAATGTCGTCGCAGAGCAAGCTGTCCTTTTTCCCAGAATTGACGCATGCGCAGCATGCACCGCATGCGTTCCGGAGACGCCTATGCGCGGACCACAGTTTATGAATGGCTGCTGTAGGATAATCGCCACGATGAGAATGGTTATTGCATTAAGCAGGTGAAAGAAAAAGCACAATAAAACGCTCGTGCTCTGATCAGGGCTTTAACTGACACGCTTCGGGTAGAGAGATTGTGGCTCCAGTCACAGGAGCGGCTTCGTTGTTAGGCTGTTTAACGTCGTGTGAATTTCGTTTTGTTAATCATGTATAGGGCTAGAATTTTCATGACCTAAAAATCATCAAAATATGAAAAAAATGCTCTTATGACCTAATTTATTTAAAAGAAGAACACTAAAATAAGAAAACTCAACTGTTTCAAACATCAATATTGATTGATTGAATTGCTTTCGATTTTTATGCCACTTTTGGCTAATTTGCGAAGATGGGGATGGGTAATGATGTGATGAAATTCGTGGCCACTCTCACGTAGCACGATGTGCTAACCACTCCGCTACGGGGTCCTGCTCAAACATCAATATTTAACATATGCTGAGATATTTTCACATACTATTTTTAGTTCACTTTATGAGCCCTGAGTTGCAATGTACGTACAATGAATACTTTCTGTGAATTTTCAAATAAAAATGATTGCCTATTGTCAACCAACAAAGCCTTATGTACTGAGAAAAGCTTCTTTCTACTTCGGCTGACACAAGACGAGCATATTTAAAGTGAACAATGGCATTCGGTTCAAGTTCTGTAGTATCGAAAGAACATTTCTCTTCCAATGAAATTTTTTCAATAGAGCACAATGAATGGTACAATTTGTTTTTTTCTTTTTTTTCCAAAACTTTCTTTATCTTCGTTGACACTTGTCCCACTTCACCATAAGCACCATGTAAGTTATTGACAATTTCATTCACGACTTCTATTTGGTGCACTAGTGGTACTCCTGATTCGTCCATAGCAGCAGGAAGATATTCAAATTTTTTCACCGTATTTGAGAAAATAAACTGGGATGTATAATTGTAAAAAATTGAAAAACTTGAGTGAACATATGAGTAAGAACGAACCCACGTCAAAAATGGTTGTATATTACTTGAAAAAGCGAAAATATGCTGAATATGCCGATAATCAATCAAAATATGCTATATCACGTAGAAATGGCCAAATATGCCATTAAAATGCACCTTAATTAATTAATTTCTTCATAATATGAATTTCTATATATTGAGGACCACATCACCGTTACAAAAAAAAAAAAAACATGCTTAGTAATGAACATCCTAGCCCTAATCATGTCTATGAGAATAAGTGACTGAGGGTTTCTTTTGAGTTTTTGTTTGAACCCAACTTAATGCACAGATAAGCTAATCGTGACTG
This sequence comes from Lepisma saccharinum, assembly GCF_977018435.1. Lineage (NCBI taxonomy): Eukaryota > Metazoa > Arthropoda > Insecta > Zygentoma > Lepismatidae > Lepisma > Lepisma saccharinum. The sequence continues at coordinate 44,453,034 of NC_139249.1, forward strand.
GGCCTACAGTTTAAAGTGGGATACGAACCACTATGTGCCTCTGCCGGGTATCGAACCCAGGACCTCTTGATTACAAGGCGACGACGTTACCTCCACGCCATCGGCTGTCCATGAATAATTGACTGATTTCTCAGTTTTATGCTCAGTCTGTCTAATAACAACTGGGCGTAAAAGTTTAAAGAATGATCGAAAGCATTTTGCATCCTGCATCTACCAGAAACCGAACTCATGACCTTTCAACTACAAGGAGGCGACAACGTTAGCCAGTATACCATCGGTGAGGTCCATTACTTGAATTAAGTATCAAACGCAATCCAAGAAAGCTCGAACACGAGTGCTTAATAAATCTGACGTCAGGAAAACGTCATATTCCTCTTCAACCAGATTACATTCAAGGGTTTCATCAGAAATCGGTTCCAAATGAGAAGACTGTCTGCAAATGACCCTTTTTTATAATTACGTGGGACTAAAGAATTAGGCTTACTCGTGTATGTATTCAGCATCGAGTCAAAATTGTTCTGGGCAACGAATAATAGCATAAAACTACAGTCTTACAAATAAGAGAAACACTGCGGCCAACTCGTGAACTAAAATGGACAGTCATTTGTTAACTGCTCCTGCAGTCAACAGTTACACTAGTGTCCCCGTATTGCCATATATATTTATAACTTTTCTTTGTAAAAAAAATCAACAGCGTTAAATATTACGTCTCTGCTTTCCCAATGGACGGTCTCTCCTTCGTGATAATATAAGATATGCCCAAATGAAAAGGAGACAACGGTTTTATCTAAAGAATATTATATTACAGAATATTTTCATTACATAGCGTGTAACATGATACCTACACATAATTGCCATTGATATTGATGCACTGATCCCAGCGCGTAGGAAGGGAGTGGATGGCTTCAGTGTAGAAACTCCTGGGTTGCTTACGGATCCAGTTTTCCACGATGTTCTGCACTTCCTTGTCACAGGTGAATCGTTGAGCTTTCAGTGATTGTTTTAAGGGACCGAAGATATGGAAGTCACATGAGGAAATATCGAGGCTGTATGGTGGATGTGTGAGGACTTCCCATTGAAATGATCTCAGCAGGTCGAGGATCGTCTTGGCCACATGTGGCCTAACGTTGTCCTGGAGCAGCACTATCACCTCTGCGCTGATCTGGAGGAATCCATACTGTACCTGTCTGCACAAAACAACTCTCGCCAACTGAGGAAACAACAGGCAAAGCCGTTCGCTACACCAGCAATCTGGGACAAACACCGCACCATCTATCGGCAAACATATTTACCTTCTTCGATTAGATACAATGCCGCTACAGCAAAGGTCTCCTTTTCATTTGGGCATACTCAAACACTTGGCTCCGAGTAAAGGCGACGACGATGCGTTGAAAAACGCCACACATTTTGGCAACGCAGGGGCAGGACTAGATGACATACATGGCAAGCATGCCTCCGTTCCCTCGCATAGGATTGAAAATTCGATGACAGCGCAAGAGGGTTTTCTCTTCTTGGTAGAGCAGTAGATTCCCTTGAGTTCAGGAAATAATCCAATTTTTTTTTTCTCTCAGGCTCATTCCTCTCTGGAAAAGGCCGGGCTGATAAGCTTGGTGAAGATGCGATACATCGAAAGCGACGATTCTTTGAGTCTTCGAGGAGACAAGCTCATCGAAGCCATCCACAAAGACAGGGAGAAGGGACTCGTTCCATTCTTCGTAAGTATAATTTAAGCTCTTTAATAAATACATATGTGAAATTTATGAATTAAGGAGATTTAAGCCAGAAAGATTACTGCAATTAGGAAAAAATTTATGGAGAATGGAATTCGGGCTGAGGATTGCACGATATGTGGTATGCTTCTAGTATTCTATTTACATTTTTGATCTCCAGGTGTCTATTGAGATGTAAGGATATGTCTATGACAGTGTATTGCATCATCAGTTTCTTCATACTACGAGGCTCGTCCAGAAAGTGGTACAGTAAAACCTCGTAAATCCGGACCCCGATCAGCCGGACTTCGCTTAATCCGGACAGAAAAAAAAGCAGAATGCAAGGTGTTAAATGTCTCTAGAAGTCAACAATCGCATTCGTCATATTGCTCCGTAACGGCAAAGAATAAGTACATCCAACGTCCATGGGAGAACTTCCGAAAGAAAAGGCAGTCAACCACTGACGAAATTGTGTTTCCCACAGATTTATTGACACAGGAATACCGTCGGCATATTCTCGTAAACTTCTGGTCATTATAATACGTGGCCGTATAAACCTATGCCCTTTAAATACACCATAATAAACGTGTTTTGTTGCTATAAACGGAGTTGTAATACACTTTCTACTATTCTTTTAGGTTATTTAAGTTAATCCTGACTTTCGTTAAAGCGGTCAACTTATCCCCCCAATTAGTCCGTATTAACGAGGTTTACTGTATTACCGTTTCGGTAATAGAAAAAGAACGAAAGAAGTTAGTTTAACTAAACCCAATTACTCTGAATGTACAGTCACCAGCAATAAAAATGAGACATCTAGATCCTAGAAATACTAGTTTCCTTGCAATTCGTTATGTTTGTTGCCTATCTCTACGGCGTTGGTAGAAGTTGCCATTGAAAATTTGCTACTAAAATCAAATTATCGCCGTTGAGTTAGACAACACCCCTAACGCCATGCAGGAAACCTAATATTTCAGGATCTAGGTGTCCCATTTTTATTGCCGGTGAGTGTACATAACGTTAGCTATTTTTCTACACAGGCACTCATGACAGTGACAGTACAAGTTTTCGTACACCATCGTCATAAACTTCTGCCGCCAAACCATTGAGTAATGTAGATATCGTTCGCAGGACCTCTTTGTAGTCATCAAAGCTTTACTCCCCAAAACTCCTTAAATTTTGTAAAAATATGATATTCGCTAGGGACGGGATCAGAGCTGTAGGCTGGGTGTTCCCAAATTTTCTACCGAAACATCTGTGGCGATATGAGATCGCACGTTGTCATGGTTAATGATCAAGAGGCCTCTCCTGCGATTTTGAATGACTCTTCTCAGTCTCTTCATTGCCGCACAATATGTGTATAATCGCAATGAAGGTTTGACCATGCCGCATGAACTCAGTAAGGAATGAACCATGTATGTCCCAGAACACAGTGGTCAATGTCTTGTGGATGGAGAAAGTTTGCTTGCCTTTCTTCGGTTTGTTGACAGAAAGTGGATGATGCCATTCTATTGATTGAAGTTTTGTTGATGAAATAACCACTAAGGAACAATTGGCAAGCACACAAGGTGTAACAGTATTAAGGGAACTTTCGGTTTAACGTAGCTGTCTTACATCTGGTTCCCGCGTGGGTTAATGCACCAGGTTACTAGTAAACTCGCAGGTCAATCGTAAGTTGGATTCCCACCACCAGCAAAAATAAATTTCCTCGTCCAATTACGAGAGGAGAGGAGAGGTCCTCTCTCGAAACGTAGACATAGAACATACCTATATTGTCGATAATGTGAACGGGCACCCGCAAGAATGTGCTTACCTGGAGCTGGTCTGGTGTCACTATGGGTTAGGTCTGCCATTCGCAGCTACCACCTCTACTCTTCGGGAAGACTTCCAACCAGGTTGCGGTAAATGTCGGCCAGTAGTCGCTTCCATTCCCCCTGCAAAATGGCGATCAGCACGGTGGTGGTGTTGGGCGGTTTGACCTGGATCGGAACTGACGCTCCAACTCATCCCACATGATCATGGGGTTCAGATCAGGGCTCTGAGGTGGCCAGTCGAGTACATTCACTGCCATGTCGTCAAACCACTCTCTTCTGGCCCTTGCTTTTTGGACGAGCGCGTTGTCATGCTGGAAATGAAAAGGGCCACTTCCCAACTGTTGCCACAAGGTGGGGTGCACGGAGTTGTCGAATACGTATGCGCTATAGGCATCGGCATTCAGGGATCCACGCAACAAGACCAGGGAACCAACACCGCACCTCGAAAAACAGCCCCATACTATCATCATACCTCCGCCGAATTTCACAACAAAAAAATTGAATCAGAAATACATCGCATGTGTAAACAGTTTGAAATGAACTCTTTACTAATCCAAAGAGGTTTTGGACATTGATAAATTCACGGAAACAATCCAAACGCATCCCTTTGGAATTAAGACACAATGGCATTTCAGCTGTTGGTAATGATAGAGCTGAACTGTTCAATTAAACTTTTTTAAAAAAAACGTTTCGAATGATGTTTTAGATCATCCACCTATCAAATATGACTGCTCTCACTCTCTTTGTACCATCTTCACAGAACTAGGCGAAGTCTTACACTTCCTTGCCTTCTTTTCTTCTAACCAAGCATCTGGACCAGACAATATTCCTACTACATTCCTTCACCCACTAGCTACTCCTCTTGCAATGTTTTACAATTGGTGCTTTTCTGAAGGCTGCTTTCTCACTCAATGGAAGAAATCAAACATCATTCCTATTTTTAAATCTGGCGTTGCGAAAGATACTACATGTTAAAGGTCCATTTCTCTCGTACCTTGCTATTGTCTGTGAAGAATTGTATAAAATAGACTTCTTAAATTCACATCCACTTACATTAACCCAGCACAATACGGCATTCTTCCAAATTCTTCATGCCTTACCAATTTATCTTCTATACAATCTTATGCCATAAGCGTCATCACTAATCGTAATCAGTTGGATGTCGTGTACTTTGATCTGTCCAAGCTTTTGATTCAGTGGATCACCATTATTTACTGCATAAATTAGCTAACAGATTTAACATCACTGGAAACACGTTAATAATAGTGAAAGACGATCTATGATACAGACAACAACGCGTTATACTTCCTCGTTCTCATTCTAACTGGCTTCCTGTTATGTCTGATGTGCCGCAAGGAAGCGTTCTTGGCCTTTATTTGCATTATATCTGGATGATCTCACAGACCTCTTCAATTCCCCCATCTCAAGCACTATTCTAATGTTCGCTGACGATTTCAAGATTATTATGGAAGTAAAACAGACATCAGACACGCACCTTCTCCAAAATGACATAAATAGATTAATTGAATGGTTCCAACGATGGAAACTGTCCATAAACACATCTAAATGCTCCCACAGAACAATTTCTCTGAAACAACATTCTTGAAAGTAATTATACACTTAATGAGCTCCCTCTACCGACGGAAGCAGAACACCGAGATCTTTGTATCCTTATAGATTGAAAACTCACTTTTGAAGATCACATCTCAACCATCACAAAGAAAGCAACACGTATGCTAGGCCCACTGCAAAGATTCACCAAAATCAATAACCCAAGAGCACTGTCCATAAGCTTCAAAACATTTGTGTCCCCCATTTTAGAATACTGTCCACCATCTGGAATATACGTAGATGTTCATTCTCATATGTCCAAGATCGACAATGTTCTCAGCTTTCTCCTCTCCATTATTCGATTTAGAGTAGTGGCACCAAGACACTATCCAAGAGAGATAAGCTCAAAAATTTGCATATTAATACCCCAGAATCACGTAGATACATTGCAGATATGAAATTTCTAGATTAGGTCATAAATGGAAACATGAGATGTAGCATCCCACTCCACGAACTCTCTCTCAGAATGTGTGGACATAAAACACGGAGCAAGGAAACTTTCCACACTACAACTCCCAAACTCTCACACATACAACGTTAATTATTCCATAGGCTTCCTAACCAGTTTCACATCTCAAACCAAACAGATATTTTCAGCAGTTATTCGTCTTTTATCATCAACTTACACAAAAATTGTGTAAGTCAATGATTACTACCCGGAATGCGGCACTTCGATTACAGTGGGTGCAAAGAATGTCGCCAATGGTCCTTAGAACAATGGAAAAACATCGTGTGGACTGACGAATTGCGCTACACGTTGTGTCGATCTGATCGACGTTTGCGTACTTGGCGAATGCCCGGGAAACGGTTCTTACTGGAATGTATTGTCCCCCATTTATTTATTGCATTATTTATTTATTTTAGAAATTTGGGAAACTGATTTCTGGAATGCTATGTTTTGTTTTGTCTTGTTCTCTTGTTGATGTCATTTTGAGCACTAGTTTTACCGTTTTTTTTACCATGTTTCTTTCTGGTTTAAAATGGCTTCTGCTGTACTGGAAATTTCTAAAATAAATAAATAAATAATGCTATAAATAAATGGGGACAATACATTCCAGTAAGAACCGTTTCCCGGGCATTCGCCAAGTCCGCAAACGTCGATCAGATCGACACAATGTGTAGAGTAATTCGTCAGTCCACACGATGTCTTTCCATTGTTCTAGGGACCAATGGCGACATTCTTTGCACCCACTGTAATCGAAGTGCCGCATTCCGGGTAATATTCATTGGCTTATTTGCTGCAGCTCTGCCACGGAATCGTAGTGCCACCACCTCTTGCCAGATGGTACGATCTATACTCTGTCCCAGCTAACTGTGGAGCAGGGCCTCGCATAGCGGCAGAGAAGGAGGAGGGAAATAGAGTGGTGAAAGCCAGTAAAAGCGGGTAACTCCAGTCGTCCATTACGCAATCCCGTTCCTGTTCATTGGTGGAGCCGTCTCGCGTCACTACTTGCGCAGAGACTTGTTGTCGTTCGCTTGGTCTACAGTGAGCTGGTACAGGGTATATATTGATGAAGGAATTGGGAGCATAAAGGTAGAAACACTAATTTGCCTCAAACATCGCTCAGAAGCTCGCAAGTTGAACGCTCATTCACCCCACATTCCACCGAATGCAGAGCCAAGCAACAAGAACTTTCCACTTGGCTCTGCACAGTCAGCAAGGCAACGGCCCTCGCCAGCGGTGAGTGCACCTCCACTGTAAATTTCCATCTGCATCCAGGGATACCCCAGGTGCACAGTGGAGGTGCAAAGTCCACCAACTTATGACTCAGATCCAATGTATAAAACCGCTGGAGACGGTAAATCGATCTCTCACTTCGCTCCAATATCACCACCAAACTGATCGACGAGAAGAGGACGACGGCCTGCTGAGAGATCGCGACACTGCGAGGCGGCAACAAGCGAGAAGTCCATAAGCAGTCCGGATTAAGCCAGCCGAAGAATCTGCAAGCCATAAAACAAGTCGCCGAATTGCCTGCCGTCTCTTATCGTCATCTTCGATCTCTCCAGCGGGCACCTGTCACCGTCGCCGATGCCAGAAGCCGAGGGCCAGACCTACAGCAAGGGGTGAGTAGCGTTCAACACCACAGGCTCCCAACAATCCTTCATCAGCTCCCTTAAGGGTAGAGGTGGTTAGCCAAGTCAAACTTAAGACCTATCGTATTTATCTGAGCTACGTCCCGGCGTGACTCGATCCCGTACCTTACCCGACGTCACGCTACAATATAGACAATGTCATGTATACAGGGTGTATCATAAGTGATAGCGCAAACTTAAACGGTGAAAAGTACACGATAGTAGAAGCAAAAAGGTCTCAGTAAACATGGGTTGCTTTTTATTAAACTGAATACTGCCGAATATGTAACATACAGTACAGTACAATATTCATTGCCAATAAAAGCAACAGTAATGTCTGGCGAAATGAATCAATTAATTCTGGTATTTTTACTAAGTAGGACTACGGCACGTCACACGTGAAATTGAAATATAATCAGTTAAGAAATTATGTATCAGATTATTCTACGTGAAAACAAAAACATCCTGTGTAACATTTAAATATAAGGAGTGGTTGGAATCACTTAAATTGCAATAAGTAACAAAATTAGTGTATTTGTGCATAATATGCTATCATCAAAGATCGACAGTGTCCATTTCATAAGAGCTATAGTTTACAAAGTTCCGAAATACAGCACTAGAAAAATATTCCTTTATTTCAGTAAATAGTAAGAATGGTAGTGAATTAATAAAAACACTAATAGATAATTTAAATAATAATATGTTATAAATTGTAGAAATTGGACGTGATGATGTATCTGGCCATTGCATTATTGAATTATTAATTTTTAGAGGTATCGTAGAATAAATTGTTTCAAAAAATTTGAAATTTAATGTTACTATCAATGCATTATTCTACATCGTACCTATTTTATCGCTGTAACATTTTATTACACTTAGTGCTGTATTAGGTTATATACTGTGTTCAGCACTTAAAATAAACTATTGTTGTTATTATTATTATTACTACTATTATTAAGCATTCATTCCGTAGGCACTGTCAACACAAAACTCAATCATTCGATTGATTGATTTGCTTTATTTTACTTCCCTTTTCGTGCGACTTTTGGCTAATTTACGAAGACTGGGATGATTGATGACATGAAGAATGGACACTCACAAACGTCAATTCCGAGGCCGGGATTCGAACCTGGGACCCCTGGCGTCGTAGCTCGATGTGCTAACCACTCCGCCACAGCGACTTGCACTCATTTATTCGAATGAAATTATTATCTTCCTGCAAGCTCTACGAAAATGAATAAAGTTCATATTGCACACTAAACGGCATACAAATATTTTTCTTATTCATTATTGTTCTTGTCAACTCTTTTGGAGGAGGGGGATCGGACCCTTTCTAATGAAACCTTTGAACACCGATATAGATTATGGAACATAGTAACATATTTCGTGCTCAAAATGACCTATTAGAAGTAGACGTGGGACGTCAACAAACAGCAACATGCACATTGAAAATGTGGGAAAGATTTTCAGGCTGCAGACAGAGTTGACCGCCAACGGGATTTGCCGGAAGACGAAACATCATCAGCGACAACTATAAAAGAAACAATCGAAGACGGAGATTGGACGAAGGGAGGAAGACGGAAGGGGTGGAAGGACTGGAAGCAAAGATAAATTGAGAAAGCGGATCTGCACTCTCATGGGATCCAATTAAGATTCGAATACCTTCGCAAGCTTATACATCCGACGGCGATTTCTGGAACGAAACTTCGTCGCCTTTAAAATCCATTTCACAAAATCCGTGTTCTTCTTTTCCTCCCCTTCGTACTTCTTCTCCTTCAAAGAAGATATTTTTTGTTCCCTCCGCCTGTTTTAAAGGCGAGAACATTCCAATACGGCTGTTTAGACAGAGCTTATCGAAAATGACAGCAAAAACTCCCCCTTTGCCCCAACTCCGCCTGTGACTGTCTGGTTCTAGGCTCTTTTGGACTAATGTCCTCATCGACTCTAGGCCAGTACTGAAGAGGCTGCTGCCCCTCTTCAGGGATTTTTATCGACTTCCCAGCCTAGATCCACAGTGTTAAGCGAAATCAGGGTCACCTCGAGAAGGATGTGTTCATCGAACACGCACTGCGGTCTTGGCAAGGGAGAGGTTATATGTTCACTTCACCTTCCCCTGGGTCGCCCCTCGACCAATAAAGAGAGTGAAATTAGGAAAAGCTGCGGGAGTAGACGGACTATACCCAGAACTACTAATAAAGATGGGAGGAAAGAAAGTTGTACAATGGTTGTGGAAGATTTGTAATGAAGCATGGAAGAGAATTAAAATACCCAAAGATTGGGAAAGAAACATGATCATACCAATCCACAAAAAGGGTAGCACTGTAAAATGTGAAAACTATAGAGCAATCTGTCTATCTTCAGTAGCTCTAAAAATATACACAAGAATCTTAGAAAGAAGGCTAAGAGATGAAGTAGAGGAGGAGTTAGAAGAAGGACAAACAGCTTTCAGAAGAGGAAGACAAACGCAAGATCACATTTTTACGATACGACAAGCCATAGATAAATTTCTTAGCAGAGAAAAAGAACTGTTTGTAGCCTTTCTGGATTTAAAGGCAGCCTTTGATACAGTACCACGACAGCAACTATGGTCAGCGTTACAGAAAATAGGAGCCTCAGAAAAATTAGTAAGATTGATTGATTGATTGAGTTAAAATTTATGGGTGCGTCGGCACTTAAGGCCATTTCGCACCCTTCTGTGTATACGGGGAAATGTTCCCTTATCTAAAATTCTGACTGAGATTAAAAAAAGGGGGTGTAGATAGCCCCTTGGGAAAAACTAAAAGTGCAAGGTTGTAAAGAGACCTGCACGAGACAAACACGACACATTAAAAAGTCAGAACAAACTAAAAACCTCCTTACAGACGGTGGAAGAGTCCAGCTCTTCGCAAAAAACTAAAAACACGTGATAAAATACTGCTGTCATCACCCAAGAGGGATGACAAACAGCCGGAAAGGTTAAAAGTCTGCCGGAGGTAAGCAAGATCGACACATTCAACGAGAATGTGTCGGATGCTTAAAATAACATTACAAGCACGACACAACGGAGGGTCCAGCCCTTGCAGTAGGTGACCATGCGTGAGACGACTGTGTCCTATACGCATGCGGGTAAGAATAACGTCTTCTCGCCGAGAGGGACGAGACGAGGAACGCCAAGCACCTATGGTGGTCTTAACAGAGTGAAGCTTGTTCCCCGTTTCCATATCCCACTCGGTCTGCCAAGTGTCAAGAAGGCGACAACGGAACACATTTTGCAGGTCGCTAGCTGGCAAAAGGTGGACGAGAACGTCGCCATCTGCATCAGCAGACTTGGCGGCAGCATCAGCTGCTTCGTTCCCCTGGATGCCCACGTGGCTAGGGACCCAACAGAAGTGTACATCTGTGCTGGCAGATAAGGACACAAGCCGTCTGAATATGCGTTGCGCTATCGGATGCCGGAAATACGGCGAATCCAGAGATTGCAAAACGCTGGTCGAATCGCAGCACACAAGGACTTTCTTCAGCCCATTCACGTCTGCAAAGTCCAGTGCCTTTAGAATGGCGTACAACTCTGCCGTAAAGATGGAACAGGCAGGATGTAGCGCGAAACTGGAACTTTGAGAGTGTAGAACGAAGGCGCAACCAACTGATTCGACTGTCTTGGACCCATCCGTGTAAAACACATTAAAATTGGGGTGCTTCGCACGAAGTTCTGAAAACCGTTGCTGGTATACAACCTTTGGTGTTTCTGCCTTTGGAAGGGCAGTCAGGGAAAAATCGATAGAAGGTGCAAGAAACTCCCAGGTAGGGAGAGGCGGAATGAGTGGAGAGACGCCAGGAAGATCACTGTCAACACCAAGTGCTGACAGGATCTCGTCTGCACGAACACCAAATGGTCTAGTGGCACTAGGGTGGAGCCGATACCTTGCCAGCCTACTCTCGTCGGAGATGGTGTCAAATGAAGGATGTGAAGGCATCGAGCGAAGATGGAGGAAGTAGTTCACTACCAGCCGCTGTCTTCGCAGAGACAGCGACGGCTCAGATGCCTCTACCTACAAACTAGCGACTGGACTCGTACGAAACGCACCAGAGCACAAACGTATACCAGCATGGTGGACGGTGTCTAGGATGCGAAGTCTAGATGGGCGGGCAGAAGAATACACAACACATCCATAATCAAGCTTCGACCTGATGAGTGCACGGTACAGTCGAAGCAGTACCGTCCTATCAGCACCCCAAGAAGTATGAGATAAAACGCGTAAAAGGTTGAGAACTCGAAGACCAGAGAACTTTAACTGGCGAAGGTGAGGTAGCCATGTTAATTTCTTATCGAAAATGAGGCCCAGGAAGCGGACCTCATTCACGAAGCACAGGGGAGATTTCCCCATGTACAGGTCAGGATCGAAATGACATGTACGTTGGCGACAAAAGTGAACACACACGGATTTCTCGGATGAGAAGGTGAAGCCTGTTTGGGAGGACCACTCAACCAAACGGTTTATCGTCAGTTGGAGTTGACGAGAAGCTGACGCGAGATTCCGTGAGCGACAAAAGATCGTGAGGTCGTCTACATACAGAAGACCATGTACAGGGGCAACAATGCTTGCCATAACACTGTCACTGCTATGGCAAACAGAGTCACACTTAATACGCTGCCCTGCGGGACACCGTTCTCTTGTTCGTGAAGATCCGAAAAGGAGTTCCCAACACGTACGTGGAAAAAACGATCAGATAAAAAGTTTTTAATAAAGTACGCCATATGGCCACGCACGCCCCAAGAATGGAGCTGCTTTAGGATGCCAAAACGCCACGTTGTGTCATATGCTTTTTGGAGGTCAAAGAAAACTGCAACTAAATGTTTCTTGTTGAGGAATGCATCCTGAATGTGTGTTTCCAGCTGAACCAGATGGTCCAGTGTGGAACGGTTGGAGCGAAAACCACATTGAAAATTACTTATCAAGCAGTTTTCCTCCAAAAACCAGGTGAGACGCTTGTTGATCATGCGTTCCATCAACTTGCACACACAGCTAGTTAAGGCAATAGGCCTGTAACTCGAGGCTGCGGTGCGTTGTTTACCTGGTTTCAGGATGGGAACAATAATAGCTTCTTTCCAGGAAGTGGGGAAAGAGTCCTCCAACCAAAGCCTGTTGAATACCGCCAAAAGGAAATTTCTTGCTCCAATGGGCAGATGACGAAGCATCTCATAGTGGATCTTGTCCACTCCAGGAGCTGTGTTCTTAGAATCTCGAAGTGCCTGATCGAACTCCCGTTCAGTGAATGGAGAGTTGTATGGCTCGGTGTTATGACTTCGAAAAACGAGAGGTCGTCGTTCCTGACGGTCCTTCTCACGGCGGAAACGTGGTTCATAATTTACAGAGCTAGACGCACCAGAAAACTGCGTGGCCAAGATATTAGCTATGTCTCCGGAATCTGTGTACAACGTCCCATCGAGCTCCAGAGCGCTCAGAGGAGTAGATGCACCCCCCTGGATGCGACGTACTTTGGTCCAAACGGCTTTCGACGAAGCCTGCTTCGTCAGGGAAGACACGTATTGGACCCAGCACGCCTTCTTACTGGCTCGAATGAGCTGACGGGCACGGGCACGTTTAATGCGGAACTGCTCGAGGTTTGCGGCAGTGTGGTTCCTATTAAATCGATCGAGAGCATGATTGCGGTCCTTGATGGCTGCACCTATCTCCGCAGTCCACCAGGGGACTGGGCGTCGCCTCGCAGGTCCACTGGGATGTGGAATGGAGGTGCGTGCAGCATCATGCACTCCTGACACAAAGACATCTAAGGCGTCGATTGTGGTAAAGTCCACGCAAGATCGATTTCAAGGTCCACTGCACGCTCGAAGGCTTCCCAGTCGGCCCGACTGAGATTCCAGTGAGGGTGGTGTTCACGTGATTGCTGAAGATGTTCGAAGGTAAGAATGAGAGGGAAGTGATCACTCCCACAGAGATCAGGATGAACGCTCCAAGATGTGGTAGGAGCAAGGCTGGGACTGCAGAAGGACAAGTCCAACGCAGAATATGTGCCAGAGGAAGGACTGAAATATGTGGGAGTTCCAGCATTCAGCAACGTTAAACCTGATGCCTCACGGAATTGATCTACAATTTGACCCCGGGGCTCTGTACGAACGGAGCCCCACAAACGATGGTAGGAATTAAAATCGCCCAAAAGAACTACAGGAGACGGAAGTTGTTCGAATATACAAAGGAGGTCCTCAAGAGAGAATCGCTCCTCCCTTGTGATGTAGACACAGCACACAGATATTGGCTGTGGTAGATGGACCCGGACGGCGACAGCTTGGAGGGGGGTGGTGAGAAAGATTGGTGTAGAGTGGATGGTATCTCGAACACCGATTGCAACACCACCGTGTGCACGACAACCCTCAGGAAGCTTGTCGGTGCGGTAAAGCGTGTATCCGTTTAGAATCACTGATTCATTTGGACGAAAATGTGTCTCTTGGAGACATATGATGGCAGGGTCAAATTCAGATATTAAGATTTGCAGTTCCTCGAGATGTGTACGGAAACCGTTAAGGTTCCATTGGAGACAATAAGCCATAGCTGGAGGTATTGTAGTTACCTTTTAAGGCGTACTCTGTTTCTAGGCCCTGTCACCTTGATAAATTCTTCATCCGCGGCTTCGTCCTGTATCATGTCCTCGGGTAAGGACACAGAAAGCGAAGGGGATGAAGAAGGGGCAGTGGGGGCGGGTGCTTTCAGCGCCCGCCGGGCAGCTTTCAGCTGCGCTTTAAGTTTCAGGGTGGTCGATGCCGCCCTGACTGGAGAGCTACTGGACTTTAGAAAATATTCTTTAGTGTGCACCTGCTTGAACTTCTTCTCTGTGGAGCGAGGAGTGGTTGCTGGTTTCCTCGAAGCAGGACGAGCTACTACGGGAAGCGTTGTTGTTTGAGTTGCAACGTCGCTGGTTTGTACACCCACACTGCGACGGGTCAGAGCAGCTGCAGCAACTGTAGCGAATGGCACAGGTAAAGTGGTGCGTATACTTTCACGGAGACGTTGTTTTGCTTCACCAGCTGAGATTTTCTCTGTGACGACCAACTCTCTGATTCTCTTCTCTTGTTGGAAAGAAGGGCAGTCACGATGCCAGACTGGGTGCTCGCCTTGGCAGTTAATGCATTTGGGACCAGAAGAACAAGGTTCGGTCCCATGCTCAGGCAGACTACACTTACCACAAAGGGCGGTAGTGGCCTTGCAGGAAGGCTGAGTGTGCCCAAAGTGCTGGCATTTGAAACAACGCATCGGGTTAGGGATGTACGGACGGACTTTGAGTCTCAAATATCCAGCCCGTACCCTGTCTGGGAGAGTGGTCGTTTGAAAAGTCAGTATAAGTGAAGCAGTTGGTACTAGTTCTCCGGACTTCCGCGTCTTTATTCGCTGCACTGCGGTGACATGTTGGTCTGAGAGTGCATCAAGAATCTCTTCCTCCTCAGCATTTAACAGATCCCAGTGGCGAATCACACCTCTACTACTGTTAAGTTGACGGTGAGGTTCAACATTAACAGGGAAGTCGCCCAAAGATCTTAACTTTAAAAGGTTGTTGGTCTGGCGATCTGTGCTGGTCTGGATAAGTAGACTCCCGTTTCGCAGCTTCTTTATTTCTGGTACGTCTGAACCAGCGGCGTAGTCTAGCTGTTCCTTGATCAGAAACGGTGACAAGTCCTTTAATGTAGCAGCTCCATGTTTCTTTGTTGTTGCAGATTCATCGTTACTCTCGGTCTTCTGCACAATACTAATCACAAGATAACGTGGCACGTTACTTGTCTTTTCCAATAATTGAAGCGGGCTCGAAGGCCGCGCTCGTTTTGGGGGTTTCCCCCCGTTTGAGTTTTTTTTTGTACCCATATACAAAAAGATTTATTGTGGAGGGTCCATAAATTGTCGCCTCGACATGCCCTCTATGCCGAGGAAGGCCTACCCCCAAAAATGGAGGCTACTCGAGGACCAAACCGAAATCCCCGAGGCCACGTTCGCGACTGCACCTACTCCTGCAGCCAACACTGTCCCATCGGCACGTGAAACTCACACCTTGGGATAGGGTTTTTTTTATCGAGGTTGTCTCCTCTAGCAGGACCCTTAGTTATAGGGAGGTCAAAGATATGGAGATGAATGACGTGATGGAATGGTGAAAACGTGAGATATGGATGTGAAGAATGAGTGAAATGATGAGATGAAAATGACCTCCCTACATAAGTTTCTTAGAGGGAGGTCAAAGATATGGAGATGAATGACGTGATGGAATGGTGAAAAACGTGAGATATGGATATGAAGAATGGGTGAAATGATGAGATGAAATTGACCTCCCTACTAAGCCCCCTCGCCCCGTCAAGGCAGTCCTACATGGAGGGGGAAAAATTAGTAAGAAGAATACAAAGTGTCTACAAGACAACAGTTAAAGGAATAGTGAGAATAGGAGGGGAGAATTCAAAAGAATTTAACATGAACAAAGGCGTTAAACAAGGAGATATCCTCAGCCCCTTACTATTTATAATACTGATGGATCAAATACATAAACAAAGTAGAAGAAGAACACGAAAATGTAAGATTGGAAATAGGAAACTGAAACCAGTTTATGTACAATCACTTCTGTATGCTGATGACATAGCATTAATAACATCCACAAAACTGGAACTACAAAATACAGTAATAGAATGGGCCAGCTCAATACAAGATAGTGAAATGATAGTGAACCCAAAGAAGAGTAAAGTAATGCATATATCAAAGCATGGAAATGAAGAGAGATTGGAAATAAAATGGCAAGGAGAACAGCTAGAACAAGTGAATAGATATGAATATTTGGGAACAATAATATCAGCCGACGGAAAAGTAGAAGAAGAAATAAATAACAGGGTTCAAAAAAACAAATAAAATACAAGGTGTACAACTTTGCTTCCGCCGTTTTTCCCCAAAAATATGACGCTGGAATGAAAAAAAAACATTGCTTACCCAGGCATTATTCAAAGTATTGCCATCGCTGGCCACTACTTTCTCCCATCTTTCGGGCAGCGTACGAATGCCGTGTCTAAAAAATTGTTCATCTTTGGAGGCGATCCACGAATCGATCCACTTTTTGACTTCTTCATAAGATCGGAAGTGTTGGTCAGCCAGTTCATGAGCCATTGATCTAAACAGGTGATAATCAGAGGGAGCGATGTCTGGAGAATAAGGTGGGTGGGGTAGGACGTCCCATCTTAATGTTTCCAAGTACGTTTTCACCACTTTGGCAACGTGGGGTCGTGCGTTGTCATGCTGAATCATACCCATGGCTTTCGGACGTTTTGAAATGGCTTGCTGTGTCACTCCCAATGATCGTGCCAATTCTTCTTGAGTTTGACGCGAGTCTTCACTCAGCAATGTCTCCAATTCTGCATCTTCGAAAACTTTCTGTCTTCCACTACTATGCCGGTCTTCAACGTTAAAGTCACCGTTCTTGAAGCGTTGAAACCACTCACGACAGGTTCTCTCACTTATAGCGTCCTCACCATACGTAGTGGAGAGCATTCGATGAGCCTCAGCCGCAGTTTTCTTCATATTGAAACAAAAAAGTAGAACCTCCCGCAAATGGCGAGAATTTGGCTCGTACACTGGCATTTTCAATCGCGAACAACTTCACGATGCACACACCACTCGACTAATGTTTGAATGGGGTTATCTTGAAAGAGGTCCAAGCTAACTGCGTGACGTCTGCGATCTGCTTCTTTCGACCGCTACTTCCTGTTGTTGCCACCTGTCGGAAAACGGCGGAAGCAAAGTTGAACACCTTGTATATTACCAAATAAGTAATACAATAGTAGGGAAAAAGGAGATACAAGAAAATACTAAATTAAGGATTTACAAAACCATAATTATACCAACAATGCTCTATGGCATAGAAAGCTTAAAGCTCCAGAATAAGCATAAAAGTAGATTAAGAGCAACAGAGATGAAATACCTCAGAAGAGTCGTAGGAAAAACCAGAGGAGATAGAATCAGGAACACTAAAATCAGGGAACAGCTACAAGTAGAATCAATTGAAGAGATAATAGAGAGAAGAACACTGGGCTGGTATGGCCATGTCATGAGAATGGGAGAAGAAAGAAAACCGAAACAAGTAATGGAAGAGAGACCAGAAGGAAGGAGAGGAAGACCTCGCATAGAATGGGAGCAATACCTGTCGGAGATGGTTACTAAAAGAGGAAAGGCACTAATGGAAGTTAAGAGAGTGGCACAAGATAGGAAGAGTTTTAGCAGATGGCTGAAGGACCCCGACGCCTAACAGCACGAAGGGAAAGAAGAAGTAAGTAAGAAAGTAAACTCGCCCGTTTTCATTACGTTAGTCAATTGTTCTTCTCTTCCAATACAGTGCCTGATCGATGAAAGGTTTAGGCCCACTTTAGACGGAAGCATTTTCTTTAACATTTTTCTAGCATAAATGCTATGTAAATGCTTCCAAAAAACTTATAGCAGATAGTTCTTTACACGGAAGCATTTCATGTAACTTTTCGGTTAGCTTTAGCAATTACAATGTATAATATATACAGCACGAAAGGCACGTCGAGTTACACCATCTGTGATGAGTGCACGGTGTTCACAATTGAAACAACTAAAGTATTCTTCCATGTGTATACTGTAAACATTATAAAGTATGTATTTAAGCAGCGCCATTGATTTGTACATAATACCGTTTTGTTGGAAACGTTATTCCTCTCGCTTGAATAGTTATTGGCTTTTAAAAATGTGAAGTGATACATTGTTTGCATCTCACGCGGGCGCCATTATACCTGCACTCGTGACCTAGAGGCAGTAATGTGCCATAGACTATAAGTTTACGTCTACGTGCGTTGTCTACGCGTAATCTACACGAAGATTACATTGACTTATAGTTTACATAGTCTACTGTAGACAATGCAAACATCAGTGAAGAAATAAATCCCAGTGGTCTATGAAAGAGAAAGTATTTTTTTCTTCAACATGTTGTATAATCTGGGTCTATAGCCAACTTAGACCATCTGACGTAATGAGGGGGAAGGTACTACCGGAAGAGAAACAAATCACAGCCATATTGAAAACTGACATTATTTTTTACACTGACAAAAGGGAAGGCTAGTAATATTTTTTTTGTCTTATTACTGCATAGGAAAGTGCATGTGTCATTAAAGCAGATTTTTCCACATGTGAAATGGTAGAAATGGAAGTAAAACAAATCTTGTCATTCTACGGACATCGCATTTTTTTGGGTATGTCGCGACAAGTTTATTTTGCAGTTCAATTAATACCTAGTGAATTGGTTGAACGTAAATAACTACTAAAAACACTTATTTCTGGACAGTAGAACTTCAAGCTCTCTATGTCCACCTGCTGATGCTGGTTGCTGTTTCTAGAACGATGCGCGTGCCTTGCACGGAGAGCGCCGAACGCCATGTTGTCAACGTTGATTACGTAGATTACATAGTTTACATAGTTTACATTGTCTACACGTAGAATGTAGACAATCGTTGTTTACGCGTAGACGCACATCACTGCATAAAGGTCGCTACTGATTGGTTATGCTATGAAAAATTTTACGGAAATAGGACGGATCCTATCCTGGAGAAATGCCATGGAATATGCCATGGCAGCTGAAATGCCATACGATTTTCATTTTACACGGTAGCATTTTGGTCATGACATAAATATTAAGAAAAATGCTTTCGTCTAAACCGGGCCTTAGGCCTACATTCTGACTTGGGTGAAATCTCGAAACACTAAGGGAGCCGTGAAACGAAATATTTGGAAACCACAGCGTTAGTTAATTGTTCATCTGTTCCAATACAGTGCTTGATCGAGCACACATGTAATCTGACGGCTGTAAAGGCACTGTGCGAATTAATGGGATTTTTTTATCCCTTTCAGGGATTTTTTATCACCCTCAAAGAAAATGGAATGCAAAGCATATACTATACCAGCCAAGAGGACACCATTCTGCAACTGGCCAACCTCACCGAGCCGAGACAACAAAAGGCTGTTTTCCACCTAAGTTTTCATTGGATAGTACTGATATAGTGATATTTTACATGTATTAAAGTGTCCACAAGAAACTTGTAGGTGGATTAGATGGACGGAAAGTTTGAACTTGGAAATAGACATTTAGTCAAGTTTTCGGTGTAATTGTGCGTTTTGGCTGTCTTGCAAGTGTTTCTAAATGTTGTGGGTTATCATAAGAATTTATTGACCTGGATTAGAACCAATATTCTAAGGCACATAGAACCGCAAGGCAAAGTTTAGTTTGCTGATTGGTAACTACAAATTAATTTACATACTCAAAACCCTACCTCCCAAAATGAAACCAGAAATACGCCAGTGGGTGGACATTCCCCCCAAAAGCAAGAAAACAATATGTTCAGTGGTGTAAGGGGTGACACTCAAATGTAAATATCTCTTCCACGCAGTAGGGGTGCCCACAGGTTGGATTCATGACGTGCCTGCGTCATGGGAATTCTCTTGGGGTGGGAGGAAATTTATAGTTTAGCTACCAATTCTTTATATCTTCACACAAAAATGGGCGGGACCATTTCGTTTTGACTTACTATTGATTTTTAGTTACAGGTATTATGTACAGTTTTTCTACATACCTGTGGATGATCGCGGCGGTGGGTTTGAAATGAAACACCACCTCTTATGACTTTAGAATCTGTTTGGAAAGAGGGTGGGTCGTGCTGTTCGCATTAATACAAGGTTAGTCAAGTAGATAAACTGTTAAGAATTAGTTCCAGTACACTAACAATGGCAGTATTGTACGTTTTATGTTAGCAAACATGAAAGTGAGCCATGTTTTCCTTTTTTAGTGTTTTAATTTCAACTGCAGTGAAAGGTTTCGAAAGACATGTGCCTTTAGATTGTTGGCATCTCTGTATTATATTGTTCCGCAAATTTTGTCTGACCAAAATAATTTGAGTAAATTAATTCGGCATAAAGGGGGGGGGGAGAATGTTCTTCCTTTTGGGGGGGACCACCCCTGCCACGCAGCCTGAGTGGCATTTTTTGCAGGTTAACTAGGCTCTAGCACCAGGACCCACAGCCAGCATAATCCTCCCTGGGGCTCGCGTTGCATTCACCATTCATCCACATGTTCGTTCATTGATTCCTGGCCATCCTGTAATTACAAGACCAGAACGGGCCTCCCAGATGGCGCAGTGGTAGCGTCCTCGCCTTGTAATCAAGGGGTCCCGGGTTCGATACCCGGTGGAGGCACAAGTGGTTCGGATTCCACTTTAAACTGTAGGTCCAGTCCCGATTAGCCTTACTGTGCATAAAGTGGACTTAAAACACCAACTCAAACCAAACAAGACCAGAACGTTCCACACATGCGTTAGCTTACTTTAAATAATGCTTTGGAAAACTACAAGGACATCGTTTCCCAGAAACGAAAGGTAACGCCAATTTACACTGAAAACGAATATTGCCGACAATGTCCGAATCGACTCACCTGCGTGGAGAAACCTTCGACGAAAATCCGCATCGAAATGAGACTAAGCGAAATGTTCAATTAAGCGCAAACGATTTTCTTCTTTCTGTACGGAATTCTCTCGAGTACCCGAGCAATCTAGTGCCGTGCGTCGTAGCTCGTCGAAAGACGCAGACAAAACGATAGAGATCAGGTGGTTGGTGGAGCTGCGAAATGATTTACTGCCGTGTTTGGAGTTCCTCTGGAGAATTCTTAACAGGCAACTGCTTGCAGAAAGGAGTGCTTTCTCGAATATAGCTTCGAATTGCGGTGACAGTATAAATTCGTATATTGTTTTCCTCGTCTTCATTCCCCACCTCCCGTTTCCAGTAGTGGTGGGAAATAAGCAACGTACTGTAGCGCCAACACACAGAGTCATTAAAAAAGAATTCCCTGGTTTCGGGAATTATAGTGGGGAGTTTTTGGAACATATCGTTATATTGGTGTCCGATGTCCACCAGTGGCGAATTCTCCGTGAGATCTTGTTTACTGCAAGTAAACCAGCTTTTTTCAAATGTTTATATACAGCTTTAATATATGGACAACAAAAGTTTTTAAACAACTTGTTCTAAACGTTTAAAACACACGGCTTTGTTTTTTCACAAATGTTTAAAAAGTTTAAAACAAAATGTTTTAAACATGTTTTTCTCAGACTTGTTTAAAACACATTTTGACACTTGATGTTTGATTGTTTGTGGTTATTAGTGAGTTTTGTAACTTTGCCTTTTCATTCAATCCGTGTCATTTTGTTTATTGTGAATAGAAATTTGTTCAGTGACTGAAAATGTACATCGATTAACAAATAAACATATCATGATGAATAGGTAATCGTGGGCCACGTTTAAAACACCTGACTATGTTTTTTGACAAGTGTTTAAAACATTTTAAAATTGAATAGTGGATGAAACAGTTTTGTTCCTCACTTAACACACTGCACATAGTTGTTAATGTCAATATTTAGTTGCATTCACGATAAAACATATTTAAAAAAGATAGTAGTTACCACGTGGTCTGAGTGGGGTCTGGCAACTGTGAATTAATTGACGAGTTCTCGAACAACTAACATGCGAGATTTAAGACTAACATAAACATATATTTTAGGAAGTTAGGCAAGCGTTTACTTTATAATAAGAACACAGTCCATCCTTGGATGATTAAGAGATTCCTTTTAATCCTTGTTCTTAGAAAATAAGTCTTCTTGGCATTATGTTTTAAACGTTTTATTCGTTTAAAACATGTTTTTTTTCGGTTCCTGTTTAAAACACTGTTTAAAACATTTAAAAGATGTTTAAAACAAAAATGCTCGGTTTGTTTTGTTTCTTTTATAAAAACACAAATTTTGCTAACCCTGACGACGCCAGAGGTCCCAGCCTGGACATAGGTGTTATTTGTGATTGTCTCATTAATTTCATCATATCATCACTCATCCTCATCTTCGCAATTAGCCAAAAAGTGGCATAAAAGCGAAGTAAAGTAAATCAATTCTAATAAAAAATATGGCCTCCCCGATGGCGTAGTGGTAACGTCGTCACTTTGTAATCAAGGTGTCCCGGGTTCGATATCCGGTGGAGGCAAAAGTTGTTCGGATCCCACTTTAAACTGTAGGTCCAGTCCCGATTATCCTTCCTGTGCATAAAGTGGACTTAAAACCAAAAATCAAATAGAAAAATTTAAAACAAGCTTCTAAACCAGAATTTAAGTAAATTATTAGACACCACTGATCGTTGTCCAATGCACCCTTCTCCCAGATTGTACGTGTGGGGGGCGAGGGAACCGAAGAGGAAGTGGGCGAGTGGCTATTTAGTCAGATCTACCGTTGGCGGGAGAAAACTGCTCGATCCTTTCTGCCTTCCCTTGGCAGAAGCAGTGTTGCTACATGAAGGGAAATTTCCCTTGCTGTAGGGGAATCCAGGTCCGACTTTAGGTAAAAAGTTCATTAGAATAATTTGAGTAACGGTAATGGTCTATTTTAGCCATGCAAAATGTGTACATTGTTCAACAATCAATATCTTAGCATCTGCTAGACCCACAAAGGTAAAATTTGGTGGATAGAAAAGACTACCAACTATGACCGACTCAACACGACTTGTCTGTACATTCGGGTTTTCAATTATATAGGGGCTATCCACGAGTAAACAAAAACATATCGAACGGCACAATCGATTGTGGAACTGTAGCACAACAACTTCCGGTTCACGGCGGCCGGGTAATTCAAGCGCGTACTTGTGGCCTTTCTTCTCGTTTTGTATACTGGATGAAATGGATCATATAAAAGCACTTGACGACGAGGAGAATAAGAGATATCAGGACAAAGTAATGGCCTTTCCATATCAATTGGATGAGCAAATAGGAAGTAATACGGCATTATTCCAGGATGATATCCATTTGCTGATCGTCGTTGCATTTGGCGATATTTGTAGCCTACATATTTAATAGGAAGTATTTTTTCCTACAGAGCGAGAGCACTTAAAGCATGTAAATCTTTGGATGCATACATTTGTGTTTTAAGTGAAAAAATGCGAGATGTACGGACATATAAAAAACGGAAAAAGGAGCATTTTTCTTCTTTCTTCAGTCAGGGCGAGTCAGAGGGATGCGGTAATGCACACTTGCTGGTTTCGTTCCCGTTTGAACACAGAAATACAAAACGCTCATTGTTATTTTAAGTCAATTTTCTGCTATTTGTGTTAAACATGACGATGAAGATAAATAATAAACTGGAAAAATTACTAATGGGACAAACACAATGACACAACATTGCCTGGCCATGGTGTTCAAACCTAGGACCTCTTCTCTATCAATGTTGAAAAGATTTCCATTGCAAAAGACGAAAATTAATAATAGTACCCGCACTTAATTTTCTGGTTACAAAAAAATATTTCGTCTGGCTGCACAAAAATTTATTTCCTCTGGTTACACATACAAAAAAAATCTGGTTACACAAATATTTAGTACAGCTCGTGTGTACTTCAAGAACGTAACGTGTAACCTATCTGACTATGACCGAGCATCTTTTGAAAGGAAAAGTAATATTTTTGCTCATATCACTAAAACAGAGAGAAAATCGAGATTTGAATGATTTCTCGTCTACCTTTAATGAAGTGCAAGGGGTGCGGGACGCAAAATTTTTGGTTGGGAAGGAAACAGGACGGGGTATTTTTAAAGTTCTGACGTTCAGAACGGGAAAAATAATGTTATTTCCGGACTAAATTGGGAGATTATTGGAGCGGAAAATAATCAACATTACCCGATACTAAAAAAATGTTAATTATACACACAATTTCACCTTTGGGTGATGATTTATTTTGCATTTCTGGAATAAAAACTGCTAATTTCAATAAACTTCGGACATTTAGTATAAAAAAAATATGTAGGGAATAAACTACTTTTAAACTCTATAATTTTTCTTCCGAAGTCTGGATAGGAACAGGATTTTTTTTTCAGGTTCCGACTTTGTGGGTTCCTGCACATCCGTTGTCATTACTGCGGAGTCTACTCCTGCTAATGGGCTTCCAATTATCACGCCTGACATCTTCAATGCAATAATTTTGGCGCCTAGATCTCGAGGAAATGGATGAAGAGAGATCCGTGAAAGGTTATTTAACCCTGATCGTAGTTTACATCCTCCATGTACACACCCATTCGTTCCTTTCATACATGACACAATCTGAGCTCCCTTTAGCGGCATGCTGTGAGCCTACGAACCGGAAGTTGTTGTGCTACAAGTATGGCGTCCGCGCGAAGGCACTTCCTTCCGGTGGATAGCCCCTATAGAACGGAATCCGGTGTCGCAGCTACAGATTTTTACTTCCAGGGAGAGAATAGAATTTTACCCCCCCCCGCCTTGCCTTTGCCCTGCTTGGGGCAAAGTTTAATAGCTATATTTTTTGTTTACTCTCCTTTTAAAAAATATTCGCCAGCAAACAAGAACTTCTCGAACTTCTCGAACTGCTCGAACTTCAGAACAGCACGGGTTTATCCAAAATTTTCCATCTGGAGGTGTGTAACTTGTACTTTTTTCGGGGAGGGGTTAAGGTTAACTTTAGAGCCAAAATAACCACAAATTGAACCTTTGTAAAGACAATTATGGGGTGTGTTATTTATGTGTGTGGATAAATCACTGACTCTCATCATTGGAAACAATACTAAAATTATAACTCATATTATAATTGTTCCTTTTCACAGCTATGTGCAACTCTTGGCACGACTGGAGCTTGTGCTTTTGATAATTTAGAAGAACTAGGACTTATATGTAAGTACAATTTTGCTTAACTTTATTTTATTATCAATCCATCCAATAAATATTTGAGAGCGATACATGGATTATATTTCTACTTTGCTTCAAGTGTATGAAAATATGTATATACCAACAAGCAAATACAAATATGCACAGAAAATAAAATTATCAAATTTAATTTTTTCACTTCAAAGATATCAACTTATACAAATGTAGGTTATAGACGTCTGATACAACGAATCCTTTACTGTATCAGCTACAAACGATGTGTTAAAATGTATCAAGAATATTTTTTGTACTTGAATTAAACTTTACTGTATTTTCTTTTTGCACTGAAGCGTATTGTTGCATATATTAATTCCAAAGCATTTTTAATCTATCATTCTTTATATCAGTCTTGTGAATTCATTTGCTAAAGATCTGAAAACATTTATTTATTTATAGAAACAATGATAATACTCAATTTTTCATTGGAAATTGACGATAAAATATCCTTATCTGCAGTATTTCCTTTTTTTAAATTTCCCCTTTTCAATGCTTTTCTGTCGTCCTTTCTTCTCTTCCCAGATTTACCCAATAGTACAGCGCCTAGAATAACGTAGTGTGGAAAACGGCATGGTTCTGCGCACTCTGGCTGGTTCCACTCGAAAATGATCCGCTAGAGGCGCTGGTGTTGACCCCGGTGCTTGGTGTTCGACTTCTTATAATGGAAGTAAATGGGGTTTTTGCTGCAACGTCTGATTCTTTTCCTTGTAACATTTCTTTGTATCAGAAAATTGTTATGATATTTGGTACAGTAGTCACGAAAATATTAAAGAACATTCTGAACCGTCGATTATGACATGTCCTTGAGTTTTTTATTATCAATACGGAAGAAAACATAGGTATGGATTGTAACACGTAACATGACAATTGCTGCGAGAATTAGTATTGTGTATGCATTATCCTGAAAGGTTCATTAATATTGTCATTGTCACAAATATTATTTTTATGGAAATTCACACACACAATACTCGTTTATTTTTCAAAGAATGTTTTACATCCACTCGCGTGTTGTCCAACTTACCGCCAAAAAACTCGCAAGCGTGAAATATGACACTTTTCGTTTCCCGCTTACTGGAAAAATGTAAACAAAGCGTTGGTTGAGTTATATTTTCACCATGTCTGGAAACTGTCGCCACTGTTTTGTGCCTGGTTGTTTTAGTGGATATCGTTCAAGTAAAGAAAAGGGTATTTGTATATTTAGTGTTCCCAAACAAAAAGATAAATTAGCCGAGTGGAATCGTGCAATTCCCAGAGCTGACAAGGAACTCTATGACACAGCTGGTATTTGTGAATTGCATTTCGACGAACAATACATTATCAGAGATTATGCACAGTCCTTAACACCAATGTTCTACTTACCAATCGACACGAATGTAAAGCAATTTGTTGATAGATATGACAAGGTACATCCTAATCGACTATTTGAACTCCATGGAATATGAAATTAAATTATTTCGAATATCTGCATTTCGGGAAAATGACTTCATAATATGTACGCCACGAAACATTTTTTCTCCTTCATGACACTATTTCAATTTTATTAGTGTACAAAAATAAACTTGTGTACACAATCCAACATTTGACGTCCAGCCTCACATGCGATATGTTGATGCTCGTGTTGCGTTGCACATAAGACGTATTTATGTTACTTTTCTGTGTAAATTAGTGCCATTTCGTGACTGCAAATCACTCCACAAATATAACTGTTTCCATCAATTCACTTACAGCCTTTCTAGAGAAACAAATCTACACAATATATTCCAAAAACCAACTAAGCCGCATTACTTTCATAACAAAATTAGCACCTGGGTCGATCGCACTGCCATCTACTTGTCATCGTCTTGGGGAACCAGTTTCTTGGGTCGTTTTCCACACTACGTTATTCAAGGTGCTGTACCAATAATAAAAGTCCAAGTCAGTCAAACAATATATTCAATCTTTTATTACATGCAAAACTAACAATATTGAACTATCTTCCACTTGTTATTGTTATTGATTTGCTTTATTTTATTTCGCTTTTTGTGCCACTTTTGGCTAACTTGTGAAGATGGGGATGAGTGATGATATGTTTATATATAAAGTTGGACTGTTTTTGCTGTATGTAAACTTGACACTTCTGATAGTTGATGCACTTGTACAGAGATGCACGTTCAATCTTTGTTGAAGCAAATCTTTTCATTAACTTTCCATCAAAAATCGTTATAGTTCTTGTCAGAACAGTTTTATAAATCCTGAATTAAGTATGCTTTGTATAGTTTCTAAACTGTACATACTCTGTGCAACATTGAATTTCCATGATAAAATCAAAATTTAATACAACTGTTTCCTCAGTAATTAATTTTCAGTTTCAGAGGCATTCGTTAAATTGTATTTAATATTATTTCTCATCAAAGGGAATTTGAGAGAAATCATTGAAAGAAGCTTAATTTATTATTAACTTTTATACTTTTAATTACTTATTTACTGTGAGAATATAGGGAAATAATTGCAATGTTTTAATGCAACTTTTAATTTCTTTGCAGGGTTAGAAACAGAGGGTCTTTACATAGAACATTTAATGTTGAACCACTCTACCTGCAACATGAAAATTCAGGTATGTATGTTCATGTTAATATATATATATATATATATATATATATATATATATATATATATATATAGTGTTTAAATAACTGCGGTATCATAAAAGACCTGCTCCAAATACTGAAACAGTGATTATAGTGAAACCCAGACACAGATAAAAGGGAAAGGAGGGGGTTACAAACTTGAGCCTCTATTGGATACTGCTGTGAAAAGGGGTACAAAATTGAAAATGGCATACTTTAAATGGAAAAATATAATCCTCTGACATAACTTGTCCTCAAAGTTATATGGTAAAAATATGAAACATTTAGCTACCCATTTGTCATAACCTGGTCTGAAAGTTACAACTAAAATTATATATAGTGTTACTATGATGTTGTTAGCTCTGAGTTTCCACATATGTAAATCTAGGCCTGGTCAAACTAGAGATTAGAATCGATATGCTCCCACAGGATAAACCAGGCCCAGATCTATATATATGTGAGACTTAAAAGATAATAACATTGTAAGGCAGCCCTATAATTTCAGTTATAACTTTTAGAGCAAGTTACATCAATTCCCTGCTGAAAATTTTGTCTACTGTTTTCAGTAAATCTATAGCTGTTTTGAAATATCTACTGTGTTCAGATATAAATAAAATTTGTTAATAAGGACGAATGAAAAGTTATATTTACGGCTAAACACACACCATGCATATTAAATATAATCCTGAAGAAGTTATTTTCACTTGTAGTTGCTTTACTGTACTGTTTTCAGTATTTCAATAGGTGTTTTGAAACATCTACTGTGTTTAGGTTTTTAAATAGATATAAAAACAAATTGCAAGTCAGAAGGAATGAAAAGCTACATTTACAGTCAACATGTTGAGCTAGACACACTACATACAATATTACATGTAATACTGAAGAGAACATTTGTAAACTTGTAGACATTTCATATTTTACCATATTTCAAATACCACATTTTTTTTTCCTTTTTGGTCCTTTTCAAAGTATTCTTCCCCAGGTGAGAGCCTTTTGCAGAGGTGGTCCAGGGCTGCAGACACCCCTAAATCCAGGCCTGGGTAAATCATACTCTCACGAATGAAAGATAGTTCTGACTGGCTGCTCCAATAACTAGACTAGCATGTTATAGAACACAATTCTACTTGAGCAGTAGTTTGAAATCAAAGACTTCCAGTTTCCTACATAGTTCAGCTGTTTGTAGAAGTTTTTAGTAGAAAATCTTGTTCTGGGAGAACACAAAACTTTAAGAAAACTATCCTCAACTTTCAGATGTTTTGGGTGTAAAAAATCCACAAAAATGTCTTATTTGGTGTCAAGAAAATAATGCTCAAATGCCATCAGTTTACCAGCTTTTTAATTTTTTCTGTGCACTCATTAATCAAAATAAATTGATGGAATGATACTCTAATGTACTCTAGTGTAATTAGTGTAGTACAATAATAATAATAATAATAATAATAATATAATCATCATTATCTGTTGACCCATTTTTCCATGGTGTGTGTGTGTGTGTGTGTGTGTACACCTGGCATTGTCACATTAAAAAAAGACTCATGCAGATTCTCTCAAATTGTCCTATGAGGAAGTGACAGTCATAATAGTGGTTCAGTTAGAACCAGAACACAACGTCTCTATTTTACAATTTTTGACCTTTTGGCGGAGGTGGGGTTATTGGTAATTTCTCAATACTCTGCCAGGTTGTCTTAATGTGTGTTGCTCCTGCATGGTCATTTCTTGTGTTCTACTCCTATTTGCTTGCCCTAAAATTCTACTACTATAAATAAGATTTTTACTTCAGTCCAAATGCAAGTAGAGTTAGTAGCAATATCAGGTATCTTGGAGACATAAGAAGGAACTGAATACTTAAGATTGCAAGGAATTTGTAAATAAAAACTACAACAGTACCACTTAATTATTTTCCCCTTTAGTTTCAGTAGTTTTAACCAGCAAATATCTGAATTTGTCTAATTTGTCACAAGAATGTGACTCTTTTCTCATTTATGAAAAATTGAATCTTACAAATTGTTAGGTATTTTTTTTTAAATGGTAAAGTAATTTTTATGGACTTTCATGTCACCCCTAGTCATCAAACAAAACATGTCTCAAAATATTAAACTTTTCTAATGCTCTTCGCATAAAGTAAGAAAGAAACATTCGAGATTGTATGTTAATATACCTTTTACTATCTCGTTTTCTGCTTATAGGTTTGGCCATTGATTACATGGTAAGTGAGCTCCTATAAATGAATAAACAATATATGATCATATATCCAACATCAATTTGCTGTTTCAGTACAGTACAGAGATATATATACATACATATGAATATCCATCTGCATTAGTAACAACCATTGATGCAAATGCATATGTTCTGATTGTGGGAGTTCAGTGGCAAAATAGGGGTGGAATGGATAAGGGAAACAGAAACAGGGTCCATGAAAATAATAAAAAGGTGGGGGACACCCTGAAGATGCCCACCTCCAACCACATACATTCGAGGGTATGCACTTACGTTCTGGTGCCTAAAAAGACCCGAATGTATTTTCCACGAAATATCAGATCCTCAGTTTCCTTTACCTTATGACTTTATTTGGTTAAAAAAAAATACATATAGATCTAGTCCTGCAGGTTGCAATGTAATCTGCAGGATCTGGTAGACTAGAAGAAGCCCAGTTTGTAAAGTTTGTTAATATGATACTAATTTTTTGGTTGTTCCCTTGGGTGTGTTTCAGTATGTCTGTCCATGAAAATAATCTGCTGCTGAAAGAACATAGAAGTTTCACACATAGCCGGCAAAATAGATTAAGAGGACATAGCTTTTTGTAACAGCCATTGCAAACACAACAAAACAAAGAATAATAAACAAGACAACTGAATACGTTCAAATGGAATACTGATCTGAAACTTATAGTGTTATTTTCCTGTCAGGTGTCGATTCATCCTTTAATCTCTTCTGTAATCAGGCAATATTTTTAGAAGCTTATCCAATACTATTTAATTATCATTGAGGTTATGTTAGGTATTAATTTAAAAAGATTATTGACAAGATTATGTCTTACACAATATTTTGGTAGTTTTTGATGTGAAATGGCAGTGAGATGAAATATATAACAAATCAATAAGAGTCACGCTCAGAAGGATATGTTTCTGATATGCATGAGACTCAGATTTCATTCCCAGGGTAAGAAATCTCTTGTGTAAATTTCCAACGATGCTACTGCATAAAGTAACTGTGGGGCTCACTCAGACTCTAAAAAATGGGTATCTGAGATAATCCAGGGTTAAGACAGTTGGACCATGGTGTTGATTACATTATCTTCACTGTGGAAAAGAATGAGAATAGGTGGGGTTTACCTCCACAACTCCTATTTGTCTTTATGACACAATGCAATGTACACACAGATAACCTCTTTGTTTACATATCAAAATAATAATAAATTACAATAACTGGAAATTCCTCTACAGATTGATTATTTGTTTATTCAACTTATTTGCTTTTGCACTTGATTATTTATTGTTGCCTTTATACCTCCTTAGGTTAACTAATTGTGACAATCAAACTTGTACATTGCCACTTCACTCTACAGAATTTACGAGTGAGTAACAACAGTTTATGTGAGC
This sequence comes from Lepisma saccharinum, assembly GCF_977018435.1. NCBI lineage: Eukaryota > Metazoa > Arthropoda > Insecta > Zygentoma > Lepismatidae > Lepisma > Lepisma saccharinum. The sequence goes on from NC_139249.1 coordinate 44,484,198, forward strand.
TATAAAGAAAAGTTTAATTAAATGTAGCAACTTTTTCGATGCACTAGAAACCTACTTGTTGTTTCATTTTTCTTCTATTTTGAATACCCATCCCGTATCACATTTGTGTGCTAGGAAAGTAACATAATTCAAAACTAATTTCTTCTTCAAACTGAATATTGGTTGCCTGTTTTTAAAGTTTGTATCATTTTATATCAATTTGTATGCTTTATTATCTCTAAATTCTTACATGACCACCATCTTGATTCTAGCACTGGCAAATTCCATTATGCAAGAGATTCAGAGCATTGAAGCTGTGGTTTGTCATCAGAAACTTTGGAATCAAAGGTCTGCAAAAGCATATTAGGGAGGTAAGTTCTTGAAAAATGTCTCCGTACAATATGTAAGATGTAAAAATAAAATTAAATACAGGGTTTCCAAGAGTGAATGGTAGGATTTGGTGAGGTTATAGTGAAAGGTACACACTGAAAGTTGTTTTTAAGTTTCAGCAATTCAAACAGTTTCTGCACAGTCTGAAGTCACCGACATATGGTAGGAATGAAGAACAAAGGAGAAGAACTGTTTTCAGAATTCATTGTTCACTATCACGTAATAATAGTAATAATAATACTTCTTTATTAAGGGGGTGAGGTTCAGCCTATAAGCTGCTTTGCCACCTAACCCTTGTCAATGTAATGTTACATGTATGATAAACTGCATATGGAAGTTGGAGTGTGATTAAGTGTAATGCACACCATACAAGAGAAAGATGCTTGTGTCCTATGCTTGACTGAACACAAATCTATGATTCTGGTGCAAAAGCAATTTAGACACCAGCATCAAAAAGATCCATCACACAATAGAAAACTCATTTCTGAGGGTCAGGTCCTATGGAGAAAAGAAAATCATCAAATAGACTGAGGATATCAAATACTGGATGTTTCATAAAAAATTGAGGGGTTACAAAATTGTATTACAAGTAAACTATTGAACTAATGAAACTAGTCCAGAACGATCGAGGAATGCTAGCACTTTGTGCGTGTATGTTTTGTTAAGCTAAGAGTTCATATCCCTGTCACTAGGGGACACTCAAATCACTCACAGTGTTTTGTGCAATGTTTTGGTTTCCAAGATCAACGGACCTTAAACTATGTGACTTCTTTTTGTGGGGTTTCATCAAAGACAGGGTATGCGTCTCACCGATGCCACGTGATATCGTAGCCCTAAGGGAGCATATCATTGCAGCAATAGATACTATTGATAGGCCCATGTTGATGCAGTTGTTGCTAGAAGTAGACTATCATATCAATGCGTGCCGTGTCACCCGTGGTACACACATTGATCATTTGTAGGTGTAGAAAAAAAACTGTATGAGTTCGTTGTTCATTCCAGACTGGTTTAATTAACAATGTTTCATGAGAGGTTTCATTAAGTTCTTAACTTAATCAGGCCCGTAGCCAGAATTGATCTCCAGGACGAGTTCACGGGTTATGAAGTCCATTTTTCAAAAGTTTAACAGTGTTATATGAAGGTAAATTATGTGTGAGGGGGTCATTAAGTTACTTAAAGTTTAGAAATATCACAAATACTACATTATTTCTACATTTTTTAAAAATAGCGCTTGAAGTGTTAATTGGTTGCTACTAAAATCATCCATTACTATACACTCCTACGTTTGATGATACAGAGATTTATATCACCCAAGAAAAGATGGACAATATTCAATCATAATGCCTAACTTACATTCCACTCTCCGCCCGAAACAATAAAACTCCCCTTCATTCGCAAAACTTGGGAGCTGTTCACCTTTGATGCAGATGCAGAGGAAATTTGCATAACGTAACGAACCTTAAAAAATCTCTAATATCCTGACCTTGGTGCTCTAATTGCTTTTCTTTTTCCTGTTGTTCTAATAATTGTCGCTGAAGGCGTCTAGTTAATATTGGGCTACGTTTAAATTTGGAGGTGGAACTTGCAGTTGGACCGCTGACATCTAAATTAAAACTTGTAGTTCCTCGTGCTATATCTAATAATTGGTCTAATGTTTCATCGAGTTCATCAGCAAGGTGAAAGCTCGACATCTATCATGGCATATATGAATTCTTCTCCCCCCATTAATGTTAAAAACCTTTAAGCCCTATGTATTTTCAAAATCAATTGTGGCAAGGACATACCAAAAAAAACTAAACAAATGAGCAAAATTTTGGGGTGGGTGTGAATTTAAAACTAATTGTTGAAACCTCAACTTGATAACATTTTATTTTCTCATTGCATTTCCGAGGAAATGGATGAGAAGTCCAAATCGAAACGAAATTTGGGGTGGGGTTGAATAGGTTAACAATTTCTTTTCATTTCTGAAAAAATGAAAAGACCCGCTAATCTCCACCACGTAACGAACCTTAAAGTTCGTGGGATCTTATGAATACCTAAACTGTTAACCAATTAATCAATGGGTGATGTAAATTACTCATCATTCATCCTCTGATGAGACCACTCGTCATTTGCATGACGAGTTAACGCTTGGCAATGCGAAAGGTACAAAATCACACTAAAGAACTAAACTACAGAAAAGACAATGGTCACTCGTTGGGTTTTGTGAACCGTTGAACCTGAATCATGGCTGGGTGTTAGGATAATTACCTGTCTATCTGAAGTCTTTAGCTGAATCAAATAAGCGAAGTCCTCTATAAGCTTCTCCAATATGTCGACCAAAGCGTCGTTCCACTTCTGACCTACTGCCTTGCTGACCACCTCTTCTCTCTCAACTCAATCCCAAAAGTCAGTCCCCTCTCAGCTTGTCTCACCTGTATATTACTAGGCCATCGAGCTCCTCCTCTATGCCGAATCGTGTTATTTAATTGCTACCATGCAAACCGCTGACTCTATAACCAGAAGTATTACCTGTTTCCTGAATGCTCAGGAGGTTTGCATGGCACAACACAATGCATTGTAAACATGCCTCAGAGGTTGAGACAACTGAGGAAAACAAGTGAATGCCCTGGTCAACATGAAGCGTTCAGAGAGACTTAAATAAAATAAACATATAATCTTAGGGATTGATACGATAATGACATCAAAGTCACAGATTACCGTATAAATGGAAATCGTAACAGGGGCAACGAAGGTACAGATAAAGAAGCTCCCCTGTGAAGAAACTTTTTAAAGTCTAGAGAAGAGAATCTCCTAAATTCTTGCCGCTACTTAGAGTTCTTATAAATAGGATGAACGAATGTAATAGCTTCTGTTCATGCGCCCTAAATTTATCCTTCACCAGAGTTGTGAGCAAAATAATATCTGCTGTCTACATTTTCACTCTTCACTGCAAACAAATTACGCAAAATAGTTTTACCTAATGTCAAGGGGGCTGACCTCAGTGCCAGGGGGGGCTGATGGTAGTCCCAGGAGGGGGGGTTCACCCCTGACAGGCTACGGGCCTGAACTTAAAGTTTCATTAAGTTCAATACTTTACTTGCAATAATTTTTGTAACCCCTCAATTATTATTTATGAAACACCAGGTAAAACAGTGGAAAGAATCATAAAGTCCTGCGTTCAGAGTGCACATAAATTGCTGCCATGCTGTAGTTAACAATTGGGGCTTTCTCAATCAACTGTGTGATGTGATTCAGATCATGCAAAATTGGTTTCAGTCACTAAATTATTTGTTTCCTTACCTTCGAAACTGTATGATTTGCTGAACTTAATGATACAACTTTCAAGGTATACAGTGTAATGTATCACTCACAATAACCTCACCAAACCCCATGTCTTTCTCAGAAACTCTGAATTTCAACTGAAAATTTTTGGTATTACATGCCCGAAGTAAATGATAGTCATCATTGCAATCCTTAACAGTTATAATTTCTTACATAAGAACTCTGTTAATGAAAGAACATCTGTCTTCATAATATATTTTTCAATCTGAAGAATCACGATGTGAATTAAAAGTGTCCCAGACAATGCAGGATGGTTGATCGCCCTGCAAGCAACGGGCGGTAAATGTTGAGAGAGGATGAGTGAATATTTTGGCAAGCAATGTGCAATTCTTGCTCTGTAAAACTGTATTTTCTTTCATAAATCATGTAGATCTTATTCAACATATCTTCTTGCAGGGTGTAAGGTTAGCACAGAAGTTTGAAGCTCTTGTGTTGGCTGACTCCAGATTCGAAATCCCTGCCACGAGGCATTTAGGATTGGTTGTGTTCCGGCTGAGGGGGGAGAACGAGCTCACCGAGAAACTCCTCAAAAAGCTCAATGCTTCTGGGAAACTGCACTGTGTCCCAGCTTCATTAAAAGGCCAGTATGTGATCCGCTTCGCAGTAACATCAACCCATACCACCGGAGCAGACATCACGCGTGATTGGGCAATTGTTCAGAGCACAGCAGCCCAGTTGCTTCAAGAACTTGGGATTGATTATACTAACAGGGCTAGAGTACCCTTGGCAGGTTTGTACAATCCCATTGTTATTAAAATTTTTACATTTTGCAGTTTACAGAAATCTTGTAGGAGAGAAAGCGAATGTGGTAAGTAGTTGTCTGTATGCTGTATCAGCATTCAAAATTAATGTAATCAGTGGCTTGGATCTGAAAGGATCAATGTCTCATTTTGATGAAAATAAGATTCCATTGCAATTCAACTCCTCAGACACCAATTTTCTGGCATAAAAAAGGTAAAATTGCGTGCATAATACTAGTTTCAACACTGAATTTTATAGGGATGAGACAGATTAATTTTTATTCTGTTGGTATCGGCTGCTGTAGATCAATTTTATGAACATTTTCACAGATACCTTACCCGACAGCAACAGGCAGACTGGGATACTGAGTTCTCCAATATATCCATGCAGGGTAGTAGATTCTGGCAACTGTTAAGACATTGTCTGTGAAAGAATCCACAATCTGCTGTCTCTTTACAAGATCCAAATGGCATGGTCCACACACCAGAGGAGAAGGCTGAAGCTTTCTCCACACATTTAGAGGAGCAATTGCACACACCAGATCAACTGCATGACGACAATTACGTATATCCAAAGTGTTCAACATGGACTAGAACAACTATGCCTTGAAGCACACTCAACTTATCCGCTACTCACAACTCCAAAGGATCAAAGGTCAATCTTCTCCAACCCAGTAAGGCACCTGACTTTGATGATATTGCCATGTTACAACTGAAGAATGGCCCTCGAAAATTGCTAGTTTTCCTAGCAAAGTCTACCATGCTATTTTCCTTACTGGTTATTATTCATCAAGTTGGAAACTGGCAAAAATAATCCTTTTGCCAAAACAAGGAAAGAATGCTCTTCTACTACAGAATTATCAGCTTATAAGCCTCCTGAGTCTTGTTAGTAAAATCTTCAAACATTTACTACTTAGATGATTACAAGCTGTGGTGGATGAAAAAGGTTTGTTACCGCCTCACCAATTCGGATTTTGCAAACAGCATAGTACTATGCAACTGGTTCAAGTACTGAAATGTGTTACACGCAACTTTAATCTTAGTCAGCATACACTAGAAGTATTTCTGGACTCCGACAAAGCTTTTGATTGAATTTCAACTGTGGATTATTTGCGAAACTAGCTGAGTTGGGAGTTCCCATTCACCTGGTGCAATTATTAGATCGGTATCTCCAAAATAGACAATTTCAGGTGCAATTCTTAACAGATCGATCTAATGTTAAGCTCATATGTGTTGGTGTTCCTCAGGGAGCAGTTCTATCTCGACTTCAATTTGCTTTTTGTACCAGTGATATACCTGTCACTCATAAATGGATGTTAGCCACATATGCAGTTGACATTGCCCTCTTTACAAATATCCCTTTACAAGATTTATGCTACAGAAGGATGAGACAACAACTATTAGAGATGGAAGATTGGTCTACTCGCTGGCGCATGAAGTATATATAATTCACTAAAGAGTGTGGTGGTTTTGTTCACACGTCGACACAGATAACCACCAAAGAGTCTATGAGTACAGGGATCTTCTATTCCTGATAAGTCTTCTACAACATATCTAGAAGTAGTTTTGGACCGAAGACTAAATTTTCACCAACACACAGCAACTGTGACATCAAAATCACAAGCCTGGGTTGGACATCTAAATCCAGTTTCCTGATATCCCACCGTGGGACTGAAGACTCACTTGCATGTGTAAGAGGTGATGGTACGTCCCACACTCCTACATGTGGCATCAGCTAGGGTTAAACCCGACCTTTGATCATATGTAAATTACAGATTATAAAGAATATTGTCACCCGGCTTATCACTGGATATAGCCAAGATACTTGTCTCACATAAATACATAAGAACCTTGAACTGGATTTTGTTCCACCTGCTATATATGCCATGTGTTACAACTTCTGGGCTCAGATTCACCATCCAAATCCAGCGGTTTGGGGCATTGCAACCAGGTGCAGTTCACCATATAGCTCACAGGATCAGTGAACCCCCAGTAATATACGATAATCACCTCGAGAATGAACAATAAACACATTATTTCGCTAATTTTTTTTACACAATAAGTCATGTAATGTATCCGTAACACGGCGAACTCTTTTGGTGAGAAGGAGAAACCGCGAGCCGGCTGCCCTGGTGCAGACCCTCAGTTGAACCTCCACAGGACAGCTCATACCATTGTGAAAGCTTCGTGTGGGAATAGAAACTCGAGGAGGGAATAGGGCAAAATACATGGAAGAGGATACTGTCGAACCCTTATCTCTAACAAACGGTCATGCGCAGTTCATTCTTTTGCAAAAGCCGCAGCACAAGACTCCGTTCTCGCCGCATCCTAACTTCCAGTGTTGCCCTGTGGGGTTCAAGTTTGAAGCTCACACATTTCCTATTCAGTTTTCTCTTTGTATCATTATTGCACTGAACTTCTTGGAATAAATGCAAGATTGTGGCAGAGATGGATGAGTAGAAACAAATAAAAGCTGGAATTAGATGCGATGAATTAAAATAAAAGAGATACAGTACCAAAATAGCTCGTGCATGCATTCAGAGGCTTTTCCTTAAAGGTGGAAACACTTCGGGTTCACGAAAGAGAAAGAATGGCGTGAAGATGTGACTCACTGTCGCTCAGTGTCAATGTCTCAAGTGTGTTAGTTTTTGAAGTGCTTGGATACTTGTTGGAAAGTATTAAATGATGCTGTGAGTGAGGCGAGGGATGGACTTCACCTACAGTAGGTTACGTCATTTGATGCAGTATATGCATTGCTGTCAGCGCAGGTAATAAATTACCGCTAGAAATGCACATAATTATTGTAAACAAACTTCCTTGTCCGCTGACCTTGCGCTGTGCTGGTCGACCAGCCCCAAATTTGAACAAAGCTGTCGCGTATAAATGAAAGGGTCTCAGATTCTATGTCTATTATGCACATGCTATTAGTTGCCATTTCCCTTTAATAAATGTGCGACCAGTTCTGATTTGTCAGCATGGATGTCTGGAAGGGGAAAAGGGGAACCATAGCACCCCCTTCCATTAAATATACATGCATATAATTTAAATTCAGTCACAGTAATTTTTGGTAATTATTAAAAAAGCGTTGTAGTAACTTCAGACTGAAGGAGTGTTTTTTGCCCCTCCTGGAAAAAAATCTTCCTTGCCAATATCTAACGTCCATGATTTTCCATTTGTCATAAATGCACAATTTATTGTAGTTTCAGCCCTAAATTTATTCGCGCACCCCTACTACGAAACCTTATAATCGCAGATGAAAAAATTCTGGACAAACCTTTTAAGCTCTGCCCCCATTCTTTTGTTTGGCTAAGGAAGTCTATTTGCGGAAACTGAATATGTGTCACATGACTTCAGTGAACCCCTAGGTAAATAATGCACGAGCCGTGCCTGATTGCGACTCGACCACAGGCCTGGATGTCCCACTCCATGTCCAGAAATTTTGAGCAAAACTAAATTCAAGAAAATCTTACTGTATTGTTACGCTATGTGTGACTTATACTCCCAATTCCAAGGTACCGTTTTGAATGGGCAGATTAGTGTTAATTAATAGTGCAGCTATGTAACCACAAGTTGCAATTTTGTACTTACTTTACACATTATTGTTATTATTATTATTCTTTGTGGTTACTTTGTGTTTAAGATGTCTTTAAAGTGATGTGCAAAGTAATACCTATTGTGAATAGAACATTTCATCAGTGCACCAAACTAATATTGCCTTGAAAAATAGTGATATTTTCCACCTCCGTCAATGTAAAACGATAACAAGGAACTAAATAATTTCAAACTATTGTCCAAATTCCAGCCCACAGTCGACCCAGGTTATAGCAAGAACATGATAGTAAGCCAGGGCCCAATAGTCCCGATACTTACAAAAAAACTTGTCAATGAAGCGTTGGCCACTACATGCATTGTGTATCGGTAACATTACTGATAATGTTATGGGTGTGATATATCTATAAATATCTTATAATTAAGAGCTGCAATCTGGTATTTCCTTGTAATTTATTTTCTTTATTTAACAAAGAACAACATTACAAATACAACATTAACCATTTTACATTGGAATGCCCTAACAACAGAAAATAGCAACAAAAAATAGCAATATAAACTAAAACTGCATGCAATAAAGTGACTTACACATTTTTACACAACAGCCTTGTAAAATATTTCTTCTGACGAGCTAAAAGTTGAGAGCTTGTTGTGTGAGATAGCACTCTAAAGCGAATTTCTTGAAGGATGTGATCACTTCTGATGTTTCCATTGGCTATTTTATGCAGGAATAGATGGTCTGCCAGTTTGCCACTCATGAGGAGTATTAAAATTTAAGATTTTCCGAAGGATGAGAAAGTAAATAGACATATAGAAATACTGTATAGACATTCTAAAATTGCAGCTTCTTTTGCATTGCAGTCATCTTGTAACATACATTTATTAAGCAGGTTAATAGGATCAGATCGGTGAAATATTGTTTTATAAGTATCAGTAAATTTAATATTGGTACTTTATCAGTATCAGCAAAATTTCATATCGTCAATTCCTAGAATTTGGTCTTAAATAACAAAATTAGCACCTGATGGGTTGAATTCAACTGAAATCTTACTTTCACAGGGCCAAAGCCAGGAAACTTTTTTTGAGAGAGGCTCAATCTTCGATAAAGTGTTTTGGAAGTTTGTTAGAGTGAAAATAGTACATAAATAACAACCTGCAATATATCCATTACTATTGTGGTTTATCGATTCATAAAATATTACTTTTTACCAAATATTAGCAAACAGATGGAACTCATGTGACGTTCATCATAAAATACAAGGAAAATGTCAAATTCATGCAAAACACCAAAGCCATGTAAAGTGTTAATTTTGAATTATTTTTCAACTTAGTGTGAATGAAAAATGTGTTTAGTATGCTAATTTATGCACTTACATGTAGTTTCATTCATTCATTCAGATTCAATCAACATTTTCAGTGTTCTCATTATCCTGAGATAACGCGGTGGCTCAGTCGGTAACGCGTCTGACTACCATGCTCAAGGTCCCGGGTTCGATCCCCGGCCGGTTCAAATCCGGGAACTTTTCTAACGGTGGAAGCGGCCCCGGCGCCTACCCAGCGTCGAATAACATGGGTACCTGGGGGAAACCCTGGGGGGTAAAGGCGGTCAGGGGCGTGATGCTGATCACATCACCCCCACTCACGACCGGATCAAGAAAGTGTGGGCGTTACCCCCACACTCCCTATACGCCTTCATGGCGTGGTGCTATGCACAGGGGAACACTTTACTTTACTCATTATCCTGAAAAATAAGCTTCCAACATATAGGAAGACAACAAATCATTGAGGGAGGGCACACCTCATGAAAGCAAGCAAAATATAATCAAGAATAGTTAATATCATTTTATAAATTCAGCTCCTTAAAAATGTGTGTACAAAATGGCCGCTTTTGTTTCTTTACAAATTTCACTTCAGAGTAGCGTAATTTGGCAAACTGGAGGGGGACAGGTGGCATATATGCCCAAGCCAGAAGGTCCCGCCAATACTTCTTTGTTGTCAAGAGGGAAGTTCTTGCCGGAGCCAAACCAGGTTAGACCTTCTGGCCCTCTCTGTATGAATGCATTTTTATCAACATTTGAAACTAACCCTTCTACATCTAAACCACAGATATGTGAAACACTGATTATTAATAATAATAATAATCTCAGATTACACTCAAACAAGCACTAAATTCTCTCTCTGGTATAAAGGAATCACAAATAAAAGAACATTCAGCAAAAAGCATTCATGCGTATTCCCCTCCATCCATCCAGCTCACGGACTACTCACTACTCCTCCAACTGAGTGCAATGCACAGGACGAAAGATTCAGGTTCTTTTGTTTGCGGTCCGACTATTTTGTGTGAACACTTCCTATGGTACTTTCATCACGTTGCCCAAAACAGCACTTCTTTTCAGGGTTAATTTTCTTTCCATATAAAAATAGTGAAAATTACAGTTCTTTTTAAAGAACAGATGGTCTTTGTGAAATGAAATGCATGAAAAGTAATACATACTCTTTCAAATTTTCTTCCTTCTTTTTCAGAAACTCATGAGAGAAGTGAAAACTTTGGCACAAGTCTGCTCCTTGCAAATTCACCCATGTCCCCAAAGATTGTGAATCGTAGTTTAGCTGCCATATTTGAAAATAATGATGTCCTCTTCGAGTTTGCTCAAAAATTTTTACAGCTCCATGATGCCAAGGACAGCTCTGGTAAGTTTTAGTACATTTCTCTTTCAGCTTTACTTATAAAATGGTGATATTATGATAGACTGTGCATAGTTCAAATTTATACAAGGTATCAACTATAATTAACGGAACAACCTCAGGTTGCAACACTGATCAACTGAACTTCAAAAAGCCATTTTTGTCATTTTAAAGATTGCACCTCCTTCACACCATTAAAGGGTAGTGGTTTTTTGCCCTCTGGAAGGGTAGAACGAATAGAAATTCTATGGGAAATGAAAATTCAACATATCTATGTACGTATGCTTACCACACCATCAGGTTTAGGGATGGTGGGAAGAAATTCGACAATGGCTTCAGTTTGCAAGCCAGATGGGTGGAAAGACCTTCACGGTGGCTCATGTGTGACTGCACGTCCATCTCAAAGGTTCTTCTTCATGAGGTATACGAGCACTAAGTTTCACGAAAAATTATGTGTAGATGAGCAATTGGTCTATGTTAAAATGCAGTAAAATTGTGCAACCATACATAAAGAAATATACTACGTAGATAAAAAATAAAGACAAATTAAAGTTTTGATTTGACTCTCCCTTTGTTCCTGGTTGTTGATAGATAAGATAATGTAGAATTGCATCTATGTCATGAGTCCTCTGCTAAAAACTTGCAGGCTTTATCAGCACAGTAGCATAGTCTACTCCCTGGGATAAATACCAACAGCCAGTTACCATTCTACCATCTTGTCTCATTTGTTCTGAATGTGTTTACTGCCACTAACATCCAATCTACCCATACTATACTCCCCCCTCCCAAATCACACATACAATGAATAGGTTCACACGGGGGTTCCCAAACTTTTTTGTTTCAAGGCACCCTTAGTGTTTCAAGATTTTTCCGTGGCACCAAATCTAAAACTTGCAATGCTCAGTTAGTGTGGTTAGGTTGCTTGCCTTAAGTTGAGAAATAAATGCATATTTCAAATTCAGAAACATTTTATTTGTAAAAAGTACAAAATAAACACATATTTGGAACAATCATATCATTTCAATGAAAATATTGGAACATTTCGTGGTGCCCCTGTAAGTCAGTCACAGCGAAGTAGGGTGCCGCAGAGCAAACTCGGGAACCACTGGGTTAACATGTTGCAAATATTTTTATTTCACCCCACTTGAGCACATGTATTAATATTAAAAGAATACAAGATATTGAAATACTGCGTTGAAGCTGTTATAAAATATTCTCCTATTTTTGGTGCGGCAACAATAAAGGAGCATTACTCCTTTTCTATCAACAATAAAAGCCATTCTGATGGTTAATGTAAAACGCTAAACAATACTGCATGTTTACTCAGCTTGTATTCTTACAACAATAGGTTTCCATTTTAAATTTAATTGCAATAGGAGCTAGGAGGTTTTAGTCGTACAATAATCTGAAAAGGTAACACACAGAGTGGGGCGATAGCATTGCAAACTTCATGCTTGCTAAATTGCTAGTTCCTTACTGGCCAGATTAAAAACAATTGATAAGTTTGTAATTAGGAAGAAAAGTGTTAAGGCACCAAGTCCTAGTGGTCGTGAACCTGTACCTAGTCTTAGTGGTGTCATTCGTGAAAGTGAACCCACAGGATGTTGTGGCAGAATCAGCAAACTGTTGCAGGGAAAGAAAGGTCGCAATTATCAGCCCTTTTGGAGCCAACAATCTCCATGGGTCAATTACAATAAGGTAAAAGATGCAATTTTTTTTGCACAATTTGCGAACAAATGTGTGAAGAAAACCGCACAAAATGGAAATGGCTTTTATTGAAACAGGTTTTCTGAACTGGAAAAAGGGGGTAGTAAAGTTGAAAGTGAATGAAAGTTCAGGCTGCCACAAGGAAGCTGTACTGAAATGAAACATAAATTGAAGACCAAAATTGGTAAACGCTGTAAGTGCCACAAGAATTCAAACACCGTTTTTCATGTTAAACTGTGAAATGTGCCATGCTTGATAATGTTGTAAATGTGAAAAGTGGCTGGTAGCCCTCTAAGGAGTTCAAAGGGCATGTAGAAAGGCAGAGCTATATGAAAGCGGCTGACCTTGAACAAGCCTCGATGCGCAGTAGCAAAAGGAGGCGGTGGAGAATGCCGTGGAAAACGCGCGATGTCGTTCTTTTGTTTTTCGAGCGGCAAGAATCGGTTTGGTTTTCGTTGTGACTGTTCGTGTTTCTTCAGTGTGATCACAAAAATTTGTCAATATACGTGTGCAAGATGGCTACAGAAACACCTAAGCGTCGTGTTCTACACAAACAAGCGCGAGATATGGTGTACAAAGTTTATCAGTTCTTCCAAAGTGAATCTCGCAGTGCAGACAGTGCCTCGTGTTCGTCAGGGAGCAGTGTTGCCAAATGTCAGGGGCGTACAGCGGCTGCATGTGGGATAGGTCTGCGTACAGTTCAGACGATTGTGAAGGAAACCAGGTCGTCGATTGGTGATACAGGGTCGGTTTCTTTTCGCTCGCCTGGCAAACGTCGTAATCGACGAAAGAATGTTACGCACTTGGACGATTTTGATAAGGGGGTATTGCGTAATATTATATTTGATATGTACGCAAATGGCGAATTTCCTACTGCAGTGAAACTTAGGGCTAAATTGAAGGAAGCTATCGGGTTTGCAGGCAGTACGTGGTCAGTGTTAAAAATTTTGAAAAACATGGGGTTCAGATATAGGAAAGGCAACGACGGGAGGAAATTTTTAATGGAGAGGGGTGATGTTGTAGCTGCGAGAGTGATCTTCCTCAGAACCATGCACGAAATCAGGAAAGCTGGTACTGCAAATATATACTATTTAGATGAAACCTGGGTCAACCAGAATCACACGAAGACAAGCTGCTGGAGAATGAGTGATGGTTCTGGTGGGTTAAAGGTGCCATTAGGAAAAGATGCTCGTCTTATAGTGTGTCATGCGGGTTCAGCTGCTACAGGCTTTGTGCCCCAAAGTAAATTGGTTTTCCGCTCCAAAACAAACAGTACTGACTATCATTCAGAAATGACGTCTGCCGTGTTTCGAAAGTGGTTTTGCAAGCAGTTCTTGCCATTTCTCGCCCCCGAATCCGTGATTGTAATGGACAACGCGAGCATACATTCCTTGCAAGTGGATAAAACGCCTTGTTCGAACACAAGGAAGGCGGATATTATGGCATGGCTCTGTAACAAGAACATTCCCCACACAAGCACGCAAACCCGAGCAGAATTGTTGCAGTTGGTGAAACATCATACACCAATTCACAAAAGTTACGAAATCGATATAATAGCAAGAGAATATGGTCACAGAGTTGTTCGTCTCCCACCTTATCATTGTCAGTACAACCCGATTGAAATTATTTGGGCCCAGGTGAAGGGGTACGTAGCTGACAAGAACAAGACTTTCAAAATTGCCAACGTACAGAAACTGACTCACGAAGCAATAGACAGAATAGGTGTTTCCGAGTGGGCAGATTGTGTGGCTCACGCAGAGAAAATACAAGAAGATGACTTCCAGCGTGAAATAGTCAGAGACGATATCATCGAGAAGGTCATTATAAATTTGCAAGACACGGATTCCGAAGAACTTGAATCAAGTGATGAGGTTGACAGCAGTACGGAATGAGCGTTATGTAAGTAAATGGCATTTTAATTTTTCTTTTCAGTTCATGTTATGCATGCCAGACAGTTGTTTTGTTATTACGAGTGCCACAAGACCGACGCATGGTATCTGCGGCAAACGAAGTTGCTTTTGCCGCGCCGCGAAAGAATGAATCAAGTTCTTCTCTCGTTTTCTCAGTAACCAAATAACATATCGCTGTAAATATTATACGAACTTAAAATTTGGAGTTTTCTTTGTAACTTTCTCACTGGAAGTTATTTCAAATCTAATTTAATAAAAATCGGCTCGCAAGAGAACTTTTTCTCCATACAATAATGGTCAATAAAATATTTAATTTCTTTCACTTACTTTCAAAATTCTACACGTTTAATTTACAGCATAATACGATTGTCTAAAGCTTTCTGGTAATACTCGTGCAGGATTGGTATCGATTGTTGCAATAATAGCCGTGCAGTGGCAATTTACAATTGTTCGAATGTAAGCCATTGTTTTTTATTTTGAAAGAGCTGGCGAGAACCTCGAACAGTGAGTAGGTGGCAACAGCGGAAATGTATCTCCCTCTCTCTCTGCGCGGACTTGTCAAGGTCAGCCGCTGTCATATCGCTCGTCGACTCTAGTGTGAACGTTCGTATGGGCTGATGTGATGAACGATGCGATTTCCCAACACCTTCGCTTTTGGCACTTACAACATTTACCACTTTTAGTCCTCAATTATTAATTCTAATGTTAAAATACTGAGGGAAAAAATTGAAACAAATGAAAGAAAGCCATGCTTGCTTACTAAAAATCATATCCTCCATCCATTACTTAGCAGTGCAGGAGCTTTTAATACGAGGGCATACTAACGAAACAGCAACTTCAACAACTTATTGCACCTTCTGTGCCAAGCCAAGAACTTGCAACATGCATGGCTACATTCTTGCCTCCCCCAATAACATTTCCAAGTCGGTACCTTCGCACCCATTATGTGCCTTCATTGTATGATGCCGTCCACAGGCAATAACTTTACATTTTTTTTAATGTACTACTATTAATATTCATGTCTCGCACTATGGTCGTGGAGTCTAAGGTGCAGACTTTGGGCTCTGGCTACAGGACTTGTACAACTTGAAGTATCCTGGTGGAAGTGAAACAACTTTTCCTGATACTTCGACCTGTGTATGGGACCATCATGAGAAAATTGGGAAGCTATGAAAGAGTAGTGTAAGCTGGTTATAGATAACCTACAACAATGACTAGGGGTTCGTCCTGCTGATCTCACATCATCCTGTAACTTGTTGCATGATCTCCTACCTCTCTGGTGGGAATGAGGCTGCCAGTCGGTTGGTAGCTCTGAGGGGCTGTTACACCATAAGTTGTTATTAATATTCATAGGCAGTGGCGGCGATTAAGGGGGACAAGGGGGGTGACATCCTGGCCTGCAACTAAAAGGGTCTGGCAAATTGAAAGATGAGAAAAATGGCAACATTATTGTCGAATTTGCTGGATTACGATCGAACATATATGAGATTCGTGCAGAGGGTAGCATTATCAAGAAGGCCAAGGGTATGGATAGAAGAACAGTGGAAAACAAGCTCACGTTGCAGAATTACATCGAGTGTCTCAATACATGGTGTCTCAATACTGTGAGCGGATAAAATAATCCAAAGTATGGATCACGTGCTCACCACCAATAAGGTGCATATATAATATGGTTATGGGTTAATACCTGTGAATACCATAATACTATTAATATTACTTCGTAACACTATAATTAATATATATGTTATTAAATTATGTTATATTTTATATCATAGTTAACCTAATCTGGTTGTTTATCCCAGCCCCTCAATTAAAAAAAAAACTAATGAATATATTGCCTTAGACAGAGAAAAACAGGAAACAGAGAAATTGAAAGAAAAAATATAACATGCAATAATGTCGACAAGATGGGATTATAATCTAACATACCATTCTTTATTGTGTCCTTTTTGCATAGAATTTTCAGAGAACACAATGACTTTTAAATCTGAATAGATCAGAAGTAGTTTGTTTTATGTTTTGATTAGGCTAATCGTGGCTGGACATATGGTTTAAAATGAGCTATGAATTATCACACAATGTACCTCCATTGGAAATCAAACCTAAGACCCCCTGCCATCGTAGCACACTGTTGTAAATACACTCTAGTTGTAAATAAACTTGAAGAAGGAAACCAATATCAATTCCGTGTTTGTGCTGTTAACAATGCAGGACAGAGTGAGCCAAAGGAAAAAAATGTCCACATACGCCTAAGGCACAATTCTGTAAGTAGCATTTGACACATTTTCAGTATTCCATATGGTCTTCAGAATTACAATCACACACGTAGAAGCATATAGATTGATGGCCAAGTACTGTTGAGTAGATGACTCACTTTGCCCAGAATGTCTTCAGACTTAACAGAAAGTGCATTTCAGCTTACAACCAGCATTTTAAAGGGGGGGAGGAACCCCCAGAAGATGTCAGCCTCCACCCGCATACTTCCGAGGGTATGTGCTTATTATGGTACCTAAAGAAGTCAGCCATGCTCCGACATTGAAAGGCAGGCCAGACACAGCAAGCATGCTCATAGTCACCCTCTGAGGCAGATGAGAGTAAAAGGCACTCCGAGGTGGCAGCAAGCAACGTTTGATATCCACTGTTTACTGTCCCAAGTATCGACTCATGGCCAAGGAGCCTAAATATAAAATAGGAGATCAAGTGAGAATCAGTAAATTCAAACGTACGTTTGAAAAGAGTTTTACCAAAAACTGGAGCATTACCTTCATACACATCATCCTGACGATGCTCCTTAATGTTTCTGTCGCAGCTTCTATCATCTTTCTACCAGCATCCAAAAGAATATTACATGCTTGAAGCACTTTTTGTATTTTACCTTTTTCTTATTTGATGATACTTTTCTGCCAATTTTTAGCTAACAACAACGCTGAGGATAAATTATAATTAGATGAAACTTATGAACGGACACTGTACAAAGTTTGAAGCTGAAAACATTTCTGTTGGGAATTTCGAATCGTTCCCAGCAATTGATGCGTATTTCAAGCATCGAGGAGGACTAAAGAAAACTTTCTGCTACCCTTGCTTTTCTTTACCCAAATGTTCCCCCCCTAGAATTGATTTCTGCCCAAGCTGGGGGGGGCAATGCTCCCCTTGCTCCCTTCTGTGGTTGCACCACTGGTGCAACGAAAGTTTGAATTCTTCTAATAGTGTGATTTTCGGCAGGTCGGTAAGTGAACGCACTTTATATATGCTCTGCTCTATTTGCAAACATTATCATTGTTTCATATGTTCTCTGCATAGACTTTGAGTTTGTTGTTGAGTTTTTGCTTCAAGTTCCCATTATGCACAGGAAAGCTAATCTGGGCTATTTAGAGACAATATACAAATGCAATTCAGATAAGTTCTTCAGTATAATGTTGCCCCCCCTACTTTTTCCCACTTTTGCTTCTTCACTATGCTAAACCTTATCTACCAAGCAAAAGTAAATTGTCCTTGTCCCCCCCAGTTTTCGAACCCAATCGCCGCTACTGTTCATAGGACATGGTGGCCAGTTGGTGGGGCATCTGACTGCCTTGCTGGAGACCCAATATCAATTCCCAGGTGGTTTCAGGGTGAAATTTTCCAGCAGTCTCTTTGCATAGGGTGGCTCTGAAGTTCCACAAAGCCTCTAATAAATGGTACCTAGGCAGGGGAGGGCAGGGCTCCAATCCTCTATATCCTCTCCCCCATACATCTTCACTGGGTGTTGCAAGTGCGGCACTCTAAAATGAATCTACACACAGCTGCATCAATCATCCTCAGTAACTGTGCCCGGTTTTCATTCAGTTTCTGTCAAACGTTTTCAACATTACCAACAGTTCGACTGATGGAGGGACGACCCTCACTGGAATCTTCCTCACCATCAGGAAATGGACGATGTCAAATGAAAACATTGGAATGACAAAAGGCTTCATTGCTGTAAGCAGTTTTCAGCATTTCAACGATTTCTGAAGGGGTTTTACTGAGTTTTACACAAAACTTAATCACCACTCTTTGTTCTGTTTTCAAATGCATGATGAGGGTACAGAACACTGCACTAGTTTAAAAGCTGTAACTCACTCAATATTACACTGAATCAGACACCAATTTCACTACATGTGACACTACGTAATACAGAATGTACCAAATGCCACATTGCAGCATTTATCTTTTAACAATGTTGTCAGTCTACAGGGACGTCGTTAGGGGGGGGCCTGGGGGGGCTTTGGCCCCGGCAGTTGTAACTCTGGCCCCCGCAAACAAAATTTTGATCGATTAAAAATTATCCTAAATTAATACTACATATTATTTTCTGGTAAATTTGTAGCAGAGTTGGAAACACTGTTCCGAAGAAAATCTTCGGAAGCAAATGTAGGACAGCAAAATTCCACCCTTTCGTTGCTTACCAGTTTATAACCAAAGGCATAAAATGCTTTGAGGTTATTACCCTTGCCCTACCCTAAGTTTGTGAAAACCTTTTGCCTTTTGTTGCAAATGACCCTTCCGTTACAGATGGAATCAAAGACTCCGCCGAGGCCGAGCGGTCAACAGTAGGGGGTCGAGCGACATATGGAGAGAGTTCTCCAGTACTGACATTGTTCTGAGATTTAAAATTGCTCCTTGCTTCAGCTTCAGAGCCACAGATTAGCTTTGTGTTCTTGCTTGCGAGCAAGGTCTGCTATCGGGTTGCTACGGTCACTGTGTTTTTATTCGTGTGTGGGAAGAGTTCTAGCGTTGTTGTGCATTTCCATTTTGAATGGATAAATTTGTCAAAACTGGATATTTTAAAACTATCTCAAAACATGTGGAACATGACGACAATGAAGATGATGTTGATCCAAGTTCTGACGTTCCAAAGTTAGGCAAAACAAGTGAATGTACTAATGTGAAAATAATTACTGATCTTGGGGTAGATAATCCTAGGCAACCACTTTTGCAAAACTATCCAAATACTACGTTCGGAAAGCGAAAGCGATTATTTCAAAAATACTGGTTTGCATCTGCGCCGTGGCTAGAATATAGTGTGGAACTTGACGCATGCTTTTGTTTTCCATGCCGTAAATTTGGCACAGATTCAGGATACGCAGAATCAAGTTTCAGGAAAATAGGGATTCGCAACTGGAAGAAACCATGTGAAAAAATTAAGGAAAACGGAGGAACGTCCTATCATCTAAAATGCATGGAACTGTGGGCGAATTACAAAGTGAGTACCAATCAGTTTTGTAAAACAATTATGTGTGTGTGTGTGTGTGTGTTCGTAGTTTAACTTAAATAATGAAATATGTATATGTCTGTATATCGAGTGTTCAAATTGAAAAAATGCTGAGGAGAAAAGTCATATCAGCTTCCCTTTTCAAATTTTGAGATTTGTACCTAAAACATACGGACTGATGGTTCAAAGTAAATAACACAAATTTTCCAATTAATGTACAAGGGTTCAGTAATCACTGATCTCGTCTCAGTGGACTTTTAATTCATATCAGAATTATTTTTCTTAGAGGAAGGCAAATTAATCAGGAAATATTTTCTCATCAAATACATATTGTAATTTGCAAACCAACAACAGTATTAATTTTAATGTAAAATTCAGTACAGAAACTGACAATTTATATGCTGATATTAATGTAATATTTACTTGAAGTTGAAAGAAATGATTACGTGAAATTCTTAGCAATAGCAAAATATGATCGAGAATATTTAAGAGGAAAATTCTTTACCTGGTCAGGAGTTAAATTAAAAATTTCAATTTGAACACTGGATGTACTTTGATTTTCGTTTCCTGATTTTACATTACTTTACTGACACTTCTGGTTAATGTCAAAGATATGCAACGGTGATACAAGAAATTAATGCATGGACAGTAACAAAAAAAGCGCCTGCCTCTCCAGGCGAGGACATCGCGTAGCGGTAATGTCGTCACCATATAATTAAGAGGTCCTGGCCTGGGTTCGATATCTAGTGGACGCACATAGTGGTTTGAATCCAACTTTAAACTGTATGTTCAGTCCCGATTGGCCTATCTGTGCATGAAGAGGACTTAATACAAAAACTCACGGACTCGAACTTAGATCAATTTGGGACAAAATCGTAATTCGGTAGCTAACGTGCTCAGCCACTGAGGCGGCTAGAATTCAATAGGTTTTCATTTTGGCTATTTTACCTTTTTTCCTACCTCGTAGGTTAATTTTTACAAGTCGATGTGGATGGATGAATGATGGACGGATGGAAAGGTGATGGGAGCATAGACAAACAGAATGAGTCACCAATGGCTGGTGGAGGTTTGAACATGGGATCTCTGATTCCGTAGCCCTTTACGCTTACCACTCCGCCACGAACACTGGAATAAATGAAATAAGTAATGCCACCATTGTTTAGAATGGATGTCGGGGAGAGTGGAAGCCTATCTAATAACAATGTACACTAATGCATTGTTGGCATTGCCAGCAGATGTTAACTGTCTACCGATACCTCACACAACGGAAAATAATCTTTACCTATATTTGCATTGTTTTAAAAAATATATATAGCACTGACGAACGAAGGAACAAAGCTAATCTCTATGGTCTAGAGCAGGAATTTCCAAACTTTTTCGTTTCGGCGCGCCATTAGTGTTTCAAGATTTTTCCACGGCGTCCAAATCAGAATGTAGGCATATCTAATACTTGCTTTGATTGATTGATTGATTGAATTGATGTTTTAAGTCCATTTCATGCACAATAAGGCTAATCGGAACTGGACCTACAGTTTAAAGTGGGATCCGAACCACTATGTGCCTGCACCGGGTAACGAACCCGTGACCCCTTTATTACAAGGTGGCAACTCTAACACTACACCGGCCCTATCTAACACTTGTAACGCTCTGTTAGTGTGTATAGGTTGCTTTCCTTAAGTTAAAAAATAAACATATATTTCAAATTCAGAAACATTTTTTATGTAAAATGTTCTAAATAAGAACATGTATTTGGAACAATCATATCAATGACTGAATTTTAGTGAAAATATTGGAACATCTCGCGGCGGCCCCGTACGCCTACCAGGGCAATAACTGATCCCATTGTCGTCGTAATCAAAAATAGTTTAAAGTCCATTTTATGCTCAAATAGATTAATTGGAACTGGATTTATAATTTAAATTTGACTCCGACACATTGTGCAATGTGTCTCCATCGGGACTTGAACCTGGCACTCTTTGGTTACAAGGCAACGTGGTAAACCACACCGAGAAGGTCCGCCGTGGTAAACGTGACGTTATAATAAATATGCAATATAAAGCAAAAACATGAATTTATTCTTGAGAATGTTAAAAAACAACAACAACAAGAAACAGAACATTTGAGTCGCCAATAATATTCTGCATATTACATATCATAATTGTGATGGCGATTTGTGAGTTTTCCTTCATTAATTTCCATTCATGATCGTCAACATTGCGATTAACTAAAAGTAACAGAAAATCGGCACAACGTTTAAAAAAATATAATATACGTAGAATAAAAAAAATAGGTGTGAAACTGAAAAAGAAAGGTAATAACAAGTTGATATTTACTACCTATTTTTTGTGCTTTTTGAAGTTGTCAAATTTTGTCATTTTTGGCGCCAATTTACCTGTCTATTTAGCATGCTTTGTGGCTATTATAAACCCGCTCCCTACTGATAAGACGAACTCAAGACAGAAATAAACAAAGTGTGAAAACACCTACTTCAGTGTCTTTGTGCATGATACTTGCACAAACCATCAACGTCGTTTTGCGAGAATGCAGGGTGCAAGTTAAGAGGTGCACAATTTTCGAAATTGCCGCAAAAAAAGTGGCACGCATCTATTTTTCCTTCTACATCTCGAGGCACTGGTGTACACATGGGGGAGCTGATGCGGCTATAACTCGCCCGAAATTTCTGTCTTTGAACAACTTTCAAAAGGAAGCTTAAAAGTGGTTAATTATGAAATATGTTATACTGTGTCTCCCCCTCCCCTCTGAAAAAAAAACCTGCACACGTTAGTGTCTAGAGGAGAGTTACAAATCAATCGCATAATTTAAAGTGCTGTTTGCGCTGGAATACTACTAAATGTGCTATAATTTAAATTTGACAATAATTTCAATGTTAAAAGCGTCATTATTATTATTAATAATGTTTTTATAACGTCCTGTTATTGTTATAATTACGTCCCTGCCTAAATTCACAGCCAGAAATAAGATTGATTGATTGAGTTGTTTTAAGACCACTTTGTGCACAGTAAGGTTAATCGGGACTGGACCTACAGTTTCAAGTGGAATCCGAACCACTATGTGCCTCCACCGTGTATCGAACCCGGGACCCCTTAATTACAAGGGAACGACGGTACCACTGCGCCATCGGGAAGGCCCAGAAATTAGAATAAAACGCGATCTTCTTTCTTCAGGAAAGAAACATCTTGACAGGCGGCCCTAAGACCAGCACAAAGCTTGAATGGAGACAATACAACAAGCTTGTTCAACAAATGTTGGCGAGATGGTTGCGGACAACCAAAGGCGGCACTGCGTCCCAAATACTCTCTGAACTGCCCGTCATAAAATGTTCCTGCGAGACCTATTTCTAATCTGTGGTCGTCACTTTATGACTAGACCCCTTTGTGTCGAACCTGACAAATTGCAGGGAGGGGTCTTTCTTGCTTTAAGGGAAAGGGATCAAGGGAAGGAAATGGCATTCAAATGGCAAGGAAGATCCCTGAGTTGAGTTATTGTACCCCTGCTGTTTCAGTGCACCGTTTCTGTAAGGCAATACGCAAATACGGTTAAATTTTCCCTTCCCTGGTAAACCTTTGTTTTCGATTCATTCTGCTAGATTTTGCTTCTATCCAGGGTGCCAAGTACCAGAACAGTCCAATGACCTCGCTGCCTTCGAGCAAGCAATAACTTGAGTGAGGAGGTAGGAGGGCTTGGGGAGGGAGGAGGGGCAGATGCAAGAGGACGAAGAAAATGTAGCAGTTTACTTACATGATGACTCGTTGAAGTATTTGTTATTGCCTGTTTGAAAGAATGAAAGGTATGAAATTAGTAATATTTTCTTGTTCGCTTCGCTTTCAATATAAGCGTTTCTCATAAGTAACAAGTTATAATTGTTACCCCAAAAAACTGTGTATATGTGTGCGTGTATGTAATATGATTTGTTAATGATGACGTACTGGATACCAAATAATGAAAAAAGTAAAGTAATGTGCTCCCCTGTGCTTTTCGCTATGCCATGAAAACGTATAGGGGTGTGTAGTTAGGGCTTCACACTTTCTTGATCACGGCCGAAGTGGAGGTGATGTGATCAATCAGCACCACGTCCCTGGCCTCGTTTACCTGCCAGAGTTTCCTCCATGTACCCACTTTATACGTACGACGCTGGGTGGGCACCGGAGCCGATCGAACAGGTGAAAAAAAATCCCGGTATCCTCCAGAATGAATAGGAAAGATCCTACACAGAATAATTTATCAGTTTAGCACTTCCACAGCGGATATAGTTTCGATAAAAAAGAAGAGGTTGTCATTGAGACAAGCAGAAAGTAAAATACATTAAGAAAAACTGTAAAGTAATAGTTTAATAGTAATTACATAAATTGATTTGCTTCCTGAAAATTGTTGAACTCTAATTTTTATTTGACCTCCAGTATTCGCATATACGTATATTATATACACTTCTTAGTAGTTTAATATACCAATGCACTATATATGTAGCAATATTATAATGTAATATAATATATATATATATATATATATATATATATATATATATATATATATGTGTGTGTGTGTGTGTGTGTGTGTGTGTGTGTACATTGCACACACAGAGTTATTTACCTTTACTGTCTGGAAATATTTACATAGGAACAAATTTCAGATTTGGCCCCCCCCGAACTGATCAACCTAGCTACGTCCCTGTCAGTCTAAGAACTTAGTAGACACACTGTGAGCATCCTGATATACTACATTTACTAATCTGTTATAGAAAAATTAATTAACTACTTAATAATGATGCTTAATGAATATCTTAACCAAGCTTCTTGCTACACCTACATATCTGCAATGTTATTTCTTTTCAATCTTTCCAATTGGATATTCTATTCATAGAATATTGTCAGAACTAATTTCTACTATTTCAATGTCAAAATACTATACTGGGTGGCTACTCAGCGTGAATTTTTCTTCATAGACGTGAAAAATTACAACTTTTATTAATTCAAATCTTATTCAATTTACACATATTTATAAATGACTGCGGCAAGTTTTTCACAGTTTAGCTTCATTTTTATCAAAGAAAAGAAAGCTGTGTGAAAAATAAGACAGAATTCGCTCAATCCATTTACTTTGGTACTGTCCTTTGCAGAACAATCTTTCCTGACAAAAGGAAGATTAGTGTAAGATAAAATATCTTGAAGTAGATTAGGTATATTTGAGTTTGAAATTCTTATACAATTAACAATTTTTCTTAGATCAGTATATCCCTTAACATTTATGACTTGTGTTTGAAGAAGTATTTCCAGTCTGAATATGTGAAATGCCAAACGTGAACTCTGCACTTTAAATTAAATCTTTAATATATATATACTGTTCAATTGAATTGAATTAGAAATTTTGGATACGTTGGAATCGCATAGACCCTTCATATACACTGTAATAATGTTCTGTTAATATACTGTATTTGTATGTGTCTGTGGTGAGAGGCTGTAATATGTAAGGTTGAAATGGAGAAAATCTGCTCGTACCCTTCATTTTTTTGGAAAGTTCGCCTTGAAAACCGGGAATTACAGTAAAACCTCATTAATCAAGACCCCAATGAGCCGGATTTTGCTTAATCCGGACAGGCAAAGGTGGAGAAAAAAGCAGAATGCAAGGTTTTCATCATAATATGGGAATCGCTTATGTACGTACTGCATTGTATGTACAGTATTGCTTTACATTTTACTGTATTGTATAGTGTATTTAGGCATATGCCTTTTAAATACACCATAATAAATGTGTTTTGTTGCTGTAAACGGAGTTTTAATGCACTTTCTACTGATATTTTAGGTTATTTCAGTTAATCCGGTCTTTCGTTAAACCCGTCAACTTATCTCCCCATTAGTCCGGATTAACGAGGTTTTACTGTATACTTGAATTTTTTGATGGTCCTAAAGTGACCACCCTAATATAGTTTTGATTAATTTCTCCCTCAGCAATAAGGCGTAGAATCTGTGGAATGCTCATGTCTGGCAAACAATATTCACTGGACTCTAGAATGGACCTTGTACAAACTATTGTCTCAGGTGCACGGCCCCATTCAGCTTGTTCCAACCTCCCACTCATGCGAGAAGTATCCGTAGAAGGAGAAACAGAACAGAGGGTGTTTGAGGCAGCAGGTAAGTGTTGACTGAAGAAATTTCCCAACACTTCATAGCATTGATAATTTTTCTTTATCTCGAAATAAAGGTGTCTCCTTACTTACAGCCATTTTCTTCAATCTAGTTTTGATATGGTATATTCTCTACTTTCTACTGCTGTTTTTTTTAGTGTTTTTCTTGGGATAATTGCAACAATGAGGACAAATAATAGATTAAATGAATGATGACACAAACATAATTAATCACATGCCTGGTACTCCGTTACAGAGGCAGTCTGTTTCATTCTCACTGATGATTCAAGGAAGGACGGGGTTTAGAAAGTTATGAAATTAAAAAAATATGAACAATTTCTTGGTTCATAAATATAAAAAAATAGGAAGTTATTAAAAATATATCAAGACATACAGAAGGCAACCAAAGCAGAATAAAACTGTATCTAAATATTGGATTTTTTACTTGCATCTTAGAAATCAAGTTAAATCAAGTAAAATCAATAATAAGAACAGCATAGAAAAGACAAAAAGTACAATTGGTTGAATAAAAACTTTTTTTCATTCAATGTGACAAAGGAAATAATGTGAAATTATAATTTAGAGGAATTTTATAAAGGAAAATAGGTATCAAATCAAAATGATAAAATTACAAGCAAAAGAAAATATATTAAATTATATTTAAAATAAAGTCAAAGATTGGCCTCATGATAGTTGACTGTAATCTAAGCAAATAAAAGAGTAACTAATAATCCATGTAATTCTCAGATATCATTTATCTACGACAATTAAAAATACATATAAAAAGTACCTTTAAGACCTATCACAGTAAAGAAGAAATTAACAAAACTCTCTACAACTGAAATAAAACAACATACAAATTAAGAAAGTTACTAATTAAATATAATTTATAAAACAAAACAGGCAACTCGTGAATATATTCTTCCCTCGATGTATATTCTAGATATAAAAGAGCATAATTGTGATATATTTGTGGAGAGGGGAGCTAGGAGACTCACAACATATGATAGAGAAAACTAAGTTCCATAAAAAGTGCAAAAGGAAATACATAATAGAATGTAAAAAAAATCTTTCAACATTTTATTAACAAAAGTAAATCAAAAACAAACATGCAGCACCATTACGTCAAGGATCACAATTATAGTTAGCGAAAATCACAGGAGAGAAAGTAAATATAATAAGCATGATTACAACTCAAGATGTTCAAATATAATACAAAATAATATGAAATGAAAAGAAAAGAAAATCAAGTGAAGAAAAACCTAATCTATGACCACTCTAACATCTGACTTGCATAAAAAATATGTACCAAAACTCTCTCTTAAGTGATTTTTAATAATTATTATTGTATTTCACTATCAGATAATGGGATGTACCGATATAAAATTTTGCCAATAACCATGATGTGCTCATGTAAAATTTAACATATTGCTATTTTACTGATGTGATACAAAATTGCAAATGTTCCATGGAAAATATGAATGGTGTATTCACCTTCTTACTGAATGTTTGTAATGGGTAACTGCAAAGGGGGTTTCTACCTTTAAAAATTAACTGCATGTGTAGACTTTTAATTTACAAAACCAGAGCATATAAATTATATGCTTATATCCATAAAAATATTAACACAATCGCAGAATTTTGAACACAATTTCAGGGTACTTTTAGGTATATCTGATCGGTCGGTAGTCTTACCAATAAACCGATATGCCTATATACTTTTGCAAATTTATTTGTCGCATCCCTAATCAGATAAGTATTTATCTGTCACAAAATATATAGATATAAATTGGTTTCAAATCAAATATATGCCGGTTCCTATGGCTAGGGTTACCAGATCGCTATAAGGGAACTGTAGGACATGTTGACCCAAAATGTAGGACACAAAACATTCGCAATAAATAATACATATTTCTGCAGAGCACTTTAAAAAGTAATTTAAAAATGACACTCTTTCAGTTTTAAAAAATGAATTCTTAACGAATTCTTAAATGTACTGTAATATACTAAACAATGCACTTCTACTACACATTTTAACTGGTACTTCTCAGAAGAGAGAATTTTCTCAAAATTGCAGGTTTAGTCAAAATATATTGATGAGAGACTGGACAGTCAATCTTCGAAATTATAGGAACCAGCGCCAAACTTTATACAAACTTCATGAAAAAAAAATTCTCTCGTAAGTCCATTGTGCTGATGGTAGTGAAAATAGTCTATCAACATTTACATTGTGACCTGTAATGACTAACAAATATTCAGCAATTACTGTAGTTTGAAATGGTTACAGAAGTTTAATCTTGGGTATATTTTGTGTAATTACAGGATTTCTACCAAAATATCAAATCTAAAATTCTTGGCTTTTTCAAGACCTTTCTTGACTTTTTTTTTCGTAAGAAAATACATATCTATGATATTTAATGAAAAACCCCTACCAAATGGGCAGTTAAGATGAAAACTGAATCTGTATTTTACAAGAGAATTAGACTTGCTTCATCTATTAATGCATCCTGGACTGCATTTGGTAGACTAGCAAGGTTCTAGGGTCTGGATTCAAAGCCAGTATAATCTTATGTGGGGCTTGTGTTGTCGTCCCTAAGGGGAAGTGATTGTTTCTTCATCTATCTTATCTTACTACCATTCATCCTCATCTTCACAATTAGCCAAAGGAGCAGAAAAGTTAAGTAAAATAAACTAAATCAACCAATCAGTAATTGTGATAGCAAAAATTCTTGACCACAAGTATAATTTCCTGATTTTTATTGACTTCTTGACCTGCTTGTTGATTTCTTTACTTCTTCCAGACTTTCATGACTTTCTTGACTGGTGTCTACCCTGAATAACTCTGTTCTCTATACCTCATGCGTTACAATCAAAAATATTGAATAAGAATGGGAAACACCTTGTTCCATTAGTATAAACCCCAAGGTAAGAAATTCCGCTCAGGCACTGAACAGTGACATCAGAATGTGAACCCAAAACTTTGTTCATTAGTTGCTTCCGTTTTCCTGTTTATTTTCTAACAGGACAAACTTTTATTTTCATTTTGGGCAATGGATTTGTAACATGCATGGTTTCCCTTTGTTCAATGAAACACGTACGTATTTTCCTAATCAATATTATGTTACATTCAAAATATACGACATTTATGATATTTTTCAAATTCCTCCTGGACGCCGGACATAAGGCTATAGTGGAACCAGAAGCAAAAAAACCTGCGCAGAAGCACATCGCGCCGGCGGGTGCAAGAAAGAGCAGGGGGAAGCAACATTCCCGCTGGCTCACGTCAGCGTTGCCAGGCCTTTTGATTTCTCGGGAGAATTCCTTATTAAACTATTGCTATGGAACCTCCAACGGCCAGCTTAAAAACACGTTTCCTGCTCATCTTACTTGAACATGAAGGAGAGATATGGAGTGGAACTCCACTCAGCCGTGAAAAGTGCTGTTTGAACTGTGAAATTATGTCAAACGCTACTCAATTGTACTAGGTCATTATTTTATTACTTGTACTACATTACTGTTTTAGATGGCTGTATTTTATCCCACCCTAAACTCTATTTCTATTTTAGTTATTTTACGTCGCTTTGTGCCTCTACGGGTAAGTACGACAATATGGATGAATGAAAAACTGATGAAATGGATGAAGTGACGCAAACACAGTGAAACGTCCTTTCCTTACGAGGTAGAAACACTGACTTCTTAGCGTGGGCAAATTATGTTATACATGTATGTGTTTGTGGGTGTGTGTGTGTATATATATATCTAGGATGGGTGGCACCCTAGCATAAGCGTTGCTATCTTGAATTATTGAGGAAGACATGCTGTCTAATTCACCAAATATATTTCACATACGTAATGCATTTCCTCATTATGGTGCAGGACGCGTGCCCACCCCTATCGATAGCTGTACGCCGAACACCAGCAGAAGGCAAACTGATTTGTTATTGTTAGCATTCGACTTGAAAGATTGTGGAAAATCGCCGACAACGAAAGGCGACACGTTAGCTTCATCTGTGAACACAACTTTCTACCATTTCCTGTCAAAAAAATTCCTCGCGATAATAGAGGCATCGCAAACCCCTTGTGTCGGTGCTGAGAAAGAGCAAATTTGAGGGTCTTTCCACGCACCCTCTAACCGGAAAATGCGGAAGTGATGAAAGATGTTGGTCGGTTCCCTCGGGCGGTTTACTTTCTTTTGTTTGAAACATGTCCACTCCTGAAATGGAGATCTTCGGTATATTTTCGCCAAACACAGGGTGCTGGGTTTAGCACCATTGTTACAAAAGTATCTGTGACGTTTACACCGTAAACAATGCGCGCCACTCGCCTTCACCCCCCCCCCCAGT
The DNA here is from genome assembly GCF_977018435.1 of Lepisma saccharinum. Lineage (NCBI taxonomy): Eukaryota > Metazoa > Arthropoda > Insecta > Zygentoma > Lepismatidae > Lepisma > Lepisma saccharinum. The sequence continues at coordinate 44,514,194 of NC_139249.1, forward strand.
GCGCACGACTATGCCGCCCCTCCGTCCTTCATCCGCTACTATTAGATCAACGGATTTTGTAGCAGATCTTCTGGTTTCCCAAGGAACAATCTCCCGAATTTTTCAAATCTTACCTGGCAACACTGTCCCGAACACCGTTAACGGCAGGGAAGTTGCGCGAACGCTTTGGACGGAAGGTTTTTTTCCTTGTGGTCGAGCTATAAAAAGTAAGACTTGTCCGGGAAGAAACGGACGTCTGGTAACCCTACCCATGGCAGAGTGGTTAACGCATCGCATTACGAAGCCAGGGGTGCCTGATTTGAATCCTGGTCTGGGCATGGATGTTTGTGAGTGTCCATTCATCAATTTCATCATATCATCACTCATCCCCATATTCGCAATTAACCGAAAGTGGCACAAAAGCGAAGTAACATAAAGCAAATCAATAACTAACTAACTAACTATCTAGCCTTCTTAAACCCGAAGGTTCATGGCTGCAACAACACAGGCCTTCCATCAGTCCCTATCTTGAGCAAGATCTATATACTCTTTTCCATCCCTACCGATTTCCCTTAGGTCCATCTCGACGTTGTCCCTCCATCTTCGTCTTGGCCTTCCTACAGGTCTCTTACCATCAGGTTTCCCAACAAGAATCCTGTAAACTCCTCTTTCCTCTCCCATTCGTGCCACATGGCCTGCCCACCTAAGTCTTCTTGATTTAATTATTCTAATAATATCTGGACATGAATACAAATTATGTAGTTCTAAATTATGTAACCTTCTCCACTCACCTGTCTCCTCATCCCTTTTAGGTCCAAATATTTTCCTAAGGATCCTATTTTCAAATACTCTCAATTTATGTTCCTCTTTCAATGTAAGGGACCAAGTTTCACACCCAATCAATAAAGTAAAATATACCAAATATCCATCATTCACATTTCTTGGCATACTTTATGTCATTTGTTAGTAGATGTAAATTTTAATAATATAATCTTGAGAGATAAGTTCGATTTTTTACGTTGTTCAGGAAAACAACGGTTATTGTTTGTACATCAAATGTTACATACAAATATTTGTTTGTTTTCTGCTCATTAGCTGTTCAAACAGAGAATGGAACATCGAGCAGACATCGATCAAGATCTGTGGATGACCCTCCAACACCTGACCCCAACTTTAAGATGACCTTGAAATTTGATGACGAAAATCCAATAGAAGAAGATGGTGAGGCTTCACCTTAAGCATTTGAAGGCAAAACATCTGCAGTAACATGTTTGAAATGTGGACATGCCATTATGATTAAATAAAAACTTCTCATATTTGTTATTACCAAGATATGCATTGCAAAAAGAAAAAAAAATGCATGAAGTAGTTCATCTGTGTTTTACTTCCTTCTGTTTCAAGAGCTGTTAAAAGTATTAACTGTTGTTTGTGAACTGGATTCTTTGGTTCAAAATTATCCTGCTGTGACAGAAAACAATACATTCTTGAAAATTTCATGGGTCTGCCATGAGTGCAGGTATGAGTGTGAGTTGTGAAAATGCTACAGTTTTCCCATAACAATTAACCTACATATTATGGTCTCTTAAATTCCATGTAATCGCTAGATATATCATAATTGTGCCTGTCAGAAGGATACAGCTATAAAACATTCACAAACACAAACAAGTAAAACTTTCTAACTTATTTTAAATGCATGTTAAACACACAATCACCATACCCATGTATTGGTTCCATTGCTATTTACAATGGAATTAGTATTAATTGCTACTGAAATGAATAGAATACCCATAAATACATAAGGATAATGTAAGTGCATTCATATTTTTGAAACATAAAACTTTGAAACATTTTCAGAAAGAGTATTCGGCTCTATGTATGTCATAACTGCATCTTTGGATTGGTATTGTCTTGGTTAATTAATTTCAGTATAAATGTCAAATCAAGCTATAACTTAGAAATATGAAAGAGTTTCTCAGTACCATTAAAGTAAAAAACACAAGTTGCAATTAATGTTGGTGCATTAAACATTTCATATATTTAATTAAAAAATGGAATTACATTTTTACTAGGTCAAGTGCAGGAAAGTTTGCTTGTATGAGCAAATTTGCAAATCTTTCTTATAAATCATCTATTATGTAATTGGCAACTAATGAATTAGTTTCACTACAGCTTTTATATTGGACAAACGATTCAAGAAAATTCACAAATATAATATTCTATTGATCATAATGCACAATTTATACTTTGTCAAAATAATTAAAATTATATGTATATGCAATGCCTTTTTTTGTGACAACACTGAATACTCTACCATACTGGCCTGGTGCCTTTTTATAGGTGAGGATAAAACTAATAATAGTTTCACAAAAGTAATGTGTGTGTATCTACATGGATGCACGATTATTTATGAACATGCCAGAATATTTTAAATAGTTAGAAATCAACTTGAAGGGTACTGAAACCTTTCATTCCAGAAAAAAGCACTGTGTATATGTAATAATAATATGTTAATAATACTTCTAAGCCATTTTACTGTTTTATTCACTGCCTTTTATTTATCAAATACTCAATAGATTAAGCCAGGGGTTCCAAAACTTTTTCGTTTCATGGCGCCCTTAGTGATTCAAGATATTTCCGCTGCACTTGCAACGTTTACAGAGTGACCAGTCTAGGACCACGATAAAATTCAAGTATAATTCCCAGTTTTCAAAGCAAACTTTCTTAAAACTCAAAGATGCAAGCAGATGTTTTCTCTAATTCAACCTTACGTATTACCGCCTCTCACCACCCACACACATAAAACGTGAATATATGAACAAGATAAAGGGCCTGAGTGATTTCAATGTATCCAAAAATTCTAATTAAATTCAATTAAACAGTATTTATATATTTAGAAGATTTAAATTAAGATGCGGAATTTACATTTGCTATTTCACATACTCAGACTCGAAATACATCTACAAATACAAGTCACAAATGTTACAGGATATATTATTCTATGAAAACTTATTAATTGTATGAGAAATTCAAACTCACATTTATCTAATCAACTTCAAGATATCTTTCTTGCAATAATCTTCTGTCTATCAGAAAGATTTTCTGTAAAGGACACTAACAAAGTAAACGGAATGAGAGAATTCTGTTCTATATTCCATGCAGCTTTCTTTTCGTGAAAAACTTGCATTGGGGCATTAATAAATATGTATAAGTTCAATGGGATTTGGATTAATAAGAGTTGCAATTTTTCACGTCTATGGAGAAAAATTCACACAGAATTCGTGCAAAATTCCCAGAGCCAATAAATAATTCTTGCATAATTCCCGGAAACATTTTATATGTAAAAAATACTAAATAAGCACATATTTGGAACAATCATTGGTCTGATTCTAAAACCATGTGTAGACTAAATTAAGTGTCATTTCAGTGAAAATATTGGAACATTTCGCAGTGCCCCTATAAGCGAGCCAGGGTGCCATGGTGCACACTTTGGGAACCACTGGATTAAGTAATGCTTAAATTCAAACTTTTGTCAATTGAAAAAATACCAAATAAAATTAACTTGTGAATAATAAAAATATCAGTTCAGTAAAAAAATGCAGTGAATAAAACTTTCCATTAGAAATTACCTGATGTTGGCACTTAATACAAAATTGCAAACAAAATGTGTACAAAGTGAAATCAACACATTACAAGTTTTATATTTCTATAAATATAATTTGAAAGAAAATTTCGTGATATTTTGGCCCTACGGAAACTAGTTAACACAGGAAATAATCCAGATGTGATTATAATAAGAAATAAGTATTTTAACATAATGTAATATTAAAACCATCAGATAATGCTGAACTTACACAACAATATTTAATTGGAGTGCTATAAAGTGGTTTCTGATTCAATGTAACAATAACATAAAATTGACTTTTTAAAAATTTACATATAAAATCCAATTTTGAAATGATAAGAATATACTGCATTGTGAATATGAGAGCGTGAAAGATTAAGTTAGTTAAAGTTTTCGCCATATAAAGAAAGAATGCTTAAAAATAGCTCATTTCTTTCCCAAAAACAATGAAATAAATCTAGTGTGTGAAATGCACACACCTGTGAATATATTGGTTGTATATACTTTTTGTTCTGTGATAGCTGACAGCCTCACATCGATATTACTGTATTTAAATATTTTTTTGTTTCTAAATATTGTGAGAAAAAATGTATTTCTTCCCTTAAGAAACTATTTGATGAAAATACATATTTGAAAATGTACCACTACAATGATACAATAAAAATATGTTCTACGTCACACATTTGTTTATTACTGACTCAAGGTGTTCACACGTTTCTTGACACAAGAAACTGTCTTATGCCTTGTGTCAGAAAATACAAGTCACTATATACGTATTTATGAACAACTCATTGATTTTTTTTGTAACAGGTAACATTTCTCAACTCCAACAACCTATGTAATGCACAATACAATCGTTTTTTCCAACTTCATTGATTCTGATGACACAAACGTGAAGTTTGTGAAGCATTACCAAATTATTACTGTGCTCTTTAAAAATATGTAGTGAATAATAATGTCTTCACACATTTATTACTGGTCCTGACATTTCAATGTTTTCTTCAGACCCGATTTTTTTTTGCTCAGTTCATTATACCCTGCCCCAACTAACTGTAGAGCAGGGCTGCGCATATCGGCAGACGAGGAGGAGGAAAATCGAGTGGTGAAAGCACAGCGTTGCCAACCATATGGTTCTGACCCTACATGTACGGACGTACGGTCCAGACCTTAGTCCGTACGTTAAATGCACGGCTTGTCAAAATTTGCTCTTGCAGTTTTATCCCTAATATTTCCGTAAGAAATTCTTAAACCAATCGTACAGACCTGGAGACAAGAATACGATCCGTTTGCCATGTGCATTCGGTATTATCCTTTTCAGAAGTTTGCAATGCTGCATAGGACATCGGGTAACTCCCATCGCCCATTACACAATCCCGTTCCTCTCACTGTTCATTGGTGGAGCCGTCTCGCGTCACTACTTGCGCATAGACTTGTTCTCGTTTGCCTGGTCTACAGTTAGCTGGTACGGAGTTTAGGTTAGCCGTGTCATGTGTGAAGCAGTCATCGTTGCCTGTTGTGTTTTTTTGTTCCAAGCACTGACATATGCAGGGGTGAGGAGGGGCTGATGGAGCTACAGCTCTTTCCCGCAATTGTGAGAAAATCAAAATTTGCAAATGAAAGCAATAAAGAACTCTGGGAAAAAGAAAGTGCTAAATGCAAACTCTATTTAGGATAGAAATTGCAATTGCCAAATATATATTTTTAAGTATATCCCTTCTCTACCATGTGATATCTACTTTCACAATTCCAGAGCAGTCCGAAAAAAAATGTCCTGTATTTAATAGTGGTTCCAACTGTGAGTGTTTTTTTGGGGGGGGGAAGGTCATTGCACACATCTTTGAAAAGTCATAAGCTGCTACTGTTTGGCGTGATTGTAAAATTTTAGTTAATTAATTTAAGATTAACATTTGGAAACATTAATAATATACTTTCTTAAATATGCATAAAATTGAATATTTAAACAATTTCCATTCTACTGATTGATACATCCATACAGCGAATTGGAATTTGCATATATTAAATTTCTGCAAATGTTACCTGAGATATAATCGTTGGTAACCAATAAACACTATTTAAGATCTGCTTGCATTTAATGGCTAAATTAACATTATTTATGCCTTTTAAGCAAATAGACACGTGAGTAAACTTCTCTAGGTCCTACAGTAGCTGCAGTTTAGTTCTGCTCATCGATCTTCACTTTTTCTCTGGATATGCTAGAGAACTCATGGCACATTTTTAAAGCCAATTAACATTAAGAGAAGCTATCGCCATATATATAGAGTCAAGTGGTCTAAAGCAAGAAATGTCGAAACTAAAGCATACACTTTCATATTCTTTAACATATTTATTGATGTGATATTCCAAAGTGTACGCCTTCTGCACCTGGTGAGTTGAAAGTCCAGAGTTTCATATTTTTTTTGTTTTGTGTGTTCTGTCTTGGCACTGAAAGAATGACAATAATACACATTAAATTATTTTCAGTACCTTCTAATCACAAAAAATGGTTATCGAGTGAACAATGTCCAGAGGTATTACAATCATGTCCCTCTATGGTCAGAAACTAATATCATAGAATAGTCTATGCTAATATACAGGGGATGCAAAAATAGGTATAGTTGTACATTGCTGTATGTTACCCCCACACCCCCTGTACGCCTTCATGGCATGGTGCTAAGCACAGGGGAGTACTTTACCTTTTTTTTTTACCTTTGTATGTTACTTTGCTCTATCTGCTATATTTATAGTGATCAACACATGATTGTGCTACCGAAGGTTCTGGATAAGAGTTTCAGGCTGGACAAAGTTAGCACTGCATCATTTGTCCTCATCTTGGCGATTTCCTGAAAAGGCAACAGGTACTGCACCTACTCGTGCATTGAATGAACTTAATGAAAAATGAATGCTTAATGATGTGTTTGTGGGAAATGCACACATTGAGAAAATCGATTTTGAAAAAGCCTGCAAGTTCTCATACCCATACAAATTATTTTGATTATTTGTAACAATCACAGTGTTATAAAAATAAAAAACGAATTAACCTATAAGAAAGGTTAATTTCTAAGAAATTTCCAGTGATTATTTACAATACTAGGAGCGACCAATTAAAAGCTCTATTACAAGAATCTCTCTCTCTCTCTCTATCTATCTATCTATCTAGCCACATTAGCTCATTTCAAAATGTTCTATTCATGGAGTTATATCAAGAAATGTAACTGTACACCTACTTTTGGACCCCATTCTCTCAATACCCTTTGCAGCTGGGATCAAGCCAAGTGTCAATATGATACTTGACTTGTCTCCAACAATAATATATAACAGAAAATGTAGTGTTGCAAGCCCATTCCATTGGAGATTGTGTGACTGAGTCGAGGGAACCCATATATATTTGCAAATTGAGAGATTTTTTTTAGAAGAGGGAAATTTGGATAGTATATTGTCCCTCTCATCCTGTTCCAAGCATGGTAGGGGCAAGAAGGAAGGGGAAGGGGAGGTGGGCGACTAAAAGCGAAAGTGGTGTTTTATACATGTTTCGTATTGCCTTTGCTTATTGCATTTTGCCCAAAATAAATGGTCCCAGTGGTGCAGTAGCCAAATTATCAACCCGCGCAGAGGGAGCGTACATCAATCAGTCAGCTCTTTTGTATTGTGTGCCTGTTACTGCGTTGCAAAATTGTTTAGCGGTGTCAAACTGTTGTTCCTGTTTCAGTGCAAAGTGTTTGATTTCAGGATGAATAGGGAAACTGTACATAGTGAACGCAGAGACTTAATGTTGTTGAATTTTTTCAGGGAAGTTAGCTACAAAGCCTGTAGTAACTGCAGTAATACATGGATACAGTGGAAGGGAATGAAAAATTCTGAAGTACGAAGCAGGGCATTGTGGAATGAGTACTGTAATTTTCTTATAAGATTTGTTATTCTCTTGATTTGCTTGGTTCAATCAATCTGCCATTAGAAATAACAGCTAGATAGATTACAACTGATTTCCTCCATGTGGTAGTTGGATCGGCTTCTTTGGTGTACGACAATGATGTTATTCTCCTTGTTTATCAGCAGAGCAGGGGAGGAAGTTTTTACAAAATATTTTGCAAATTGACAATAGTATTGATATTGTAGATCTGGATTGCTATGTTTTGAGTGATTTTGTCAGGTTATCGAACGCTGAATTATATATTGCACAATAACGTCGCTCTTCTTGCGATTGGCTGGAAAATTTCTGAAATATTTGAAATTTGTAAAAAATCCATGTTAAAAAAATCATGGAATATTACTGTCATAGCCTCATTTTCAGTGAAAGGTGATCAAAACTTGGGTTGCCAATACATTTATCATCATTATGTATGCAAAAATGGGTGGGAGTATTTGAGAGAGGGTGGTACATTTCTTCTGGACGCGAAACTGAAGTGCACACAGATAGAGCCAGACCACAGGCTGCAACTGGTTATATGTATATACACATAATGTGAGGATGAGTTTTTGTGTATACGCATCTAATTGTGCCAAGTGAAGGTTAGAAAAGTAGTACTCGGTAAGTAGAATACTCCAAAGTATAATGTTTATTTATGATCTAATAGATTGTTGTAGTGAAAGAAAATGCTACTGTAAAATATAAATGAATCGTGTATTTGAAAATTTAGCTAACATTATTATCATTGAGAAGACTCTATTCCTACGTGATTCACTTCTATTGAATTGACACTCGTTTGATATAAATATTACACAAACCAACAATACTTACCTGTACATGCTGCTTTCCTTGATCTTTGCTGGCTTCAAATTTGACGCAGATCGCTGCCTAAGCTTTTTTTTCTATTTTTTTCACTGCTTCCGCGGATTGGAGTACCATTCTCTAAGAGGTAGACTGACCCTTCCTCCCACCCTAAGCACAGAGGGCTTCATGGACCCTTTAAGGTCCAACTTGGCCCTCTGGTCCCCTTGGGACTTTCAGGGCTCCCTAGGGCCTCTTTATAGACCTGCGGAACCCCCTTGAGCCCTCCAATTTTCCCCCAGGGGGGAAGCCAACACTTCGGAGGAGATCCTGAACAATGAGGGAGTCCAGGTCAGAGGGGAACGTGGGGTATCTCCATGCCTTCCACCCTCCTTCCCACCGAATCACCCCTCCCCATGGGAATGAGCCCCCCAGCGTTCCCGGACGCCGTAGTGATGGTGCAGCAGAAGAAGGTCTAGGGATCAACCCTCCGTAGTGAGTGCCGAAAGGGACGAGAGAGGCCCACACACACACACATGCACCCACACACTCACATACAAACACACACACACACAGAAAAATAAATCCAAAAGCTATGAGCTAAACTAAAAAAGGAATCGGGGATTAACTACAATGGCCCTAATCTACTAGTTATGGTGACTCCAGTTGACATACAGCAGCCGGAGATCACCCTTAATCACTATTGTGGTCTCTAGCCGCTCGAACGGCCGGAGACCACCCTTAATATCCCATACACTACCTCGAAAATAGCGGTAACACAGAAACCCTGTTGTATGCGGAGATAGTTTTTCTGTAACAGCATGTTTAGGCCCAGCCTCGTTACCCTTTGTCTCTTGTTGCCTCTTGATACTCAGATAATGGTGAAGATGGGTGATTGTAGTGTCGACAAAATGGATGTCATGTTACAAACTACTTGAGTGATATCACAAATACTATAAACTATCATTGTTTTTATCTTAAACCTTCACCTAAAGTAACTTACGAGGGGCGATCAGGTTGCTCCGACCCTAACATAGAAGGAATGACGTCACGATTGATTTTTTATTTTGTTATTGTTTAGTGATCCTTTATATGCTTTCAATCTGAATTGCAAGTCTAAGTAACGTACAGTTTTTCTTTTTACAGGGGTATAACTGAGTGAAGTTGTGTCAATGTGCCAGAATGGAGAAAACTGAGGTGAGAGCTGTGATTAAATATTTTGTGAAGAAGAAGTGGACGGTATCCAAAATTCATGAGGACTTGGTGGATACATTAGGGGACAGTGCTCCTTCATACAATATGGTGAAGAGATGGTGTCGTGAATTTAATTGTGGGAGAGAGTCGTGTGAGGATGAACATGCAGGTGGAGCACCAAAAATTGTCATGACGACCGAAAACATTAACAAAGTCCACGATATCGTGCTGAAGGATCGTCGTGTCACTATCCGTCATGTTGCTGATATGTGTGGCCTGTCATATGGCACTGTGCAAAACATAATTACCCAGGAATTGCAAATGAAAAAAATTGCTGCAAGATGGGTCCCTCGAAACCTCACCCCAGATCAGAAGCGCACCCGAGTGCACATCAGTCAAGAACTTCTTGACAAGTTTCGTGCTGATATAGACGATTTCCTTGCCCGATTTTTAACTGTGGATGAAACATGGGTCCATCACTTCGACCCAGAAACAAAATCACAAAGCATGGAGTGGAAACACCCACATTCTCCACCAACGAAGAAGTTCAAGGTGCAAACGTCAGCCAAGAAGGTGATGGCCTCAATTTTCTGGGACTGCAAGGGTGTCCTTCTTGTGGACTATCTACAAAGAGGCCAAACCATCACTGGCACATACTACAGTGACCTAATCAAGAAATTACGTGATTCCATCTAAAAAAGAGGCAGGGGATGTTGACCCGTGGTGTGATCCTTCTCCAGGACAATGCACCTGTCCACACCTCACGCATTGCGAGGGCCGGTATCGCAGATGCATCGTTCGAATTGCTGCCCCACCCACCCTATTCCCCAGATTTGGCCCCCAGTGATTTCCATTTGTTCAAACATTTGAAGAATGACATTCGTGGGCAAAAATTTTCTGATGATTCTGAGGTGATAAGGGCTGTGGACTCATGGTTGGAGGACCAGTCGGAAGATTTTTTTTTGCAAGGTATCCACGCGTTGGAGCACCGATGGGAGAAGTGCATTGGAGTTGCAGGGGAGTATGTTGAAAAATAAAAATAAAATTGAAACCCTATTGCCGCTCTTTCTATGTTAGGGTCAGAGCAACCTGATCGCCCCTCGTAAAATTTACCTAAGCTGAACCTAACTATACTTTTTCCCTTATTTCACTCTATCAAATTTTACTCTGATTCCAGTCTGGAACCTCACTTATAAAACTAAATTCTAAACCTAATTTTCTCAATAAATCCATGTAAATTCTGGAATAATTTTTGCTGTCCGTCTTTCTAAGCAGTTTTCTATAAAACCTAAAACTAAATTTTAAACCTAATTTTCTCAATTAATCCATGTAAATTCAGGAATAATTTTCGCTCTGTCTTTTTAAAAGGTTTCCCATGAAGCCTACAATTAAATTCTAAACCTAACATTGTCAATAAATCCATGTAAAATGTGGAATAATTTTCGCTGTCCATGTTTCTATTAGGTTTCCCATAAAACCTAAAACTAAATTCTAAACCTAATATTCTTAATAAATCCATGTAAATTCAGGAATAATTTTTGCTGTCCGTCTTTCTAAGCAGTTTCCCATAAAACCTAAAACTAAATTCTAAACCTAATTTTCTCAATAAATCCATGTAAATTCTGGAATAATTTTTGCTGTCCGTCTTTCTAAGCAGTTTTCTATAAAACCTAAAACTAAATTTTAAACCTAATTTTCTCAATTAATCCATGTAAATTCAGGAATAATTTTCGCTCTGTCTTTTTAAAAGGTTTCCCATGAAGCCTACAACTAAATTCTAAACCTAACATTCTCAATAAATCCATGTAAATTATGAAATAGTTTTCACTGTCCATCTTTCTAATCGGGTTTCTATAGAACCTAAAACTAAATTCTAAACCTAATATTCTTAATAAATCCATGCAAATTCAGGAATAATTTTTGCTGTCTGTTTTTCTAATCGGGTTTCTATAAAACATAAAACTAAATTCTAAACCTAATATTCTTAATAAATCCATGTAATTTCAGGAATAATTTTTGCTGTCTGTTTTTCTAATCGGTTTCCTACAAAACCTAAAACTAAAATCTAAACCTAACATTGTCAATAAATCCACGTAAAATGTGGAATAATTTTCGCTGTCCATCTTTCTATTAGGTTTCCCATAAAACCTAAAACTAAATTCTAAACCTAACATTCGCAATAAATTCATGTAAATTCTGCAATAATTTTCACTTTTTGTCTTTCTAATCGGGTTTCTATAAAACCTAAAACTAAATTCTAAACCTAACATTCTCAATAAATCCATGTAAATTATGGAATAGTTTTCGCCATCCATCTTTCTAATCGGGTGTCTATAGAACCTAAAACTAAATTCTAAACCTAATATTCTTAATAAACCCATGTAAATTCAGGAATAATTTTTGCTGTCCGTCTTTCTAATAGGTTTCCCATAAAACCTAAAACTAAATTCTAAACCTAACATTCGCAATAAATTCATGTAAATTCTGCAATAATTATCACTTTTTGTCTTTCTAATCGGGTGTCTATAGAACCTAAAATTAAATTCTAAACCTAATATTCTTAATAAATCCATGTAAATTCAGGAATAATTTTCACTGTCCGTTTTTCTAATCGGTTTCTATAAAACTTAAAACTAAATTCTAAACCTGACGTTCTCAATAAATCCATGTAAATTCTGGAATACTTTTCGCTGTCCATCTTTCTAATGGGTTTCGTATAATACCTAAAACTAAATTCTAAACCTAACATTCTCAATAAATCCATCCACTTAACATTATCAACAAGTTCATGTACATTCATGTCTCAAAAGAAAACCATACGGAATCGCCCAGTGAGAAATAGAGATGGAGTACTCCTTACGAATAAGGAAAATCAGCTCAATAGATGGAAAGAACATTTTTCAGAAGTATTAAACCAAAGCATAGAAGGGACAGAAGATTTTCTTGAAATACCGGAAGAAATGCCAGAATATGAAATAGAAGATGAAATAACTACTAAAGAACCAACAAAAGAAGAAATTAAAAAAGCATTGAGAGAACAAAAGAGTGGTAAAGCACCTGGAATTGATAACATTCCACCAGAAATTCTTAAGGAAGACATGGAGATGACAATATAAATATTACTACCACTTTTAGCAAAAATATGGAAAACAAAATCAATACCAGAAGATTGGAAAAGAGGTTTACTAGTAAAAATACCTAAGAAGGGAGATATCACTAACTGCAATAACTGGAGAGGCATAACACTACTTTCAGTTCCTAGTAAAGTTCTAAGTAGAATTATTTTAAACCGAATTAAAGGATGTGTTGAGAAAAAGATCCGGAGAGAACAAGCAGGCTTTCGAAGCAACCGTTCCTGTATAGATCAGATAAATACACTGCGTATTATTATAGAACAGAGTATGGAATACTTCTCTAATATGTACCTTATATTTGTGGACTTCCAAAAAGCATTTTACTCTGTAAATAGAATGAAAATGTGGACAATTGTAAAAGAATATGGCATTCCAGCACACATGATTGATCTTATTAAAAACTCCTATGATGGTTCCACATGTCAAGTTGTGCATGAGGGAATACTTACGGATCCAATACCAGTTATTTCAGGAGTAAGGCAAGGATGTATTTTGTCACCAACAATATTTCTGATGGTAATTGATAAAGTAATGAAGAGGGTAACGGAAGGAAAAAGGAGAGGTATAAATTGGAGTCTCACTCAACAGCTACAAGACTTGTGTTTTGCAGATGATGTTTGTCTGCTGTCTCACACATACCGTAATATGGAAAATAAATTAGGAGATTTGGATAAGGAAGGGAAAATAGTTGGTTTAAAGATAAATAGTACAAAGACGAAATCATTAAGAACAAATGTAAAAAAGATGGAAAATTTCCACTTGAATGAGGAAAATATTGAAGAGGTTAAGGAGTTTACATATCTGGGGAGTTTGGTGACAAATACAGGGGGAACAGAAGATGATGTTAGATCAAGAATTAGGAAAGCAAATGTGGCATTTATTCAGCTATATAAAGTTTGGAAAGCCAGTGAAATTTCAATACGAACTAAGCTGCGAATTTTTAGAACTAATGTGAAGTCAGTTCTCCTTTATGGATGTGAAACTTGGAAAGTAACGAAGAAAATTACTAAAGACCTACAGACATTCATAAACAGATGCCTAAGGAAACTTCTGGGAATATATTGGCCAGATATTATCTCAAATGAAGATCTATGGAGACGTACGCAAGAGGAACCGGTTGCAATACAGATCAAAAGAAGAAAATGGAAGTGGATTGGCCACACATTGAGGAAAGATCCATCGGCAATAGAGAGACAAGCATTGAGCTGGAATCCACAAGGACAACGTAGGAGAGGAAGGCCAAGAATGAGTTGGAGAAGGACAATAGAGCAAGAAATATGGGAAGCAGGAAAGACCTGGAACGAGATAAGGAAGATGGCTGGAAACAGAGTCCGTTGGCGATGCTTCGTTGAGGCCCTATGCTCCGTAGCGGAGTAACAGGAAATAAGTCAGTAAGTCAAGTCATGTACATTTTCGTATCTAGCCTTCACAAGCAATGAAGTTATTAAGTATATGACCTAAAGACTTTTTGGAAGAGGTAACTGAAGAGTCAATTTTGAAAGTAGTCAAGAAATAATCAATCAACGAAGAATAAGAATAATGGAAATTTATTATGCTAAGGATATTTCCACAGTTAAACATGACTTGTGTGCAAATAGTAGAAACATGAACGACCCAAAGATGGATAATGACGAAGAAGACAAAAGGAAGCAAGGAAGGAACGTAGAAGCAGTCCGATCTCCTCTTAAACGGGTTTAAAACTGATGGTAACGCCTGTCTCCTTGCAGAGTGGTTAGCGCTACGAAGTCAGAGGCTGTAGGTTCGAATCTTGGATAAAACATGGATGTTTAATCAATTCATTATTAGGGTCCATGATTTTTCGCAAACGCGATATTACCAAAAAATGTTAATTGTTGCCCAAATGTGTTTGTGTATGTACAGTGACATGTTCTAAACACATTTTTCATACATTCAATACAGCGAAATAATGCGAATTTAGGACAAAATGCGAATTGTGGTCTTTTCTCGAATTTCAACATAGGTATTGTGGGCTTAAAAAACTAAAAATATCGCGAAATAAGAACATTCTTGTGTTTTAGGCAAAAAAAAATATGTACCTACCATATTTATGAATTATGAGCGTATATCGTGCATGTTTTCCAAAATTTTAGTACACTCCCAAGAAACTATGGTGCATTTTATACATGGATTAATTCCGAGAGCTGCACGAAACCATGTGTAAGGCGAAGTTTTCCACGATTTTGTGTGAACGTTGTGAATCACCGAGCAAAGTTGCTGGGTTCTGGCAGGAGCTCAAGTGATCACCTACCGTCACACGGGAGCCGTAACATCGTCATTTATCGTGTGAGAAACTTTTTATTTCACCGACCACAATGGCGTGGTTCTGACGGAGATATACTTGTTTAAAAGCACAATGAAGGTGTACTTTTAGGTATTGTTTGGCAGAGAAGTGTGCTAAAATAAAAACACGAATTTTAGAAAATGTAGGGCGAGAAAGTAAAAAAAAAAATTTTTAAAAATTGGAAAAATATAAGACTGAAACTTCGAAGTCCCTACGTATTATCTTTATGATGCTGGGTGAACAGCAACATTTAGGAAATCCCATGATTCCCCACGCTGGTTCACATTAAAAGAAAAAAAAGGTTATTATAAATCTTATGTAGAAGATGTATAGACATGAATGGAGGAAAGGAATGTCACGTTTCTCGTTACATAAGTACATATGTAATATACAACCATACATCAGGTTCTTCAGTAGAATCGACGCTCTTTTGACAATCTTTTTTGTTGAAAGAAATTTGTTTAGTATCAAAGGTAGTTCAAATTCGATTAATTTTGGGGTAAGATTAAACATTAATAACGTTTAATGTTTTATTTGTCATTTTAATACTGAGTGCAGCTTGATTGTTGAAAACGCGAATTCTGAGGAAAATGACATGAAAAGCAATAAAAACAACACTGATTTTTCCATATTTTAAATGTGAAAAATCAAGGTCCCTATTCATGATCCATCCTATTCATTGCAATTACGCTAGAGAAGATCAAAAGCAACGGAAAGTAATCGAAATAAATATAAAAAAGGGTAGGATGTAGGGCCTATGAAAATGACAGAAAAACACCAGGATGGTAGGAATTCAAATAGATGAGGGTATGATACAATGACGGCAATCAGAGGGGTGGGGGGAGCAGTTGGTCCCACTGTTTACCCCCACACTATAGCCTCTTAATACTAATCTTAATGCTTAATGCTAACCAAGAAAAAGTAAACTGCCCTTGCCCCCAGTATTGGCTCCGAATCGCTGCTACTGGTAAGATGCCAAACAAGAACTATAGGCAAGAGGGCTATGGATGTAAGAAATGATATGCTAATATATAAAGCTAGAGGAGAACTCCTAGTGGGCAAATTTACCAATGCAATATGGTTAATGGAACACAGACACACACATGAAAAAACTTAGAACTTCGAAATTGGTCTTTGTGGAAAGTGGCAAGCATGATGCACTACCAAATCAGGACTCCTTGGCTCGAATCTTACTGAAGGCATGGATATGTCGTTATGTCTGGCCTGGTAATATATTTCATCACTCATTGTCTCGATTAGTATAGAGAGAGATAAACATGTGACGTAAAATAACCACAAAGTAAGATTATGAGCAAAGCCTGACTGAACTTAACATTATACACACATACATATACATTTGACAAATAGCAACTTATATTAAAATGAACGAGGTAAAGCAAATGGACAAAATGAAAAAAAAGAAATAGGACTAAATTAGTGTTGGTGGTCTAGTGACTCATGATCACATCCAGGATTCAATTGCTTTTGGATGCCTACGTCATTTGCCTACTCTAAGTGTGAATCCCGAATAAGGCATGCATGTTGGGTTTGTGTTGCTATCTATTTCATAAATTAACTCTTCATCCTCATCGTCGCAATTACCTTAGGGAAGTAAAAAGCGAGATAAGAATGAAACTATGTAGTTTGTTCTACATCAAAGCTAGTATAGAATCCCCATTTATCCCTGTCTGTAACTATGAATGATATGATGCAATATCCTTATTAGTAAGTAGCCTTCTGTATATATGTCAGTAGTTCATCTTACCTAATCATGTTATCTGACCCTAAATGTGTGTACTTAGGAAGTAAGCTTCAGTATACAGGATGTTTCGTAAGTTCGTTTACAACGCTTGGGAGGAGATTGTACGAGTGAAAATAAGGTGGAAAGTTCATGTAACGAAATTCCGGAAACGGCTTTGTTGCCGAGTTATTGACGTTTGAAAACGTGGGAAAATTATTTTCCGAAGTGAATAATGGCAAAACGGGTGGAGAGAAGTCATCGGTGTTGGGCGGTCCACTAAGAAATTGGGTACGCTCTTGTCAAAAAATCACGCGGCAATGTTGTGTAATGTCGGCGCAAGGGATTCCACAAAGGATGCGAACGAAGATGTTGACGGGAGTGGGGTGGGTGTGCATTCTGCGTGAGCTGGTATCGACGAAAATTGGCATGTGTTGAATGGCACCAAAAACCAAAGAAAATTTCCTGAGCGAAGGGCACCATGACGTAAAAACAAAAAAAAATGAACTGTCATAGGTTGCATACCCTGAAGGGCAGATGGGTGTCCGTGTGATCTGACGTTAAGTACCACATTTCCCGCTAGGGGCGCCAACAGTGTAGGTTTCCTCATGAAGGAGCGCACGTGTCTGTGCCATTCGTGCTTCAGGTGTTGTGCCAGCAGCAGGTTGTTAAACATTCACGGTTGAATGTAAAGACGTGAGGTTCTTGGACAGTAGTGTTGGGCAAACATTTGACCTAGCAGTGTTACGTGTTAATTTTTAGCCACAGCCCATCGTGTTCTGTGAAGTGTACTAGTTTTGATTTTGATTTTGATTTGATTTAGTTTATTTTACTTCGCGTCTTGTGCCTTTTGGCTAATTTGCGAAGATGGGGATGAGTGATGAAATGATGAAATTGATGAATGGACATTCACAAACAACCAAGCCCGACCGGGATTCGAACCCGGGACCCTTTGAAGTGTACTAGTGTTAACGGCCATAAACACTTGTCGCCCGGTGTAAGGGATGGCTGCATACACGTCCCAAGAACTGGCGGACATGCATCTGATTTATGGGGAGGCTGGAGGTAATAGCCGTGCTGCAAGGCGTCTGTATGGGGCACGTTTTCCAAATAGGGTGTTACCATCGCACACCTTATTTCAAACTGTAAACACTCGACTTCGGGAAACAGGATCAGTGTTGCCACCTCGTCGAGAAGTTGGATGACCGCGAAGTGTGCGAACACGACGGTTTGTGAAAGATGTGCTAACTGCAGTGATGGATCATCCAGGCACCAGTACGCGCGCACTAGCCCACGAACGAAACACCTCCCATGTGAATGTGTGGCGAGTCCTGGCAGAAGAGGGGATGCACCCGTACAAATTGAAGAAAGTGCCAGAGCTTTTACCTCGGGACTTTGGCCCACGTGAGGACTTTTGCCAATGGTTTGTTCATCAAATTGAAACTATCCCCAATTTTCAGAATACGGTATTATGGACTGATGAGGCTATCTTCACGAAAGCTGGTGTGTTCAATAGTAAAAACAGTCATGTGGGAACATGAAAATCCACATGCACTGCTAGTGGCACATCATCAGCACAGATTTGCAGTGAATGTGTGGTGCGGGATACTGCATGACCATTTGATTGGACCGTACATTCTCCCTGTTCGCCTATGTGGACCCACTTATCAAGCATTTCTCAGTGAGGTTTTGCCTGAACTACTAGAGGACGTGCTCTTGGCACTGAGACAAAGACTGTGATTTCAACATGACGGTGCACCCCCACATTTTGATCGGAATGTGCGCCATTTCCTCAATACCGTATTCCACAACCAGTGCATTGGCAGGGGAAGGCCTGTGCCATGGCCACCTCGATCGCCTGATATTACGCCCCTGGATTTCTTCCTCTGGGGAGAGATAAAACGCCTCGTTTACGAAACACCTGTCGTGTCAGCCGAGGACCTCGTTCCCCGTATCAATGTAGCTGCAGCATCGATAGCAGAAACGCCGGGGTTGTTGGGTCGCACTAGACAATCCTTGATTCGCCGTTGTCGCCTCTGCTTGGAAGTACATGGTGGACACTTTGAAAACCGTCTGTGATGAGGTTCCCTTCACATCTCCATTAAGCATACTGTGTGCCCTTCAGGGTATGCAACCTATGACAGTTCATTTTTTTTTTTTTTTTTTACGTCATGGTGCAATTCGCTCAGGAAATTTTCTTTGTTTTTTGATGCCATACAACACATGTCAATTTTCGTCGATACCAGCTCACGTAGAATGCACACCCACACACTCCCGTCAAAATCTTCGTTCGCGTCCTTCGGGGAATCCCTTGCGCCGACATTGCACAACATTGCCGCGTGATTTTTTGACAAGAGCGTACCCGATTTCTTAGTGGACCGCCCAACACCGACGACATCTCTCCACCCATTTTGCCATTATTCACTTCGGAAAATCAATAACTCGGCAACAAAGGTGTTTCTGGAATTTCGTTACATGAACTTTCCACCTTATTTTCACTCGTACAATCACCTCCCAAGCGTTGTAAACGAACTTACGAAACACCCTGCATAAATGCCCCATTGGCTTTCTTTATTCAATTTTGTATGTCTTCATCTGAACCTCTTTCATTTGTTATGACACTTCCTAAGTAAATGACTACCCCAGCTCGTGAAAAACATTCAATTTTTCTTTTCCTCTTGCATGGACTCTCCATTTTTTTTAGTCTTGTTCACATTAAAAGTGAGTCCTACTATCTTCGCTTCCTCCTGCAGTCTTTTAAGTGTCTCATTCATGTCGCTGGTTTAATATCTTTGTTGGAATACCATAGTCTGGTAGCACCAAAACACAATTTCCACACTTCATGCATTATTCTCTGTTCCTCGTTGAAAGTCACGCACGACTTCCTCTACGCAGTACAAAAAATAGGGAACATTACATGATGAAATTTGAACTTTTAAGTTGTTAAAATGTCAATTCAATTATTTCTCCATGTAACGAACATCATGAAATCACACCCACGACATTGTAAACAATACCACCTGTATGAAAATCCAAATTTATTGTTAACAATCGTATTCATGGCAATAATCCTACGGAATTTCTCAAACCTAAGATACAATATTGTTATAGCAATTTAAAGTCTGAAATGAATTCGCCAGAAATAAAGAATTTTTGGAAGGAAGATTTAACTAACTTCAAGCGCCGTTGTCAGACATTAAAAAAGGTACGACATTCTTGATTTTAGTGATACATTATACTCATCGCCATATTAACATCGAACTCACGTTTTTACCTGAATGCTTTAATCAATATATGCTGACTTTTGAAATAACAACGTAAGATTTTTTTATAAATTGATTAGAAAATCTAGGAATTTTAACTTACTGGGCCTCGCAGATGGTGTAGTGGAAACGTCGTCGCTTTGTATTCAAGGGGTAGCGGGTTCGATATTAGTTCAGATTTCACGTTTGCTTCATGTATATATAACTTTATTATACACCATGTGTCACGAGCTTTGATAAGTTTTTTGCTGCGTAGTAGCAAAAATACAAAAGTTGTAATTAAGAAAATTAACTTTTATTAAGAAAATAAAATTTTGAAGATTTTATAACAGAGAATAGAACATGTTAGATTTCTGTTCTTTCCACACCTCGCAATTTTCATAACGTTTTACGTGTAGAGACATCTACCGGCTAATACCTGAACTTTCTGTCAAAATAGACAAAGGGCGTTCAGAACGAAGCGACACACAAAAAGGGACACGACAAGCTGAGCATGCGTAGTGAATGTTCCTCTTCAAACTAGATGGAGCCCGTGTCGCTTGTCGCTTACTACTTCAGCATGATACCACCGTCTCGCCTGTCGCGTGTTGCTTCGGTCTGAAAACTCCCTAAACCTAGGCAATTTCATAAACATTGAATTGTACATCAATCTTACATGGTACGAGAAATCTAGTGTCATATTCAGATCACGCAAGTTTCAAAACACATAAAATATGAAGAGAAGAAGAAGAAGAAGAAGAAAAAGAAAAGCTTCCAAATAGTGTTAAAAGTTTAATCTAAGTAAGTTGCAATATCCGCCTCCTGGAGTGCAGTGGCGGATCCAGACAACAATTGTGAGAAGTGGTTTTCAGTCAGAAATTTCATATAATTAATATTTTTATACATAAACAATATAGCATAGTATTACAAGAAATGAATCTATAGAGTACCGTAAAAATGAACGCTTTTTTTAAAATCTACCCTCATTAACGTATAATACTTCACATTGTCGCAATAAACCTAAGGATATAAATATGCGACGCACAATGGAAAACAAAGAAGAGAATTTCGGTTAAAAATATGTGGTCCTCGTTGAATTGGGATATGTAAATATTGACGCATAAGACAATGATTTTTATTTATTCATGTATGTACGAGGGGCATACTGAAGGTAATGAGCAACAACTTTTCATGAACCGAGTTTAGGTTTTATTAAATAAAAATATACTACATCATAATCTACAGACTTCTCGCAGTTTGATTTGAAATGCTGAGAATGCCTCAATAGACATGTAGGAACAAGATGATAATATCTACAAAAGGGTATTTATACTTGGTTCTGAAAAAGTGGCGATACACATCACTACTAATAGTTATAATTATTATTTTTCACTCCACCACAGCTGTTACAATTTAGTGGTATCGATTAATTGTGTCTTGTCTGACATTTGGAAATTTGTAACCAATACCTCTCAATACCTCACTATGAATCTTCGATGAGAGCAGCTTCTGTAGAAACTAATTCGGCTTTTTTTTTTTACTTTTTTTTGAGTTTGTGAACTAAGAACTTCCAACCACACATATTTACATGTTACACAACCACTTCAGGTTTCATGCATAGTGAAGATTCTGATTTTATTTTATTTTCACCATATGACACTTAGCTGTTGAACTCCACAAATCACAACCATATTCAAGTATTGGACGTAAAATTGTGATACATTAAAACCTGAAAGATTCCAATTTCTTAAAAGAAGACCAATTAGAAACATAAAACATATTGATGCAATATTTTAGCTTTCTTAAAGTTTATTTTATGTGTCCTTCATACAGAACAGATGTATTAATAATAATATTCATTATACTAATATCTGATATTTGGAATTACACGTCTTACGAAGTACAGAGGCTTCATTTGGTTTCTTACAGTTTGAGCATGGCCTGTGTTGCGTCTGGAAACACGTCGCTTGCCGGTGAAATCGAAAATGTTGGCATTAATATGTGTCGATTGGATCATGTTTTCATGTTGCACAGGGAAGGATAAGTGAAAGCTGAATGCACGAACCTTGTTATTCACAATAACGATAATACCGAAGCAGGTTAGTCGTTGTCGAAAATTGGTTACAAGTGGATTCAATCGTATGCTAAACACATTTTCATGCCTAAATTTGCCCCGAAATAATGAAAATGTGGTACTTGTGACATATTTTAGTGTTCCTTGTGCATTTCTATTTGACATATCACAAAATCGCTTCTGTTATGGTAGTTAAATGATTGATTGATTTGATTTATTTTGCTTCCATTTTCTGCCAATTTTGTCAAATCACGACAGATGAGGATGAGTGATGATTAGATAAAAGGGATGAAGGGACACTCGCAGAGAACATTCATGCTCAGGCGGGGACTCGAACACGGGAACTTCAATGGCGGGATCGAAAGTTGAACTCTTAACATGCTTTCAAAAAAGGAAAAAAATTCTCATATTATATATCCATTATCTTGCTTTCTGTTTCCAAATTTACTTTTCACTTTTCATCAGGACAAAGAAACACAAACTTTCATGACCTCCAACGGATTCAAACCCGCAAGGAGTCGAACATGGGAGCCCTTGCACCAAGGCCGAGAGCGCTAAAGGCTACGAGGCCACCGACTCTGCAAATACAGAAGTCACAATTGGTATACATAGTGAGAAGTGCATTTTAAATTGTTATTTAAGTATTATTTTCCAATAAAACTGTTTTCTTCTGTTTCACCAAAAGTTGGTCCCACCGAAGAGAGATTCCTAGCAACGGCCCTGTTGAGGCATCTGAGAGGAGTGAATGTACACGCTGGAGTGTGAACATATTTGGACTACACTTATGAAGCCTTTATCCAACGCAAGAGTAAAAATACGGTAAGTGACGCATGTATAGACAATGGCAAACGCATATTTTGAGGGGAAGATGTAACATGTCATATGTGTTAGAGTGATAGTACTTCATACCAAGTTACATGGGCCATTTCATAAATAATGCACACCAACTTAATACTCACCCGTATGTTGCTGTGGCGGCGATGTCTCTTCACAGTCCTTCAATCTGGTCTCCCTGCTTGGCAATGGCCGAATCCCAACGTCGAGGAAGCTTCCGTATGCCATACAATACGCCATCTTTGTTCAGCTGTCGAATGGCTGGGACAACGCAGTAGAAAGCTCCTCCAGAGATGGCAACAGTCAGTCACACAAACATTGGGTTTACACGCACTCCCACGCAATTTCTTACTATAAAGCGCTGCTGTCTCTCAGGGATGTCCAAAGAAGTCGGGAAGGTGGAAGGTGTGAAGCCCTATATCCATATTTAGACGTCGAAGATTTCATTGTGAGTTATCATCCGTTACAGTGTGGGTTTCTTATCAGCGGTTGTTGCCTAGGAAACTTTTGTTATCCATCTCTAAAAATGGTAAATCTTTTATTTTTACGTTCACTCAATCTACTACATAAAATATCCACATTTACTGTCGTATGGTTAAAATCAAATTCGGTGTATTTTTTAACGATAGTTTTTTATTAAAGAACGTAATTCTGGACACACCGCAAAATAAAATATTCCTCATAACTCGAAGAGGACCCTCGTACACCAAGCACTAAATACCACTGGCTTGTCTGTAAGATTAATAATGAAGCTTTTGAAGTAATAGAAAAACTTACTAGCTGCTTCTCCTCTGTGATGGAGAATATTCAAGATTTCCCGAATTAAAATTTCCGCATTTGTGAAAATGGTGGTCCTCGATATTGATTTTTCTGTCAATAGAGTGTGATTATATTCGTAACATCTTCAGTTCACTAGTCTAGTTAGTGGGCCTAGCAACAAGGTTAACGATTGGTGCTTGCTTGGAAGAGATGACGTCAGCAGCTCGCTTGTGGATTGGATGCCTCGAGTGTTGCGGCTCGCCTTCGAGCTTCAAATGCAGAACAGTTGGAGATGTTAGGGAAATAATTCGCCCCTGAAAATGATTGCATGAAAGGGCTGTGCTTGAATGGAAACAAGGTTCGTTGTTACCTCGGAATTATTCAGAGGACAGAATACTGAGATCACAGATTAAAAACCGAGTGGAGAACGAGATCAAACCTTTAGAGACTTGTCTGTACGAGGCAGATGACTGTGAGGTGTAGAAGAAAATTTCGACAAAATGAGAACTGATTTGCTGTTGAACGTACTTCAACATATGGAACTGGCCTATTGTTAAAGAATAGCACTTAAAGGTTAACTTAGAGTTAAACGAAACGTGATAACCATTCTCATTCACGAAATGAGACGAGTCTCGTCTTATCTTGTATGGATACGGTCATACCAGATACCAGCAATGCAAAGTCACACAAAAGTTCAAGAACCAACCAAGAAAAACATATTTCTTATTTTTAATTATTCTCATCACTGCCTAGTCAGGAGATAATGGCATGTTTGTTTTGTCCTCTTTTCTTTCGAATATCACCACGGTGCTCTTCGAAAAAAAACAGTTATGTACAGCATATAATAATATTAATATCACAATATCATGTTATCATGTTATTTTATGTAGGGTTTCTTTAGTAAGGTTTAATTCTAAACTTTAGGTGCTGCTTGCATTGTCATGTGAGAACGCTATAAGAACTAAATTTAACACATGCACATTTTACCACATGGTTTCACCAATGTCCTTCAGAGGAACTGGTTATATAAATAAGAAAAATGCGTAATTTATTTTTTTGGTTAATTAGAGCCGCTTACTTGTTACTTTAAGTAACCTCAACCACGTGGAAGAATGATGGTTGATGAAAGTGATGAAGGGACACTCACAAAGAACATCCACGCTCAGGCAGGGATTCGAAGCCAGAACACCTGGTGTCCGGACGCGTTGTGCTAAACACTCCGCCACGAAGACTTTCATTCAACCAGTGCTCGAAGTGGAATTTCCTGTATGTGTTCACTCGCAGAAAATAGGTTGGGTCGTGGGGAAGGGGGAGCTTGTGTGCTAATTGCTTGCTCTAACAAAACCAAAATGTCACCTCACATCTTTTGTAAAAATTCCACAGCAAGTTAGAAGAGAAAGATATGTTGCACAAAACTGGAGCTGAGAGCAAACATGTTTTTATTTTCCTGATTAGGCAGAAAATCATGTCGCTTGGGACCGATCTCTTACCTGTCAAAAATACAAATGTAAAAATCTTGAAAAATTGAACGTTGGATTCCGCGAGTTGTATTTCAAACTCATTTGTAACTTACAAATCGCAAGAGCTTGAAAACAAGTTAAAAATTCTGCATGAACGTTGATCGAAAGACAAGTAGGTTTTATAACTTTTCTGTATTGAATTTAACTGCAATAAACTTGAAAGGCGTCTTCATCTCAGAGATTTAAAAAAAAAAAAAGAATCACAGTCGTACTTATAATAAGTATTTGTGCGTCATCTATCACAAAAACACGTACATTAAATGTACGGATAATGTTACGTATTACTTCAAAGCCTCATTATTGCTCTGACCGTAAACAAATTATGGTTAATTTTCAATTTTGTGAATTATAAATAGAATACCTTTTACTCTCGTAACGTATTCAAAGACAACGAAATTTGAGGAAATCAGTGGAATGCATATTTATTTCTAATTTTGTTAATAATTTTACCAATTTGATGTATTCGTAAATGATCCTTGGTATTCTGTTGTCTTCATACATTACCTATTTACCATTGCCTATATACTTATGGTAACTCCTCCCCCTTCTCCCAATCTGAGCCGTAGCTACGGGAGTGAAGGGGTGGTCTCCAATTGAACAAATAAACAAGTTAGGAAAGAGTTGTTATTTACACCTTTTGAGATTTGTACAGTCGACGGCAAAGGTAACAGTATGCAAATTGTCCACAGCCATCTTTTTCTTTATCTTCTTCATTCTACATGTTTCAAGTGAATTGGGGGAGGGGTCTAAGGCGCCACGTACAGAAGGCGCCACTCAAAGCTCTCTGCTCTTTAAGACAACAAAGTCATAATATGCGACCGAGAGTAAACACTAACTGAGATAGTGAATAGATCAGGAAGGATTACATGATCTATCAATATTGTGACTTGATAAATAAATTGCAAAAGTGTTCAATTCTTATAGGATAGTATGTTATTTTGCTTAATTGAAACCAAGAAAAGTTAAATTAAAATTATTTTCCTTCTGATATACCAGTCGGGTTTCATATCAATTTTGTGAATTTTACTTAGAATAATGTGTAATACATAGTTTATAATGATATTATTTTTTCAGAGTTGAATAATTTCAAATTACAAATGTATCTACTGAGGGCATGCTGCACGCACTCTGCATTATTAATTTTATTTTTTTATTTTGATTCCTAACCTTTTCTCTCGTTTTATTTAGTAGTAATAGTACGGTTGCAAAGATGTTCTTCAGACATTAAGATGCAACTGAAACATTCTTGTATGTGCTAAACCTTTTTTTAATCTGAAATGCAAACTACGAAACTTGCAATAGCCTACTTTTTATTAGGTTTTAACTGTCGCCTCGGCTACGGCTACTTATTTAACGTGCCTGACGTCAGTCTGGATCTACATTACAATGGTAATGTCAAACCCACAAAACAATTAAACAAATAAACAAAAGGCAATCATTAACAACCTATTTACCTTTTGTCCCAGGGTAAGTGCCATCAGTTGGAGCCCAAGAGATTACATAGGGTAGAACGAATCACACTACAGGGTTAGTTCTATATATATACTGTAATTTCTATAAAAGAGCACATGCATAAACATTACATCATTGCCCCTTTCACTCATACTTTCACTCTCGCATTCATTTCTCGGCAATCCAAAATACATTAGTAATTAATACAATAATAGTTCGGCGGCATGTTTACAGTTAGCTACATTAATTTAAACAGTTCTTAATTTGACATGTTGTTGTTGAATGAATGTTAATCTATATATTGTTAATTTTGAGGTTAACGAGGATCACTGATATATAATTATGTTGACAATTTATAGCGTCGTACAATCTGAATATTAAATACTTTGGATGAATGGATAATTGAACGCTGTACGGTTTTACATGTTAAAATGATAGTTGATGCAATTTAATCACCGTAATAAGCAATGTCTTGGTAATGTTTACGTAATTAGCGAGTTCATTGGATGTCACGACGGGGCGAACGAAGCTTATCATTTTCACGTCCATTCCGGCTTACCTTTGTCGGCTCAGGCTAAAGTCCTCGTGGTGAAGTCGTGGATGTTTGTGGCGAGGTCAATAGGTAGCTTCCGGGCGATAAGATAGGATCTCCGCATCTTCCTAGGTGGTAACTGGGTTGGACGCCCCCCAGCAGGGCCTTTCTCTGTCTCTACTCCATATTGATAGTACACTGACACGTGCGAAATAACACAACACGGAACGGTGCGACACAAAGCGGATACTTTCGCGGGTGGTTCTCGAGAGATTGACGATGATAACACGTCGAAGAAAATCTGAGTAAAACTGGTTGATAGCGCGTCGAAGAAAATCTGAATAATACTGTCTCTTCCGCTTCTCTGCTCGTCTATTTATTTGTTATTCAAAAGGTCTGTTACGGTACCCTCTCTGTCCAAGCGTTGCTAAATTGTCATCAAATCGTAGGCTCTTGTCCTGCTATCTTCGCCCGTATAATTGGAGTTCTTTGACCCTTTCAAAAAGCACCTCGAAGAGAGGTTAGCCTAAGATCGGGCCTATTGTAACCTGCACGTTCGTTCCGAAGACCGTGCCAGGAAGTCTGTAGCTATTGTTATCCAGTCTAGCTGTTTAACCTTTAATATCGGGCTTAATTTATCTCCTATCAAATTCTGCTTTGGGGATTTCGTCGATGATAATCTGCTGCTGGGCTGTATTTAATTTCAGTTGAATCTGACCATTGGTAACAAAGTTGTATTTTTATATTTCTTTACCCGAGGCTCGACCTCTTCTCTCGGGAAACAGGCTAGTCCTTCGCACTCTGCCGTCCAAGTCCCGGTGAACAGCAACAATCCAATGCATATTATTGCTTATTACGATGATTAATTGATTTACCTGCTAATTAGCAAGATTTTATCGTTATAACATTCCCCTCTCCTTACACATGAATTTTTTCTGAGCTTAAGACTATACGCGAAGGAGAAATTCATCAAAACACAATTAATAATTAACGTTAAATCTTGCCTAATTGTTACACATAGGCGCTCGAATAGGGACTCGAACCCTGGAATATATAGTTGTCTCTTTCTCTATAGACTAAATTGCACTTTTCAATTAATTTTACATCATTACCTTTAATATTAACCAAACATAAAATTGCAGGATTACTCAACATTCATTTTCAGTTCTTGACTCTGTAACATTGATCATTTAACAAACACCTTGCTAACACTTACGAGAATTATCCTATTATGTATGCATATACCTATGTAAACTTACTACATTCACACTCTAAGTTATGATGAAAATTCACTCTTTGAGATATAGTTCAGAATTATTGAGTTAATACATAAAATATTTCTTATCATCAATTCAAACCATTTAAAATACATGTTTCTTTACTAAATAATATCTATTCTGGGTAATAAGAATATAAATAATACGTTATTAATGTTGGCATAAACATAACATGATATATACTCAGATATTGATATGTATATAGATATATATATATATATATAAGTTCTCAGTTTTTGAATATTAATAATAATAATATCATAATTGTGTTAAATTATTTACACGAGTATGCGGAATAATTTACAAGTTCAAAGGCTCTTTCGATGTTCAATACTCTCTCCGCCGACACGAGCCGAGCTGTCGTCGGAGGGTGTTAGTTTTCCGCTCTTGCGCCGTGGCTGTTATCCCAACGAGTACCTGACTGGTAATCTGGCGCGTTGGGATTGAGTCCCCTACTCGTTGATGGTTGAGGCCATTGTTCGTCAGTCTCTTGCTTCTCATTGTTGTAGGCGGTTCTTACTAAATGAATAGCTTGTGTTCTGCCTTCTTCCATACGATTGTCTTCCTCCTCGCGTGAAAATCGTATGTCGCCACGCCCTCGGTAACCTGCGTTTGTGTTCTGTCCGCCTCCACGGTAGTTTCCTCGATACGAGCGTTTGGTATCCCTGTCTCGCTGTCTTGGAGGACTGTACTGCGATTGTTCTTGTCGATTGAATTGTTGTCGCCGTCCATTGTATGTATTGCGTGTAGTCGCCATTTGCACTCGTGGAAAATTTTCTCCTCTCTTCCTATCAAAATTATTATTCCCTCTTCTGCTTGATTGATCTTCCCATCGACGTTTCTCGTTCTCCTTCAGCAAATCCATGTCTTCAAGGATAAGCGACATTCGGTCAAAATTTTCTAACACATCTCCTGTAAGCTGTCTCTGTACGTAGCTCGGGTACATAGCTCTGATAGCCGTGAGGATTTCTATCACTTCGGTTCCGGGCTTAAGCGAACGGAATTCATTCACCCTCTGCCAGAAAAACTGTTTGTATGTGAGCTTTCCGTTGACGTCGTACCGCTTGTTTCTTAACTGGGTAACCTTCCTCTCTACCAATGATCTGCACTGAAATTGTTCAATGAAAGCTTTTTCGAAGGTGCTAAAGGTCTTGAACGCTGGTACCTGGTGGTCTAACCAAATGCGTGCGGAACCGCGAAGAAGTTTCTGGATGAGCTTCAGGTGATCCTCTTCGTGAATCCCATATAAAATGCAATCTCTTTTGAATTCTTGAAGAAACGTGGATGGCAAAGTTTCTGTCTTCTCTTGGTCGAAAATCATAAAGTTGTCCAGTGAAAACTTCGAGAAGATGGCACGCCTGCCTATTTCCGAGGTGGCTACACTGGTCTGTACTACGGAGTGGACTCGCGAGCAACTGCTATCCTGCTCCATGACGTCATCGCCTGTGGCTTGACTCCCCGATCGAGATGGCTGCTGCGCTAATGTCGCCAGGGGCGTTAATTCTCGCTGTTCTTCCTCGTTCCTCGTTCGTGGTGACGTAATAACGATTGAAGAAGTCTCTCTCTGCATCGTTTCTTTGATTCGTGTGACGTCTTGGCGTAAGTCTTGTGTCATGTTTTTTATCTTCCTCCATTGCTGTTCTTCCGAGGTCATCTTTGTTTCGATTTGTCCAAATCTTTCTTCCACCATTCTGGAATCCGCTGCAAGTCGACGATCAACCATTCGGAATTCCTCTTCTATTCTCTTTTCTACGTCATTCTTCTTTTCTTCTATCTTCTCTCCCAGGTGTGCCAGGTGTTCATGGATCTGCCTGACTTCAGTTTCCACTGTTTTTTCCAGGTTCTCAATGTCTTTCGAGTTATCACGATGTCTTTCAACACACTCTTCTTGGGCTTTTTCTATTTTCTCATCATTCCTTTTTAATGCTTGTAGAAACTGATCCATCATCTCTCGGTGTTGTTGTTCTTTCTCTCTTCTTCGCAATTCTTTTTGCTTTTCTTTCTCTTCTTCTTCCAATTTCCTCTTCCTTTCTTTCTCCTCTTTTCGACGTTCTTTCTCTTGTTCTTCCAATTTTCTCTTCTCCTCTCTCTCTTCTTCTTCCAATTTTCTCTTCCTTTCTTTCTCCTCTTTTCGACGTTCTTTCTCTTCTTCTTGTTGCTTCATCATCGTAGTGAAGAGCGCCATTATCGCTTGAACATCCATGGTGCCTTGGGTTGGTAACACTGCCGTTGGTTGCTCACTTTCAGGGATAACGGTATTCTCCGGAGCACGGTTGCTTTCTCCTCCCTGGTCGCCTTCCAGTAACGTCACTTCCTCTCCTTCCTTTAGATTGTCCATTTCTTCAATCTTCTTCCTTTGTCGAGTTATTCTCTCCATCACCCTTCTCCTCGGTCGTTATTCTCTCTCTCTTCTTCCTTGGATTCGATGCGTTCTCGCAGCGAGATATAAATTTCTCTTTTCTTTTTCATAAATAGACCCTACGGGGTTTTGCGTCTTCCCCCTTACCATCCTCGATCGATGCTTTATCCTTATCGCCGCATAACAATCCAAAATCTCTCGCTATGTAAATTACTTTAACCATTGTTACTTCACACCCACTATATATATATTGCACAAACAATTAAATACTCAATTCACATGCTAACTATGCGTAAATACACTTAAATACTCTAAACTAGAAAATTACTGATTATAGCAACACAAAGAACTAAACGCTTCATACTCTAGGTGTCCTGCGTGGTATTTTTTTAACTGCAATAAGTGATTAATATTTGATTTTCTACCTCTATCAATCTCTTGGTTCCTGTCGAAGGCATGTAGGCACATAGCTCTATAGCTGAATAATTATGGCACAATAAACTCATTTTTTGCGACTATTAATAACTTCCTTCCAACTATCGACACTTATTTAAACTTCGGGCCTACTCGGGCCTAATTATCGCATATTCGGGCCTACTCGGACCTACACGTCGAATGTTCGGGATTACTCATCGAACCTACATGTCACATGTTCGGAATTACTCGTCGAACCTACATGTCGCCATGTTCGGGATTACTCGTCGAATATACATGTCACTTTGTTCGGAATTACTCATGGAACCTACATGTCATTTGTTCGGAATTACTCATCGAACCTACATGTCGCCATGTTCGGAATTACTCATCGAACCTACATGTCACAATGTTCGGGCTTACTCGTCGAATATACATGTCACTTGTTCGGAATTACTCGTCGAATCTACATGTCACAATGTTCGGAATTACTCGTCGAACCTACATGTCACAATGTTCGGAATTACTCGTCGAACCTACATGTCACAATGTTCGGAATTACTCGTCGAACCTACATGTCACAATGTTCGGAATTACTCGTCGAATCTACATGTCACAATGTTCGGGATTACTCGTCGAACCTACATGTCACATTGTTCGGGCGCCATCTTTTAATTGACGCCTCGGCTACGGCTACTTATTTAACGTGCCTGACGTCAGTCTGGATCTACATTACAATGGTAATGTCAAACCCACAAAACAATTAAACAAATAAACAAAAGGCAATCATTAACAACCTATTTACCTTTTGTCCCAGGGTAAGTGCCATCAGTTGGAGCCCAAGAGATTACATAGGGTAGAACGAATCACACTACAGGGTTAGTTCTATATATATACTGTAATTTCTATAAAAGAGCACTTGCATAAACATTACATCATTGCCCCTTTCACTCATACTTTCACTCTCGCATTCATTTCTCGGCAATCCAAAATACATTAGTAATTAATACAATAATAGTTCGGCGGCATGTTTACAGTTAGCTACATTAATTTAAACAGTTCTTAATTTGACATGTTGTTGTTGAATGAATGTTAATCTATATATTGTTAATTTTGAGGTTAACGAGGATCACTGATATATAATTATGTTGACAATTTATAGCGTCGTACAATCTGAATATTAAATACTTTGGATGAATGGATAATTGAACGCTGTACGGTTTTACATGTTAAAATGATAGTTGATGCAATTTAATCACCGTAATAAGCAATGTCTTGGTAATGTTTACGTAATTAGCGAGTTCATTGGATGTCACGACGGGGCGAACGAAGCTTATCATTTTCACGTCCATTCCGGCTTACCTTTGTCGGCTCAGGCTAAAGTCCTCGTGGTGAAGTCGTGGATGTTTGTGGCGAGGTCAATAGGTAGCTTCCGGGCGATAAGATAGGATCTCCGCATCTTCCTAGGTGGTAACTGGGTTGGACGCCCCCCAGCAGGGCCTTTCTCTGTCTCTACTCCATATTGATAGTACACTGACACGTGCGAAATAACACAACACGGAACGGTGCGACACAAAGCGGATACTTTCGCGGGTGGTTCTCGAGAGATTGACGATGATAACACGTCGAAGAAAATCTGAGTAAAACTGGTTGATAGCGCGTCGAAGAAAATCTGAATAATACTGTCTCTTCCGCTTCTCTGCTCGTCTATTTATTTGTTATTCAAAAGGTCTGTTACGGTACCCTCTCTGTCCAAGCGTTGCTAAATTGTCATCAAATCGTAGGCTCTTGTCCTGCTATCTTCGCCCGTATAATTGGAGTTCTTTGACCCTTTCAAAAAGCACCTCGAAGAGAGGTTAGCCTAAGATCGGGCCTATTGTAACCTGCACGTTCGTTCCGAAGACCGTGCCAGGAAGTCTGTAGCTATTGTTATCCAGTCTAGCTGTTTAACCTTTAATATCGGGCTTAATTTATCTCCTATCAAATTCTGCTTTGGGGATTTCGTCGATGATAATCTGCTGCTGGGCTGTATTTAATTTCAGTTGAATCTGACCATTGGTAACAAAGTTGTATTTTTATATTTCTTTACCCGAGGCTCGACCTCTTCTCTCGGGAAACAGGCTAGTCCTTCGCACTCTGCCGTCCAAGTCCCGGTGAACAGCAACAATCCAATGCATATTATTGCTTATTACGATGATTAATTGATTTACCTGCTAATTAGCAAGATTTTATCGTTATAAGGTTTTTCTTTGTCTGCGCATTTCAAAATTTGTAGGATGTAAATACCACAGGACGAAGGGCGCTTCATGGTGCTGGAGGAGGGGGAAAGACAGTACACCACAATCCTCCCGAGGGGGGGTAAAATATCTAGCTGCGAGGCTGAACCTTTACTTGTATCAGTTCAGTATTTTTAGAGGAACGCACATTTGACATTAACATCCTCTAATTATGTATGTTGCAAACCAATAACATTAATTAGAGGAAACAGGTATTTTTAAGTATAATCCTGCTATGAATCTTCCAGAAAGATTCGTATTGCAAGTGGACACAAAATTTCTTTACAAGAAAAAAAAACAATTTAATGTATAACATTTAGTGTAGAGCTGACACTTTAAACTGATTATTAGTGTATAATCATTTTCAATTAAAGGAAATAATTTCTTCGAATTCTGCATTGATAATAACAAAAAATATTCAAATTATAGAAGGGGAAACTTATTTTCCTGGTTGGGAACTAAATTAAGGATTAGAGGCTGGGAAAGGAAATGTAGAGACAGGGGAAATTCCCTGGCTTCATCCCCATTCAGTCTAGTGGTGGTATCACCCCTGCAGCAAACGCACCCTATCTCTCCCCCAGTAATTGTATCAACTGCTCTTGAGACATATTTCTAACATGTGTCTTGTTTCTATTTTGAGGAAAATTCTACGTGTGAGCCAACTGGAATGCCTTGAACTCAGCCAACATTGATTCTATCTGAGAAGAGAGTGGTGATCCAGCCCTGTGGCAGATGATGTTGGAAGCCTACATCCCAAGAGAAGTGTTTCCGAAGAAGCGATTAGCCAATTTCCCGTGTTGTGCGAAAGAATTTGTAATGTTATTGGATAATATAATTGAAATTACAATGTGTCAGATATATTTTCTTTCAATAGTTATGCGAGGGTCATTCGAAAACAAGAGTGCATAAGTAAATATACATGTAAGAAAAGCATGAAGCAGCAAGAATTCTATGCTTGCATCAAAGAGCATAGGTACGTTTACCAATATGTTCTCCTAATGAACTGAGTTTTAGATATAAGGTAGGCGCAGGTTAACTGTTTCGAATTTTTGATGCAATTTACAGTAATCATTGCCATGTTTAAGAAATATATATTGCATTGTTGCAGGTCATTTCTTTGTTTTATCTAAGCCAAAAAAAGTGTTAGAAACTTTAGTTTTTTATAAAATGTTAGTGTTTTTGAGCTGATAACTGTTTATTGATGAAAGTGTCATCAAACTGCGTGCCCAAGGTTAAAAATGAAATTAATAAAATTTACAGCAGTGGCGGCGATTAGGGTATGTGACGGGGCGGGGAGGGACAGTGGCTCCCCACTTTTTGCTCCTTCACCATGATAAACCTCCCGCACCCAAGTTTTGGCATCTTGCCTCCTCAGTTTTGGAACCAAATCGCCGCTCCTGCACAACAGAATTAGACGTTATATGTAATTACAAATAATAAATAAAGGTAAAAGGTAAAGTGTTCCCCTGTGCATAGCACCACGCCATGAAGGCGTATAGGGGGTGTGGGGGTAACGCCCCACACTTTCTTGATCCGGTCGTGAGTGGGGGTGATGTGATCAGCATCACGCCCCTGACCGCCTTTACCCCCCCAGGGTTTCCCCCAGGTACCCATGTTATTCGACGCTGGGTAGGCGCCGGGGCCGCTTCCACCGTTAGAAAAGTTCCCGGATTTGAACCGGCCGGGGATCGAACCCGGGACCTTTAGCATGGTAGTCAGACGCGTTACCGACTGAGCCACCGCATAGTCTTCACAATGATCTAATGATCGCTTTGTGGGGCTTGCTTTTACATGTACACACAAGTTCCATGTACACACAAGCTCTGTTCTAACACTGGACTCCGTAACAATATATCCATTTTGTGCCAAGCGTGCTTATTTCTCTACAACAAAATTATTTTGCTTCTTTACTATAACAAAGCTCATTTAATATTCTCTGTAAGACTGAAATGAGTGTAAACAATCCTGTTGTTTATTCATGGCGCATGTAAGAATCCTGAACGTTGGAATGTAGTTAGTGCATGTGAAAAAACCATACCATCCAACTTGGTTGTTATAAGTTATGGGACCTTATATTATGAACTGTTCAGCGCATATTCATGGACACAATATCACCGGAACCAACAAATAGGAAATGAACCGTTTCTAAGTACTCACCTGATTTTGTATAGATTAACTTAATTCTTGCAGTGCACCATGATCCACAATGCCAAAAAGGTAGGCAAAAATAGAAATTTTTACTTTTCGGTAAGGAAATAAAACGCGCACAGTTTTATAAACAACTAAATGGGACATAAAACCAAAATATAATTTTCCCTCTAGACTGATTATGTTGTTTTCGGATCGCAAAATGGCGGTTCCTGAAAATGGAATTCTTGCATAATATTTTGTACTTATTTTTAAAACTTGTTGTAGCAATATTATTTTCGCCGGACAATACAATTGTGCTAAGTAGACTCCCAGATTCTAACTAATGTACATAAAGAGAACATAAATTTTAATGAAAATATACTATAATGTATTTATTTTTGGCTTCAAAATACAACAAAAGTTATCTTGATTTAACATAGCTTTCGTCACTATTTCCAGCGACGATTTCTACTGCAAGCGATACTTTGAGGTATTGTGAAACCGACAAGCGAGAAAAGTTTTGTTACTTTTTGCTTGAAAGCGTGTTCCGCATGGGTCATCTGGAAACCCTGAACAAAATGTGAACACGTGAGTGGCGTGTGAACGCTGTGAAGTGTGAATCCCACTATTTCGCTATCAGTTGTGTAGTGTAACAGAGATTTATCCACAGCTTCCAACACCCCTTAGCAACATCCCTACAATTTCATCAACAGACCCAATTTATGGTCATTTTAGCTAAATGGACCTATACACACTTCTAAATTCGAATTTACACCCTCTAAATTCGAACTTACACCCTCAAAAATACGGAATCACACCATCCTGAATTCCAACTTACATCCTCCTAAATTTGAATATACACCCTCCTAAATTCGAGCTTACACCCTCTGAAATTCGAAATTACATGCTTCTAAATTCGAACTTATGCCCTAATAAATTCCAACTTACATCCTCCTAAATTCGAATTTACCCCCTCCTAAATTGGAACTTACATCCTCCTAAATTGGAACTTACATCCTCCTAAATTCGAACTTACATCCTCCATAATTCGAATTTACACCTTCCTAAATTTGAACTTAAATCCTCCTAAATTCAAATTTACACTCTCCTAACTTCGAATTCAGATTCTCCTAAATTAGAATTTACAACCTCCTAATTCGAATTTACACCCTCCTAAATTAGAATTTACACCCTCCTAAATTAGAATTTACACCCTCCTAAATTCGAATTTACAACCTCCTAAATTCGAATTTACAAGCTCCTGAATTCGAACTTACATCCTCCTAAATTAGAATTCACATCCTCTTCAATTAGAATTTACCCCTTCCTAAATTCGAACTTACATCCTTCTAAATTCGATCTTACATCCTCCTAAAATAGATCTACACCGTCCTAAATTAGAATTTACACCCTCCTAAATTAGAATTTTCACTCTCCTAAATTAGAACTTACTTCCTTCTAAATTCGAATTTACACCCTCTCACATTCGAACTTACACCCTCCAATATTCGAATTCACATCTTCCTAAATTCGAATTTACACCTTCCTAAATTTGAACTTATATCCTGCAAATTCGAATTTTCACTCTCCTAAATTCGAACTTACATCCCCCTAAATTCGAACTTACACCATCCTAAATTCGACCTTTCTGCTTCCTCCACCTCCTCTGTGTAATGCGACTGAAGTTTTGCTGTCTGAATATTTAACCCGGTAGGACTCTCACTCGAACGCAATGAACCGTGCTGGGTTCCATCACCTAAAAGCAAAATTATGTTTTTAAGTCGGAATTAGGCTATAGTTGTTACAAAGCATTTGAATACATTTACTGATGAAACTAATTTTACTAACTTGGAACATGAAAATGATGAAATTGACAAACTAAAACGTATGAGCGCGCATTGAAAATTACCCAGGCAGAGTTTCTACGGCCCTGTGAAGGGAACCAATGAAGTGTCACAGCTGATTCAACGTCACAACAATCGGAAGGGATCACTGTAGAAAGGCACTGAAGGGTGGCCTCGGACACTCATTGGAAATGATTAAAATGCATATTTCAAAATCGCCTGAGTAATTTTTACCAATACGCTGGTCTTTACCAGTTAACGGCGGTGCGTTATGGAAATCAACAGAACGTCCTTCGTGAAAAATCTGGGAAGTTTGGAGCGATCAAATTAAGCATTTGTTTCATTCGTGTTAGATTCTAAAAATACTGTCATAGCACTATCTCTGATGATTGTGTTGAGAAGAATAGTATTGATGTGTCGTGGATCTGCGGCAAAATATTTTAAAGCTATGAAAAGATAAATTTCTTTAAAAATAATTGCAGTTGGATCGAATAGAATGTGCTTGCTTGCACTTGTACTCTATGCTCTCTGAAAAGTGGTGTCAGTTTTGAAAAAAAAGAAGCGAGGGAAATAAATAAAAAGGAACTCGCATTCGCAACCAAAATACATATAAAGGAGATGGAAAGGCATCGTAAACAACGAATAAATACGTGTTCCTTAAAATATATCAAATTATCGTAGAAGTAATTTGATAAGAAATATTTGTTTTCATGGCGTTGAACATTTATTCTGAAAAAAATAATTTGAACCATACTTTTTACTATTATTATTATTATTATTATTATTATTATTATTATTCAGTGCAAGCCTCAGCTACTGGACGGGTCACAGGTGGCGGATAGTGGAACCTCCCTCAGATATGAGGGGGAGCTGCGAGAAAGGGGAAACACAAATAAGCAGTACCGAACCGAGGCGACAAAGCTATCAGGGTGTGGAGGGTATCCAGTGGGATGGATATACTCAGCAAATACCACAGATACCCATCGACAGCCTTGTGACATGGCGAATAAACACCTCCATAAAAGTGTTTGTCCTTACTGCTATGTGGGCCTGGAGGGATCCAGAAAAGCTAAGGGAGTTGGAATCCTGACAGAAAACAAGGGTGTACCTGAGAACCTACAGGTGGCAGCCCCACAACTCGGGGGTAGGCTGTAACAGGCCCGATTAGCCGACAGCCGAAAACAAAACAAAATCCAGCTAAGAAAGAAGCAGGCCGGACTTGAAATTGGAGACGACACGGGCTACCAATAGGGACATTTAATATTGGAACACTGACAGGAAAGGACTGAAGAAACTGTAGATCTGATGGAGAGAAGAGGGATCGACATCTTTGGAATGAGCGAAACGAAATGGAAAGGAAGAGGAGAAATGAAATTGAGGCAGGAACTGAAGAGGGAGACGAAGTGGGGTTGGATTTGTAGTCAGAAGTGGAATAAGTGAGGAAGTAGAAAAGGTAAATCACAGAATTATAAAACTAAAAATGAATGTAAGAGAGCAAGTAATAGAAACAATTCAAATGTATGCCCCACAAACAGGATGCACATATATACGCACACCTCCAATTTCTAGATATAACAAAATCCTGTTTCATCAAATATTTCCAATAATGTTGCATTAGTTAGCTAATTGCATTATTCTTTACTGCAAATGCTTCAAATATCCATTGAACAAAACAACATTTTCACGTCAGTTAAAAAAAAAAAATAATATATGTGTTGTGTATAAGAATGTTACGAATGCTCACATGTAACATACAAAGATTATTAAAGTGCTAAAATGGCATTGAATGGTATTGTATTTCTCCATATTAACATATTTCTTTTAACGTGTACAACTCAACCATAAACTTACCACTTCCGGTAATTACAACAATTGAAGTATCTTATTCCAACGTATTATGTCTGTTTTTTTTAAGGTTTCTACAGAATTAATATTTAAAAAATAATATTTTTAAATATTTTCATGTGTTTACACACATAAACTTGAGATTTCGTTTTAAGTTTACATGCATATATAGGCTCATAGAGACAGGACCTACAGTTTTAAAGCGAGATCCGAGACACTTTGTGCCTCTACCGGGTATAGGAGTGTAAGGAGAGTTTGGCAACTACTTTAATCATATCGAATTTTCTATGATCCAACAAAACACTGACCAGTCTCAAGTCTGGACTGAGTCACTTTTTTAAAAAAAGAATCATTCAATAGACTCGGGAAGTGTGAGAGAAAGTTGCAGGTCCCAAGGAAGAAAAATGTGTTCGCGATTAGGACATAGTCCTTCGAGTATATTCCTGTTCAGGCAGCAAGTGTTCGCAATTAAGACTGTTCGCAATTAGGACATAGTCCTTCGAGTATATTCCTGTTCAGGCAGCAAGTGTTCGCAATTAGGACTGTTCGCAATTAGGACGACACCTTTTAGGTTACCACATTCATCAAAAAAAGAAAACAATTACTCTCTCTCTCTCTCTCTCTCTCTCTCTCTCATGTGAGTGCTCTCACTAAGTTCTCAAGTAAATGTTGAACCCAAACAATGTAATTAAGCAACTTATCTGTCTGAATAAATGTATTGTTTGAGTGAATTATGGTGTCCTATTTTGAATAAATGAGGTTAGTTCGTTCGAGTATTAAGGACCTCTTATGGGCTGATTCTGGTAGGAGTTCAGCCCCGAAAGGCTGTTGTATATAATAGATTCAAGATTCAGTCCCCACAGATAAAACCGCGGACATTCTACTGTAACCACGTTATCGGATTCGAAAGGCAAAGATATTAGACATTACAACAGCCGACATTTCCTTAACGCCACTTTTTTTCATTTTAGGTTAATCCAAACGAATATGATGCGTTGATGAAATTAATTAAGAACAAGTTCAAAGTGAAAAATCGTCTTGCTTGTAAAAACCATGTAATTTAGTTTCATAAGAAATTGTGTGTTCAAGGACTCAGCGAAGACGTAGTGGTCACGTCGTCGCCTTGTAATCTAGTGGACCTGAGTTCGATATCCATTGGAGCCACATTGAATGTGGTTCGGTTTAAACTGTAGGTCAAATGCCGATTAACCTAACTGTGCATGAAGTGGACTTAAAAAAATAGAAACATAAATTGTAGGATATGTAGCCTATTCATTAATACTGTAAAACTTTTTACATGCTGATCTAAAAACACTAGCAGGTAGATCTGCATATGAATATTCTGTAATCAATGATAAAGCTGTTTTCTGCTGAGTGGTATTGATTCTTGAGACAACTGCTCTGAGTGAATATTGGAGATTTTTATGAACTTTAATTTTTCTATCACACTTTCCCAGCTTTTGAATTCCCCAACAAAATGCCATGTCCATTTGTTCCCAAATCCGCCCGCGCGCGCGCGCGCACACGCACACACACACACACACACACACACACACAAACACACACACACACGCATATGTATGTGCGTGAATGTGAATGGCGTGCGTGTGTGTGTGTGTGTATAGTCTTACATAGTTTGATATAATTTCTGTATAGTTATGTATTATAGGTTACTTAATAATTACAATAATTTTGCAATAACCTGATAGAAAAGGACACTGGTTACATATACTGCAGAAATATCAAGAAAAAGTTATACGCTTTCCAGCATGAGACTCGAACCAGCTTATCTCGTAATACCAGTCTAAAGCCTGACACTTTAGACAGCACTGCCACGGCAACAGAATGTCTCAAGTAGCAATCTATTATATGTAGATGATGCCAAACTGTATAAA
Organism: Lepisma saccharinum; assembly: GCF_977018435.1. Taxonomy (NCBI): domain Eukaryota; kingdom Metazoa; phylum Arthropoda; class Insecta; order Zygentoma; family Lepismatidae; genus Lepisma; species Lepisma saccharinum. The sequence continues at coordinate 44,555,321 of NC_139249.1, forward strand.
GAAATAAATTCTATTAATGATTGTTATTTATTACAGAAGGATTTAAATTGCATAAACAAATGAATGCAAAACAATCAATTTCAACTAAACGTAAATAAAACTAAATTTGTAAGATATACCAGAAAAACACAATATACAGTCTATAATTACAAGGTTAACAATGTACCAGTACAGAATGTGAGTTATGTTGATTGGTGTTTTAAGTCCAATTTATGCACAGATAGGCTAATCGGGACTGGACCTACAGTTTAAAGTGGGATCCGAACAACTGTGTCAGCGGCGGCGCCAGGATTAATCATCTAGGGCTGCTGAAAGAAATTTAGGGGGTGCGATACTGAAAATAAAGAAAACATGAGACACGTATCTAACCTTTCAAAACTGAAGGAGCAAGGTGCCAAAACTAAAGGGGGCGGACTCTGTGCCCCCTTGTCCTTCCCTTGGACGTCCATGATGATACGTATTAAGTCTTATACTCCAAGAAAGTGGTCGTACAGTGTAAACATTCAAATACACGTTGCAGTCTTATTGAACTATGTAGTAAAATAATGGGCGTGCGCATAAAGGAAAGGGGGGGGGCAATCCCCCCTAATCATGGACACCCGCAGATTTTTTTCACGGAGGGGCAAGCAAAGTTTTTTTTTCGGAGAGGTAAACGAGGCATATTACCCCGATAATAGTGATGCTCCTTAATAAAACCACTTGAATTTGTAATTATTGTGTTCCTGCATTCTCATTATAATAATTAATGTAAATTACTGTGACTGAAATCAATTTGCACATGAGAAATATGTACTTTTACGTTGGCATTCGTTTTCTTAAGGAAAGATGTGGCCGTCCTTGCCCCCCTTACAGCCCCTATGCTTTCTCCTAGAAATTTAGTGTAGAGAAATCTTATCGTCGTAATTAAACGATATTTTGTTCTTAAAGAAAGTGAAGCATTTTCAATCTGATAAAAGTTAAAAGGAACTAAGGGAGTTGGACTTCATTATTTTCTATGAAATTGAAGTACTATATCCCTTCGTGGGTCACTCACACACGCCCCTGTTTCATACCCGTCGGTACAATTAAATAGTGAGATGAAATGAGGTTTTCTTACCCAACTGAACTTTCATCAAGACTCCCCACCCCCTCCCTAATCAGAGTGTCTGCGCACGCCTATGGTACATAGTAAGTACATAATATTTACCTTCCGTCTGCCACTTCAGGACAAAACGTAAAATGCACAGGAAGTTCGCCTTCGTTAAAATCCCTTCAGCCGCACTATCCCAGACCCCAACAGCGAACTGCCAAATTTATTCTTGAACACTGGGCCTCTTCCTAACAGTTTTTGAAAAATCCTGAAATGGTTCGTTTACCAGACATGTTACGAGGAACAAATACATAGAACATATTAACAAGAAAACTACTCTTCACGTTACAACTTGCTTTAAATAATTTCCCGAGCACGACTTGGTGATACCTTGAAAGCAGATGCAATTTTTGCTCTAGTGTGAGGAAGAACAAGTAGGTGAGAAATAAAGCCGTTTAGAAAAAAAACAACAAAAAAAAACAACAAAAAAACAACGCAGCTATCTTTGCCCTTGCCCAGATACCTTTCGTTTCGTCTCCCTTTCTCTTAGCATCACGTGTTCTATCCTGTTCGCCAACATTCGCCATTGTTGCCAATTTGTCATTCCATTCCTGGACACACTCGCGTAAACATCATTGAAAACAATTGAATAGCGCTCCAGCTCGCGGTTCACACCGTTCGACAGGAACGGTAATGTGGCAATATAGCATGGGGTAATGGTTGCTTCTTTCATGCAGTGCATGTTCATTGGCTAGCTAGTGACTAGTGTTGCCAAATGTAAATATGAAGCACTATTTCTGTTACGGGAGAAAGGCAAAATGACGGTGAGTTTTGTTGGAGTGTAAACACCATATTTTTATTTTAAGTATTTGACTGGTTTGACATTGTGTGGGTGAATTGCGTGTGTGTAAGTGAAAGTGCACGTGTTTTGTTAGTGAACGTTAAACTCCATAATGCCTAGAGTATTATTGTTCATATTTCATCACTTTAGAATTGCTCAAAAGAAATAAATTATGTGGATGCATGAGCATTTCAACCCTCGACTCCAGCACCGGCACGTGTTCTTGTAGGAATTGTACGAAGGAAGGAAGCTGTTATTTTGCTGCTTAATGCGATGCATGTTTGTTTGTTGTTGTTTTTTTAAAAAAAAATTGGCATATTTTGATGCAGGGGGTGCTCGTTCGGCGGCGCAGATCTTATGCGCAGTTGTCCGTGGATGCATGACGTCATCATCGAAACACTCGGCACGGAAAAGGCTGGTTCCTTATGCAAATATTGAGAAATATGACAACGAATATCTTCTAAAATATAGTAGCAAGGGAAATGTTACAACTTTTACTGTTAAGATTCATCCTTTCTAATCAATTTATCACAAAGTTGATTCAAATGTGTAAAATGGTTTTCAAGAAATCGTGTTACGAAGGAACCCCTGTTTTGTTCTCTCCAGGCTTCCAATGTAAGGGAGTTTTAACTTAAGCGCGTTGGATTTCTTTTTGCTCTATGTTTTGAAATAAGATTATTTTGTTGTTGTCAACTGAAATCATGCCTAAATGCTATGGAAAGCTGTGAAAACTATTATCATAAAACTAACGGAAGAAATCTAAAATATCACAGCTTGATTGATATAAAAAAAATGCGAGATTGCCCATTTTTGTGAAAAAGGCATTGTGCGAGAACTAAAAGCAGAACTTTATAATATTGTATGTAAATGTAAGGGTGTAATAAACGTGACTGCTTCCCAGGCACGTATCCAAGGGGGGGCTTAGGGGGCTCAAGCCCCCCCGAAAGTTTTCGGTTTACACCAGATAAAATGAGATTTTTTATTTCTTGTCGTGTCAAATAAAATAATGTGATGTTAATTTAAGGAGAGAAATAATTATCGAGGAAAGACAGAGAATATTCTATAACCCTGTTATTGGTAACAGCTCGTATCCAAGGTGGGAATCAGGGGGCTCAAGCCCCCCCTTCAGAAAATTTTCAATTTACGCTAGATAAAATTAGGTTTTTGGCTTCTTGAATAATATGGTGATAATTTGAGAGAGACAATTATCTAGGCAAGACGGAGAATGTTCTATAAGCCTGTTATTGTTAATAGCGCGTATCCAAGGTAGGGATCAGGTGGTTCGAGGCCCCCCCCGCTCCCCAAGGAATTTTTTTCAGTTTACACTAATAAAATTAGGTTTTTGTCTTCTTAAATAATGTGACGATAATTTTAGGAGAGAAATACTTATCAAGGCAAGACGGAGAATGTTCTATAACCCTGTTGTTGATAATATTGCACTTAAACTTTTCTTACGCTTTCGGTGTTGTCGTAGCGAACTTGAACACTATGTAGAAGAGACTTGTCAGCATTTGGAAGGTGCACAACAAAGGTAGCGTAGGGCGATTCGGATTCGTTGTAATTTTTCAATCTCTGGAAAGCGCGGGAGGGAACGTTCTTTAAAAAGAGAAGGAGTCGAACTACTGGCAATATTTACGAATCGTTTTATCTGCGAAACGTTCTAGAATATAATGAGGATATTAATACGCGGCTTCAATTTCCCGGTTGATCTGTACAACAGAATAGGTGGAGACTTCAGAGGTAAGTGTGACAATTCATACAGTCGATTAGTGATCACTCAGTGTCCATTGGTTGCTTTATAAGATCTAGTGATTCGAAAATGAAATGGACTAAATTCCGTAAAGTAACGAAGTCTACCATTAGTTCCAATTCGACAGCGGAACTTCGAGTAGTGCTACGAGTAGTTCGGGTCGAAAGCCGAAGAGATCGAAGGTCTCTCTCTCTAAAGTGAATATTTCGGCAGTATCGGGCTGGGCATTGGAGCGATTTATTAAAAAAGAAATAAGCTGCACAGATCAACTGAAAATCAAAGTTTTGAGTGATGATTTGGTTGTGCCAGGACCAAATTTTGTGTATGCAGTCCGAGAATTTTATGGCATAAAAAAATACTTTTGTTTAAGGCTACTGGGTTCGTCACACACTCAACAGACAATTTTGGACACTTGCGAGTGCTTAGGCATGAATATGAACAATTTGGTGGGTTTCGGCTTTTATAAGAACTGCAAACATGGGAGGAGAAGACACGTTAGTGGTGTTCAGGCTCGAATGAGAGAGAAATATTTGTGAACTGTCTGATTCCAGTTCCCAGCACACAGTTTGAATCTTGCGTTGTCGAGTGGATTGTGCATTCCGTGCATGTGTAACACCTTCGTAAAAACACTTCTGGTACATAGATGTTTTGATGCCTGATGAGAAGAAATGGACAAACATACATACTGAGATGGTTCCTGCACACAATATTAATGCATGGAAACAGAGGAGTTGAGTGGTAGAAAATGTCCCGATTTCACGTTCTGATTAAAATGACAGCCTTAAACAGTGGCGACGATTTGGAGATAGTTGCTCCCCATTCTTTTGCTTCCACACTATCACACTATGACCTCTTAATGCTTGTCTCCTTGTCCACCCCCCTCCCCACATTTTGGAACCCAATTGCCACCACTGGCCTTAAACATACAATTGTGATACCCCTTTAAAAAATGGTGTTCAGCCGCCGCCCCGAAAGGATTTCCTGGATACGTGCCTGCTGCTTCCCGTAAAATATCACTGCACTCTCCACGTTCTTCTTCTTCTGTCTTTTCTTTGGCGCCGTCAATAGCTTCAACACGTTGTTTTATATATATATTTGTCACATATTTGTTTTAAATAGTATTCTGCTCGTTCCGCCACCTGAACGCAGCAGCTACGGCTCAAAGAGCAGTGTAGTTACATCGGAAGAAGGCTCGGAAATGGCAGGCTTCAGAAGTTAACTCATCCAAATTAAATTAAATAGGTATGTGCTCTCTCTAAATTTAAATCATAGTTCACAAATAATTTGATTAAAAGTTTTAAAAGTATCTGTTTTATTTAATAGCGTATTAATTGGTGCATTCTTCTCCAGCATAGCCATAGGCAGTGACCACACTACGGGGGGGGGGGGGGGTCAGGAACGCCCCCCAATTCTCGTTTGACAATTTCTCTCTCTCTCTCTCTTATCTGCCCCCAGTAAAACGACAAAATAAATAAATTAGTGAATGCTCTTTTAGCCAAAATATGCATTTTTGTGTCGTATGTAACGGAATAATAAAAATGATTGCCCCGGGAAAATATGATTTACCCCTCCATCTTTACTCTTGCGCTGTCACTAGCTACAACATATTTTGATTTCTATTGTTCCCACATATTTATTTTAATTTTAGTATTGTGAATCATATTCCACTGTGTTACCTCACGTAGCCACCTCCCCCCCCACACATACGTACCACTTCAGTTGTAAGTTTTAGACTAAGCTTGTCAAATATCCACTTATATCTTTGTATTCTTGAGCCATTTAAAAAAAAAATCATTTCGCCCCTTCTTCTGGACTATTTCATAGGAATGTTTTCCCACTGGAAGCCCCTTTGCAGATCGAGATCCGGGGCTATAGCCTTCCCAAGCCAGCGTCCCCTCCAAATACTCTCTTGGCCTCATGAAAGACAAATATATGTATTTCTACGAAATATTAATTTGACTTGGCAGTTTCTCTTTTCGAACAGGAATAAGTTTTAAATTTTAATAGCTTATAAATTTACACTAGCAATTTTGAGTAAAGGTTTTGCGTAACCCTAAAAGTACATTTAGAGACTGCAAGGCCAACTCCCGATATTTCAGATATATTAATAATTTTCATCACAACGTCTCGCATATTAAAACATCGATGACAATTTCTGTTTATTTCCTTGTAATGCTGACCTCCGTGACGAAGTGGTTAGCACAACGCTTTACGATGCCAAGGGCCCCCAGGTTCGAATCCCCGCCCGGGCATGGGTCTACTTTCCTTTCTTCAATTTCATCATATCATCACGCATCCTCATCTTTGCGATTAGCCATATGTGACAAATAAGCGAAGTAAAATAAACTAAGTCTATTAATCAATTTTTTTTAAAAAAAACTCTTTAATTCTTCTTTAGCATGCCACGTTTTTGTTAAAATTATATTACGATTTGTAAAATGACGAAATTCTAAAGGAGAACACACAACTTTCTTTGTAGCGCATCGGTCAGAAAGTTTCAGGAATATGGATTTTCAAAATACATTTTTTCACATGTACTTTGCCCCCTTTTAAAAGTAGCGCGTTTTCAATTATGTTACTAATCATTAAAAGGATACCTCAATACCATCTTGGAGGATGACAATTAATATTTTCCCCCTCCTAAAAGTAATAATATACTTTCGCTCTCTGAATCTCCCATATAAATGCTAGGGGCCGTCTGCTTCAGCCGAGCTCACTGCTTCTCCGGTGACGTCACGCGTTCGTGCAAGATCGGCAATCTTCGGATGGTTTTACCTAATCTCTATATTCCTTGGTTTTGATGGGTGGCAAGTTCATAACAAAAGAAAAAGCCGCGCGGCTTATCGTCTGGTGGCAATATATGTACTTCTTATTCTTGTTGCGGAAGCCGGCATCGTATGTAAATGTACAACAAAGGCAGGCGACTGTCAGACATCACAGAGAGGCAATAATACTGCTTAAGGAGGAGTGTTTGTGGTCCAATTGTCGCTGTTTAACACGTTCGCAAGTTACAGTGTTCTACAATTTTTCACATTTTTCTGTTACAGAAAGGAAAGTAGCTCTTTCTTATTGAAATTGACCTCCTAAACACGAATACGAATTTCATTTTCTAAGATTGGCTCTTAATTTGAGTTACGGCATAATTCATGTTACCCATAAGCAATTCGTTGGCTCTTATTTTCAAGATAGCATAATTCATGTTACATAGGGCTACCATATTTTGAAATGCTAAAAAGAGGACATTTTCTTCGAAAGCCACACACACCATCAATTTATTCACAAACACGAAAACATTACATAAATCACACAATTTATCACCATGAAATAAAATATTATACTGCCACTAACCTAACCTGACTTTATAGTATTGACGTCCACCTTACTTTATCTTCATGTTCACTGCCAGATTTAGTGAAAAGCTAAGTCAGTTTTGTAGATTAAGCTTCACCTCTGACGGCTCTTTTGTGCTTTTCGCACTCGACATGTGCTTGCAAGTCTAGCCCTCATTTGCTTGCCACAGACACATATGTACATATGTACCGGGTTTACAAACCATACACTCGCCTTCAAAATCTTCTCTATCACGTCTAAAACATGAATACTTTTCTTGTAACTCATTAGTAAACTTGCACTTTCTTTTAGGAATATTAATAGCTTACATCGTGTTTTCAAACTCTAACTTCCACTTCGAAACACGAACAAACGAATGACGCGGAAATCACATCGACCGGAACTTGAAACTGTAACAACAAACTACTAATGCTTAGCGCATCGTCCAGTACTGCCAACATCAGACGTTTAATGATTCGAAAAGTTGTAACTTCGTGATCTCTGACCTATGATGATTGGATAAAAATAAAAACCCGGACATTTTAACAGAAAGTAAAAACCTGCCCGGACGCAAATTTCAGGGTCCGAAAACAGGACATGTCCGGGAAAAGCAGGACGTATGGTAGCCCTATGTTACATAACAATTAATCATAAGCAATGTGGGCATAACTTAATAAATATATTAAGAGCGCCCTCAAAAGGACGCCAGGGGGGCACTTGTGAAGAATTAATACAATTCAAATTTTGAAATTAAAGCCTTGAAACATAGAAGAGAGATGCCGTGAAAGATAGATGCAAATTAACTTAATCTGGTGATGCTTTATGATAATTCTCTTAACTGAGGGAAAGCATAACTCTGTTTCCTCCATTTGAAATACTTCCTTATTCAGCATCCTCATATTAGTAAAGATTGGGTACTCTCATTTCTGTAACAAAATGTGTTTAGAACAGTGTTATTAGTTCTCAAACCAGTGGTAGTGTCAGTCGTGCATCACATGTCGTTGCAGTTCCAGTACCAGTGTGGACGGCTTTATTGGGAGTGAACAGTTAAAATGCCACCAGGTTCATTAATGCAATGAAAAAATAATAAATTGTTTAATTTTACTTGAAATCACTATGGAAAAGTGTTCTTTACATCATTTTTGATAATTTTACGCAAGGATTAGTCCACATTTGGCGGTTTTAGTCCATATGTATGTACATATAAAGCCACTTGTAAGCACATATAAATCCCAGCCCTGGTTATTATGCATGGCGTATAAAACTCAACGTTAGATAGAGCTGAGTTCTCTAATTTCCTTGTTCTACGAACAGTTGTGCCTCGGCGCACAGTATCGATTTTTTTTTATCTAGCAGACTGGTTCTTCCGTTCTACTGCGTCGATCGCGGCAGAAATATCTGGGTTTGACTCTACAACAATGCAAAAAGAGAAAGAAAACAACAATTATCGAAAACCACAAACAGACCACTTGAAGAAACAAAAGAAGAAAAAATCATAACAACAATGCTGCCGAAAGAAAAAAAACGGCCGCTGATTTTTAGAGAGGCTTCCGCCAATATAGGAAGGTATGTATGTATGTATATTGTATCGGCATCTCTTTCAGTACTTACCTGTGGCATACAATAATAACGGTCTTACTTCAGTACCTAACATTCGGCGCTCAATTGTTTTCAGTTGAACGTAGGGGGTGCTGAAGGGGGTGCGGAAGAAAATTAAGGGGTGCGGAAGCATCCCCTCGCTCCCCCCTGGAGCCGCCCCTGACTGTGTGTCTCCACCGGGTACAGAATGTAGACAATATCAAAGACCTAGGTGTTACATATGATACTAAGCTTACATTTAAGCCACACGCAAATAGGATTGTTAAAAAAAGCAAGATCTATTATGGAAAACCTGATACGAAAATGGAAAGCAAACAGTAATTTAGAACTTTTCATCTTCATGTACACCATCATGGTTAGGTCGTTCTTAGAATATGCTTTTCAAATATGGCATCCATTAAATTTCAAAAGTAATACATTGCTAATTGAAAATGTTCAACGCACGTTTTGTAGAGTTTTGTATAATACTTTTAAAACTTAAATTATTATACCTGTAACCTTGAATGTAGAAGAAATAATATTCGATCATGAGTTTATAGACTGTAAAATAATTGCTCTGTAAAATAGTTTTATGCATACAAGTTAAATACACGTTGTTGCATAATCGTGTAAATCTGTTCACAATACTTAAATAAATACATTCCAATTGAATAGAATTTAGTTTAGTCATGGCAGTTAAGAGATACTGGCAAAAAGAAATTAAGTTACATTTCAAAATATCGTTAATTTGGGAATATAGTGCTATTCGAATACTTCTGAGAATTGAATGTAAACAATAAGCACCAAGCTGTAAGCCGTGTGACAGCATTTGACTGTAAGCAACAATGAACTCGTGTCAACAATCAGTGTGTACATGGTAACTATGACCGCTAATTCTATATCAATGCAACTCTCTGATGTCGGCGGTCACGAGGCACAAATTGTGGATGAAATAGACGGTTCTGGGTGTTTCCACTGGTAAGTTGGTAGTTATATACGGGGTCGTAAATAACACCCCCGCAACCTTCGCGGTCCGGGGAGGGGGGGCGCACGAGCTTAGGGGGCGCAGTAAGAATGATAAATTTTAAAAAAAGTGGATAGTTCGCAGACAGTTACTGGAATCCGCTACTAATCTCTGGGAGAAATATGAAGATGTATCTTGCACTATAGTTACAGAAATTGTTTGTTTTCGGAATGTAGTGTTTACTGAAATCAAAAGAAGAAACATGTCGAAAATCATTGAAGTTTCATAATTCCTCTCGATAGAAAACAAAAATTCTGGCAAGTAGCATTCCTGACGTATCACTGCTCATATGGTATATGCTGTATTTGGCCCTCCCTACCTGGGACGTTTTCGTCAGCTGAGAAGTCTTTTCCCAAGCTAAAATAGATTTTTAAAAAATACTTGAGAAACACAATGACAAAAGTAAGAATGAGTGGAATGACGCTGTCAAGCATAGAAAGCGATTGCGCTCGAAAACTGGACTTGATAAAACTAGCCCAATAATTTGCATCCATCAAAAAACGCAGGACTGACTGGTAATGGGCATTTAACAATATCGTAATTTTTGTAGTAACGGTGTATTTTCATACTTTTGTACAGTTTGTCCCTTGTCTTAACCTTTCGTATCAGTTTTTCACTGATTCAAATTACATGTAGGCCTATGTCTTTTCATATTTGTAAATTCATAAAATAAATGTAGGCGTGAATTAATATTTTAGAAAAGAAAGTTGTTTTTTTAACGAGTAGGGGCACCCAACAGAAAGTTGCGGGCAGGCGCAGAGCGTGTTGGTTACGCTACTGGCTATATAAACGATTTGATGGAAAATATTTGGAAAAAATCCCAGTCAGCCCTCTATCCCAATCTTCCCAAAACACACATGTCGCACATTTTTGTTCCTGCTGCTCACAATCAGTCGCATGCAATGGAAAAGCGAGGTCGACAAGGGCGCTGAGGCAAAGAGGGCGCCAAAAGAGCAAAGGAGAGAAAGTTGGAAGCTAAAGGAACAAAACAGTTCGAGCAACATCAAATCGAATTCTTCAATAATATCCATTGCAAACTGGCAAGGAAAATAAAGAAAAAGTTGAGTCTATTTGATATTGAATGTGCCATCACTGAAAATGGAATCCGGAACGTCTTGATTACAGATCGAAACTGTTAATGTACGAATAACAATAATCACACCAACAGAAGCAGTGACACCGATACCAGTTTTGTGGCTCCCGTCAGATAATAATAAGCGATCTAGGAGCTAGGTCTACTTTCGAGTACACTGAAATAGGTAAGGATGTCGAATATACCTTTCTAATAGAAACGTGTACAATGCCTCGTTGGAAAGGGTATGCATCAAGGATTCTGGACATGCAGCATTTAGGGTGAGGAAGCAAATGGAAGTGGGAAAAAGGTATTATTAAAGTAAACGTAATGAGCTTAATTTATATGCAGAATACCACTGTATATTTTCAGGAAGCACTTCTCAAATTCACAAACAATAAATTAATGTAATCTAAACCTCGCATGAAGGGTGCCCACAGGGAGGGGGGGGGAATTTTTTATACCAATTCTATATATCTTCACACAAAAATGGGGGGATAGCTAGTTTAGTTCGATTGACTTGTTATTGATTTTTAGTTTTGATTTTTATGTACAGTTTTTCTACCTACCTGTGGATGATCGCGGCGATAGGGTTGAAATGAAACACCACCTCTTATGTCTTTAGGATCAGTTTGGATGCGGGGGTGGGGGGGGGGTGCTGTTCGCATTAATGCAAGGTTAGTCGAGCAGACAAACTGTGAAGAATAAGGTTCAGTACACTAACAATGGCAGTGAGCCTTAGCAGTTTTGTACGTTTTCTGTTAGCAAACATGAAAGTGAGCCTACAGTACCTAAAGTAAACATATATTGCTTGAAGATGTCTGTATTATATTGTTCCGCAAATTTTGTCTGACCAAAATAATTGTAGTAAATAATTCGGCATAACGGGGGTGGCGGGGCGAACATTCTACCTTTTTAGGGGGAGTGCGTCATAGGCCTTGGGAGGAATAAGCACCCCTGCCTCGCATATACAGTATATTCACGCTAAGAAGCAAAGGTTAGATTAACGGGACAAGCCATTTACGGGTATCCCTTATCTCACAACGCGAGAACAACCTTGCACTCTGACGTCACCGTGGAATACTTTTATTGTTAGGCTAAATGCCTAAGTTGTTAGGTTAGGCTTGTCAGCTTACAATGTATTTATATTAAGAGAACCTAACCTAACAGCATATGCATTCCGCATCTGACGTCAGAACGCGAAGATGGTTTCTCGTTGTGTGATAAAGGAGACCCAAGTCAAACCCACCATTAAACAAACGAACACCGAAAGTATTATTACCAGACATACAGCAAAACAAAAGCGGCGAAATGACAATAATATAACCTAAACCTCATATTTCCCATACAAATTCGACAAATCAACTTCAAATCACGAAAAAAATTTGTAGCTTAAAGAAATAGCAACTTGAAAATCCAAAAATTAAATGAAAATCGTCAACACGAAATAAAAAAAGTGATTCCTCGCATATACATATATCCATGTTAAGAAGTAAAAGTTCGATCTGGCAATAGTGCATCTTTACAGCACGGATTCGTATAAGGGAAAGAAGCTATTGGCTTCATGCCAATTTCGAAGCAGGAATTAAGTACTAAAGTGAACATATATTATTTTAACGTCGAAACGGTAAAACACAAGGGTCGCTTATGTAGTAGAGCCCTGAAAGGTAACCTCAGTTTGACTTCACAGACTTTTAATAGGGAGTCTTAATATGGAGAACAAATGGTCACATGACTCGCTTTTTGATCACTTAGCCGCCATATTGAATTCAAGATGGCGGAATACAATTTTTTTTAATCGCTTATTTCTCGGCTATTTCTTAACCGATTTCAATTTGTCTTTTTTGTTTGAATCCTCAAAATAAGACCTTAAATTAATGTTGTTATAATTTTTTCGTTGAAATCAACAACACTACTAGAAATTTTAAAAATAAAAGTTTGGTACAAAATTTACAAGAATATAACAAGCAAAGTATGGTTTATGGGAGAAATTCACTTATTGTGCTAGGTTATATGGCTTCTCAGATCTGGTAAATCTTTATTTTTTTTTCAAACTTTACACCGGAAGGAGGTCGTTCATGGTGCAGGGTGCCTCGAAAGTAACACGTTAAGATTTCGGTTGTAACGATGACAAAATCGGCTGCTTTCAGTTCGTAGTCAAGGGATTTGTGAACACAAATGAAAATATGGGATTAGGACATGTACTGTATACCAGGACCGCCCAAACTACGGCTAGCGGGCCAATTGCCTCACCGTTACCTCTTATATGGTCCTCCTTATTACTAATTCTATTTTGAGACATTACGTTTACTTTGAATATGGTGAAATATGGCCCGCGATCAATTGCTCAAGTAGCTATTGGCTCTGCATGCAAAAAGTTTGCTCGGCCCTGCTGTAAGGTCCAAGAGAAGAACAATTCATTCCTGTGCTCAGAGACCTCACATGTTCTCTTGGAGATGGAAAGTGGGAGTTTCATGCAATTTCTGTTGGCTTCGGATTGGGCAAGATAAACTACTCACAATGGGCTAGTTTGTTCATAATTGCTTGAAACTGGCTGAAAACTTCCCTGAGTTATACCGGGAGTTACTATCTGAAGAGTTTGTTGTGACCTCTTCAGGTAGACACTTCAGTAAGTGTGCCCATGGATAAAGGTCTGACGGAAAACTATAATATCCTGCAAAAGGTAATGGAGGGATTATTAGCATTACCAGAAAGATGGAAGCAGTGGCAAGACATAACATTCTGAAGCATGAGAAACTACAAATATCTAATCCTCTGTACAGGCTTGTTTATTATTATTATTATTTATTTATTATCTCAATAGGTTACAATTAAGCCATACAACATTTAAATTTGAACAATATTAATACAAATAATGACTTTATACCCTATATAGTAATAAGAATGTACAAAATCTACACATCTATTAAAATGAGATGAATTTACATGAGTATGTAGAGTGTTACTTAGTAGCAACGAAATAAAGAAAGTTTTAGAGTTATACATATTTAGAGGAAGAAAAGTGTAAGGGTGTTTGGGTTTGGATATGAGTGTGTATGGAATTACTGTTCTAAGTGCAGGGATGAAAATGTTAAAATATATGTGTGTGGTGGGAATGGTGGGGGGGGGGGTTAAGCACTGAAATAATATTACTGGAGTTAGAATTTATAGGCATTTGAACGTAGAAGACGACAGAACTGCGCTTTGCGGTACTGAGTTTGACCTTTGTCAGGAGTGAATTCCAGGTTACCGCTGCTAGGTACGAGAAAGACTTCAGACCAAATCTGCTTTTGTTAGGTTTGGGGATTACTAGGTCTCTATGTAAGGACGATCTGGTGTATCGGGTGGTGAACTCAGAGCGGAGCTTAATCCTATAATGCAATGGAGATGATTTGTTATGTATACTATGGAATACGTTATTCAGGTAGATGTAATGCATTCTCGAAGTGACTGTGAGTGTGTTGTAAATCTTGCGCAATTGTTGGGAATTATTTTCTTGGGGTGCATGTGAATGGTTCTTAAGCAATTGTTTTGGATTGTTTCAAGTTTCTTCAGGTGAGTTAAGTTACCGCCAAAAATAAGACTAGCTCCATACTCAAATAGGACGAATAGAGGAAAGGTAGAAATGTCTACTAAGATTTCTATTGATATATTTACGAATTTTTCGAAATATGTAAACATGGTGGTAGATTTTACGAATATAATTATTTATTTGGAGGTTAAAATTTAGCTGGGGGTCGATAATGATTACGAGATACTTTAAATGATTGCTCAAAGGTACTCTGGCGTCATTAAGGGTAATATCTATCGTGTTAGCCGGGATTCCCTTACCGGTGTGAAGCACCATGGCCTTAGTCTTTGCAACGTTAAGCTTCAGGTTGTTGTTGTTGTAACAATTTATTACTTTTGGGGAATGAGTTTTCCATTTTCTCCTTTACATCCTGGTACGTTTCTCCAACATGGGCGAGTGTTCTCTACATCATGGATTTTCCGCCTTTACTACCTCTCGAGATGAAATCATGATCATGACGGCAGACTACATTGAGCAGCATTGGAACCCACTCACCTTGTGCAACAAATGTTCAATTTCCTTCATTAAAGACAGATGTTCCTTGAACTCCAAATAGAAAGAAGTAAATCAAGAATAGGAAATCAGTTGTTTGTTGAAGTGCAAATAGGGATTGCCAGTTGTTACTTTCCAACAACTGCGGGGTGTGAGTCCACTCAACACTGTGTCTGAAGACAGACACACGCAGATGAAGAAACAAAGTTAATTTCCCTCAGCTCCTGTAGTCGGCATCACGGGAACTCCAACCATATCAGGTGGTCATAAAGAACGACTCGAATCACTGGATATCGATTTAATGAATGGATTATTTAATTAAAAGTTTTGAGTGCGTTGGCACTTAAGGCCATTTTGCACACTTGTATGTATACGGGGAATTCTGACTGAAAAAATTAAATAAGGGGTGTAAATAGCCCCTAGGGAAAAATTAAAAGTGCAAGGTTGTAAAAAGATCTACACGAAATAAGCACAACACTTTAAAAAGTCAGAATTTATAGAAAGCTTCCTCAAAGACGGTGGAAGAGACCAGCTCTTCGCAAAAATCTAAAAACGTTGGATATAACACTGTTGTCATCACCCAACAGGGATGACAAACAACTGGGAAGATTAAAAGTTTGTCTGAGGATAGCAAAGTCGGCACATTCAATAAGAATATGCCGAACACTTAAAACAACGTTACAAACACGACACATCGGAGGGTCCAGCCCTTGCAGCAAGTGACCATGTGTTAGACGACTGTGTCCAATACGTAGCCTCGTAAGAATAACTTCTTCTCGACGAGAGGGACGGGACGAGGAACGCCATGCGCCTGTGGTGGGGTTAATAGCGTGTAGCTTGTTTCCTGTCTCCGCATCCCACTCGGCCTGCCAAGTGTCAAGAAGGCAGCAACGAAACACATTCTGTAGGTCGCTGGCTGGCGGCAAGTCAGTTTGTGTACATCTGGGTAAAAGAGCGCGAGACTGAGACACCGGATATTTACGGATTTAAATGTGGTAACGTCTTACATATCTGCCTGAGATCTTTCTTACAAACTTAACTCAGTATAAAAACGTACGGGGTGCGAGTCCACTCAACACTAGGTTTGTAAACAGACCCACGCAGGCGCAGATACCAAGAATCAACTCCTTTAGCAACGAAAATTTGGCAAATTTATACCGGTTTTCTGTAATCTCGAACCCCTGTCTAGGAAGTTATGAAGACAAAAATCTTTCTCAGATTACAATAAAATTTGTAGTTTATACATAAGTTAGCTTTGACTAATTATCTAAAAGGTTCTGATACATCTTTCTGAGTTAACAAATATTATTACATCGATAAGTATAAAATTTAAACATTCTGCCATTAGTTTCATACATACATGCATACATACATAAAGGTTAGCCTCCCCCGGTGGAAGCACATTGCATACTGATCTTATTTTAAACTGTAAGTCCAATCACGATTAGCCTATTTGTGCATAAAGTGGAGGTAAAACAACAATTCATAACACAAACATATTTTTTATGTGTGAAAATGTTCATTTTTGCAAGAAAACTTTGAAGTCCGACTTAAGAGTGAACTTGAATTGCTACTTAGTAAACCATCTCTAAAGAACTACAGCATCAAAATCAGATAACAGAGTAGTACGGTATCTTAAGCCACAAGGTAGAAAGGTAACAAAAAATCCAAAAATCTATGCATGTTTTTGAACTTTGATACACTGGTTTTATACATAATAGCCATACTTTTATCTTCAAATCCAAAAAGCATTAAATGGACTGAAAGACGAGGATAATGGAAAATTGATCCAATGGATCTAGGAGTTCCTAATAATTAAACGCAATTTCCAGTAATCATGGAAGCTTATGGGCATATCACTGAACGAACACTTCACCACTAGAGTTCAGAACAGCAAATCAACATTTGATGGGCCTCTCTTCCCTGGAGATGAGCACCCTAACGACGAATTCAAATGTGTAGTTATGACAAAGGATGTATTGAATAAGGTGCTACAATTAAAATACTGAAGACAGAATCGCTGCACACGTTTATCATGCAGTTTCGGAGCCTAAATCTAAACGAATTATCTTGATATACACTGATTCTGATGTGCTGGTGTCTATCACTTACACAAGTTCTTAGGGCTTCCGGAGATTTGGATATACTGTGGATCAACGAATACCAAGAGGGCTGTGCAGAACTTATCAGCACATGTCACCTCTGTACTCCCTGTTATCCATGTACTGTCAAGATTCACTACAACAAATAATGTCTCCACAATACATGCAGATCTATAGGCTGGTACACATTCATTAATGTTAATTGATGATTTTAGTGTCAACCTCCTGAGTGAAAACATGGAACCAAAAACTGTTAGAATCAGAGGATTATCAGGACTGACTGCAGTCAGCTTTAAGCAAAATGATACAAAACTGCACATTAACCACAGTGAAATTTGCAACCTACAGAATACACTTTGTGTAGTTGTACATCACAGTTCTGTTCTGCAGTATACGTGTGACAAGGAGTCCAGAAATCAGGCCCTTGTTCACAAAAAATGACATAGTTTTGAATAACATCCAATTTGACAGGAAGTTACACTATTTCTTCTACAAAAAACTTTTGAAAAAACATACATATCATCCGCAATGGTAGCACAGTTTTTGGGTTCGGAAGAAAAAGGTTTTGTGATAAAGTATCTAAAAGGAGCAACGTAGTTGGCAAGAATATTGAAGCAGAGAGCATAGTTTTTTGCATTCTTATGAATTCGTTGCAGCAGAGGAAATGTATCATGTTAATGAGTGATGCAGAAACCTTGCTATCACACTCATACATACAGTGTGTATGTTATTTGGTTATTGTGCCGCTCGAATACGGCCCAAATAGCGGCTGGAAACAGGTCGCTTGCCATCAAAATTGCGTCTGCGTAACCCCTCAATTAAAGTGCACATATTTACTTCAAATGTTTTAATGACAATATTACACAATTACAAGTACAGAAACTATGAAATTATGCCACAAGAGATGCTCGAAATAATTTCTACTGGGAAAGTATTCTGAAAAAATGACCCGTCACCCGGATTCCTGGACGAAATTTGATTTACATAAGAATCGAACATGAAATTTCTTTGTTCTAAAATGTACTCATGTTGCGCATTTAACAACACTAAAAGCATTTATCAACACTAGACATTTATCGGCTTTTAACTTACAACATTGTGAGACGTTTCCTGGAATGTATAATAAATTTTCTAATGTTAATGAAATGTTTAACCTTTACTGAAATTCTAGGTAATTTATGAATCATTCTTAAGATTTTATGTCTTGTTCTCTCAACAATCTTCTCTGAAACTACAGGAATACGAAGCCAAGAGGGAAAAATAATCCGCCCAGCCTACTCAAGAACGTATTTAAACCGGATAGATGAAGAAGATCCGCCCAGCCTACTTAATAACGTATTTTAAAGCGGAGAGAGAAAGAATATTCGCCCAGCCTACTTAATAACGTATTTTAAAGCGGAGAGAGAAAGAATATTCGCCCAGCCTACTTAATATCGTATTTTAAAGCGGAGAGATGAAGAAAATCCACCCAGCCTACTTAATAACGTATTTTAAAGCGGAGAGAAGAAGAAGATCCGCCCAGCCTATTTAAGAACGTATTTTAAAGCGGACAGAAGAAGAAAATCCGCCCAGCCTACTTAATAACGTATTTTAAAGCGGAGAGAAGAAGAAAATCCGCCCAGCCTATTTAAGAACGTATTTTAAAGCGGACAGAAGAAGAAAATCCACCCAGCCTACTTAATAACGTATTTTAAAGCGGAGAGAAGAAGAAAATCCGCCCAGCCTATTTAAGAACGTATTTTAAAGCGGAGAGAAGAAGAAGATCCGCCCAGTCTACTTAATATCGTATTTTAAAGCAGAGAGAAGAAGAAAATCCGCCCAGCCTACTTAATAACGTATTTTAAAGCGGAGAGAGAAAGAATATTCGCCCAGAATACTTAATAACGTATTTTAAAGCGGAGAGAAGAAGAAAATCAGCCCAGCCTATTTAAGAACGTATTTTAAAGCGGACAGAAGAAGAAAATCCGCCCAGCCTACTTAATAACGTATTTTAAAGCGGAGAGAAGAAGAAAATCCGCCCAGCCTATTTAAGAACGTATTTTAAAGCGGAGAGAAGAAGTAAATCCGCCCAGCCTACTTAATAACGTATTTTAAAGCGGAGAGAGAAAGAAAATCCGCCCACCCGACTTATGAACGTATTTTAAAGCGGAGAGAAGAAGTAAATCCGCCCAGCCTACTTAATAACGTATTTTAAAGCGGAGAGAGAAAGAAAATCCGCTGACCCGACTTAAGAACGTATTTTAAAGCGGAGAGAAGAAGAAAATCCGCCCAGTCTACTTAATAACGTATTTTAAAGCGGAGAGAAGAAGAAAATCCGCCCAGCCTACTTAATAACGTATTTTAAAGCGGAGAGAAGAAGAAAATCCGCCCAGCCTACTTAATATCGTATTTTAAAGCAGAGAGAAGAAGAAAATCCGCCCAGCCTATTTAAGAACGTATTTTAAAGCGGAGAGAAGAAGAAAATCCGCCCAGCCTATTTAAGAACGTATTTTAAAGCGGAGAGAAGAAGAAAATCCGCCCAGCCTATTTAAGAACGTATTTTAAAGCGGAGAGAAGAAGAAAATCCGCCCAGCCTGCTTAATAACGTATTTTAAAGCGGAGAGAAGAAGAAAGTCCGCCCAGCCTACATAATAACGTATTTTAAAGTGGAGAGAGAAAGAATATTAGCCCAGCCTACTTAATAACGTATTTTAAAGCGGAGAGAAGAAGAAAATCCGCCCAGCCTACTTAATAACGTATTTTAAAGCGGAGCGAAGAAGTAAATCCCCCAGCCTACTCAAGAATGTATTTTAAAGCGGAAATATGAAGAAAATCCGCCCACCCGACTTAAGAACGTAGTTTAAAGCGGAGATATGAAGAAAATCCGCCCAGCCTACTTAATAACGCATGTTAAGGCGGAAAGATGAAGAAAATCCGCGCTGCCTACTCAAGAACGTATTTTACAGCCGAGAGATGAAGAGAATCCGCCCAGTCCACTTAAGAACTATTTGAAAGCGAAGGGAGGAACAGAATCTGTTAAACCTACGTACGTAAGAAAGTACTTTGAATCGACTGATGAAGAAAATCTGCCTAGCATATGACCCAAACTTTTGTGTGGAAAAAGTTACAGAGACAAGATGCGAAAATTTCTGAAATTAAATTAAAGCAACGCACCAAGAATAGACAAATTCCATACAA
Source organism: Lepisma saccharinum (assembly GCF_977018435.1). Lineage (NCBI taxonomy): Eukaryota > Metazoa > Arthropoda > Insecta > Zygentoma > Lepismatidae > Lepisma > Lepisma saccharinum. The sequence continues at coordinate 44,575,327 of NC_139249.1, forward strand.
TTTTAAATAATGCTTGTAAGGGATAAGATATTACCATTTTTAATTTGATATTACTAAATGTTACCTAGCCTGTATTCGAAATATATTTAAAATATAGGAACACAGAAAATATTTTTCTTTGAAATTTTTACGATGTAAGAAATTGTGTGCTACTGAAAAGAATTTTGCGAGGTTATTTTTTAAAGATCATGTGAAATTCATTTTGCAGAATTCGATTCGGATTAACACTTTCCCACACGATTGTGTATTAAACATAAACACGAATCTGATGTAACTATGATTGAAGTGAATTCCTCTAAATTATGTTTAGTGTTCCGTCACACAGGCCGGTAGCTACAGTTGATCTCCAGGGCGGACTTACGGTTATCAGGGAGGACTTTGTAAAGCAAGTCCAATTTTCAAAAGTTTAACAGTATTAAATGAAGGTAAACTAAACTGCTCACAAAAAGTTTTGCATCACCAACAAAAACTGTATTCCTGGGAAGAAAATAAACATACAATTGCTCAATCAGTACAAGAATGAAGAAAACGTGGAAAACATGGGAATGGCATGAAAAAGAACGGTCACACTAATCCAAAAAAAAAGAAAAAATGACACACTGCTGAAGTAGCAAAGGGAAACAAATGGCACAACAATGCTATCTGCCTATTTGTTATGTTAGACAGGATGTTTACCACCTGGTATGTCCCCCTCGAGCTGCAATGAGGTCTTCAACACGCCGGGGCATGCTCGCAATGAGATGATCAAGGTCATCCTGTGGTAAACGATCCCATTCCTCCTGTGCTACCAAAAGAAGCTCACGTGGAGAGTCTGGGAGCACAGGACGGTGTGCCATTGCATTCCTCAACATGACCCAAGCATGCTCGATACAATTCATGTCTGGGCTTCCTGGCGGCCAGGGCATTCTGTTAATTTGGGCCTGCTGCAGATAATCTTGCACCACCCCTGCACGATGTGGCCGGGCATTATCATCCATGATGAACACAAGAGTTGGACCAATGTTCCGACGGTATGGTTCCACAGTTGTTTGTAGGATGTCTCTGATGTAACGCGGTCCTGTCAGTGTCCATTGAATTGCAATTAGGGGCGTTCGGCGGCCGTGCATAATCCCTGCCCAAACCATAATGCCACCTCCTTGGAATGGATGAACAGGTTGCACAGGACGAAGTCTCTCCCGCGGTCCTACGCCTCTCCACACTCTCACACGTCTCGAATCAGGCCTCAGACAAAGCCTACATTCATCTGTAAAGAGTACGACCAATCTGCAGGTCCCCAATGCACATGTTCGCGTGCCCACACCAAACGATCACGCTGTTGGTTTGCACTTAGAGGTTGCCGACGCATGGGTCTTCGGCAACGTAAGCCTCTTGCTCGCAGTCTATTGCGAACAGTCTGGGCCGAAACGCGTACGCCTGAGGCTTGTTGGAGGTCATTTCGCAACTCATTTGCGGTCCTGGTATTGTGCCGCAGGGCTGTGATTCCTAGCAAACGGTCGTGGGCTGGTGTTGTTACCCGTGGTTGACCTGGACGGTGGCGATCTGCTACTGTCCCACTGTCTGTGTACCTTCTCCATGTTCTGCTGACATCGCTCTGTGCGATTCCCATCGTCGCGGCTACCGCCCGTTGTGACATCCCACTCTGCACGAAGGCGATAACCCTTGCCCGATCGAACTGCGATATTGTACGCCTGGGCATGTCTACAACGCACCTTCACTACTTGAGTCTCTCTACGTAAGTGGGAGATATAGCCTTGACGATTGCCACCCACAATACTGAGATGTTCGAACACACAAATATGCTCAGCTGGTCGTGCCTGTCGTCTGAAGAGCGAGTTATGCGGGGTTGAATGGGTATCTTGCACAGCACAGTGTGCTTTCTCACAGCTGGCCCAGTGGGACATGTTGCGATTGTTCTTTTTATCATTTCTTGGGTGATGCAAAACTTTTTGTGAGCAGTTTATGTGCGTGGGACGGGGGAGGGTCATTAAGTTATATGAAATTTAGAAATATCTTACAAATACTACAATCTTTTCCATTTCTTTTAAAACATCGTTTTTTTTTAAGTGTTGACTGCTACTGGAATCATACCTTACTGCACACTCCATACTATTTTGGATTATACAGATATTTATATCACACAAGAAAAAATGTACAATATTTAATCATAGTGCCTACAGTACATTCCACCCCCGCCGGAAGCAATGAAACTCCCCTTCGTTCCAAAAACTTGGGAGCTGTTGACCTTTGACCCAGATGCGGAGGGAATTTCATCACGACTTTAAAGTCGCAGATTGCATCAGAGACACCGAAAGTACAGATAAAGAGGCTCCTCTGTGAAAGAACTCTCTAGAGTCTAGAGAAGAGAATCTTACAAATACTTGTCGCTACTTAGACTTCTTCTTATAAATAAGATGAATGAATGTATTAGAAGTTGCTCATGTTCTGTGAATTTAGCCTTCACCAAAGTTGTGAGCAAAATAATATCTCGTGTCTACATTTTCATCTCTTCACTTTTGCCTAACGTCAAGGGGGCTGAAGGCAGTGCCAGGGGCGGGGGGGGGGGGCTACAGGCCTGCCGTTACGATTTGATGATGTTAGGGCCGGATTAAGACAAAATTGGGCCTGATGCTTGAAATCTTCGGTGAACAATAAACACAACGACGTCATAGTTACGTCACAGCGCAAAGAATAATAGCTGTATAATAAGTAACGCTGTGTCTAGGCCTCCGAAAATGGGGCTCCAAATTTCATTCTAAGATTTATTTTCAGGTTAATATAGCAAAAGAAAACTGTTCAGCTTTCGGAAAATTCTCGTCTGTTTGCATCTGGGCCTATTTCAGGAATGGTCCTAATCAGGTGCCTGCAGTCTCGTATCATTCCTTGCTTTCGTTTTGAAGCCAGTGGGCGGATCTTAAGTTTGTCTGCGTAAGATGGCCGCATCTACTTCAACCAATGACTTCACAGACAGAAGAACATCGCATCGGCTGCTGCAAGCGCACGCGACTGGAAGGAGCATGGAAGTAGGCCCCAACTACAAACGCAAACTTGACGGTTACTTTACACTTAAATTCTACAAAACAAACTATAACTAGCGTTATTTACATATGGAATATTATTCCATCAGGTTTCCTATCGCTTCTGTTAGTACAGCCGTGTGTTGAGCAGGCACAATTGCTTCCTAAATCTTATTCAAAAGTACACAAAATTCTCCGGTTCTGTCACGTGACCCGGCTTCAGAAACAGCGCGCAGTGCTTACCCTATCTTACCTCCATGGGCCTAATAATGCTGCAGCATCAATAGCACCCGCCTTAATCCGTCACTGAATTTGTGACGTTCTTGCGTTTCGCAATATTTGTTTGTTTTTACACTCAAATATTTTCACGAAGTAAACCTACTTAATACCGTATTTTAAAACTATGAATTGTGTATAACAACATTGTGTTTAATCTAATTCTTAAAGCTATTATATTTAATAGTGATATCTTCTATTTTGTATAACTTCTATGTTATATTTTGGAAGAAAATTTTATTCTGGAATCAACATATTTCTCATTTTACACTACACATTTACCTTTTCTGGGTATTAAATAATTTCATTGGATTAATTTTTTTCAATGTATATATTTCTTCTTGTATTTCCTGCTGCCATCTACTGTTATGTTATGGTACCATTCGTTGATATATATTCATAATTCCTTGTTTTATTTTTCCACATTCTAATCTGAGCTTTATCTCGTTTATGGCGATTCGTTGATACTAATCAGAATATTGTCACATCACGAATTTTATGTTTGTAACTCAGTCTCGTCCAACTTCTCGATTACGTTCATATACTCGTACGGGTGGCCAAATCCGGGATTTTCAGAATCCGGAATGCAGATAGTAAAAACGGAGAATCCGAATTTCGGATAAGGTGATTCCAAAATCATAAACTGAACCTTGTTTTTATAAATAAAAGACAATCATAACCTTCAATTTTTTAAATTTATTATTATTATTTTTGCATAAACCAAGATTTCTATCTTTTCTTAGCACGCTGTACATTGGATCTAAATGTATAAAATAATTTCTATCTTGCTTACACCAACTTTCTGTAAAAAAAAGTTATACCATAGTTTTCAATATTAATATTGTTTACTAATGTTTCAAATTTGGTGTTTATTCCTCTAATGTTCTGATAAAAAAGCACTTAATCATATTATTGCTATTACTTTTTTGGAGTTGTGTTTTCTCTAGACATACTGTATTTGTATCACTTTTGTTTTTATTGGCAACTATATTGTCATTTGTTAATTCGCCATATAACCTTGTTACTAATAGCCTTTTAGGCCAGATTTTTTCATCGAATAGTACATCATAGTCTTCCTGGGAAACAGCTACATGAAATGAAGCCTAAGAGTCGTATTTAGTTTTCAACCTTGTACGTTTTCTTTATGGAAGAAGTTTCAGCAATGTTTAACTGAAGGTCAATATTTGAGACTTCGGGATGAAGTCGAATCACGAAAAGAGCTCTCTGAGGGAAAAAAATTGCGTTGTACTGTTAACCTAGTAGATGGATTCTGACCTTGCACTGATTTTTTCATGTTCGCCTGTTTGTTTACTTTTTGCAAGTTTTACAAGTGTTTTTAGAACCAGATGTATTTAAAACTTACTTGTTTTCTATCGACTGCACTAATTGATATAGAAACTCCAAATCTGTGTGAGTTTTGTGAGCTACTGTAGATAAAGGTAAACAAAGAGTACTGCAGGGTATTCTGATTGTGTTTTGTTTTTCTTTCGGAAGATTCGTTTGAAATACTTGTGCATAAGTGTTTCCCAAAATCCTTTTTTCTTCGACGTTCATTAGTTCTTCATTGTGTTCCTTCAATACAATCACTTCAGTTTTATGAGGTTGAATCTGATCACTTAAATTATGCAGTGTCGAGATCAATGTTGATATAATGTCTTTAACATGATAGCAACTAAAACAGTTTACATTACCTGTCCTTTGTCCTCGGAATTTATGTTTTTGATCAATAATATCATCTTCATCACTATTATCACTATTTATTTCCACTTCTTGGTTATTTTCACTATTCATTTCGATATTATCATTGACACTATTGCGAGCAGCTACACGACTCACCAGAACGGGTCGTACAGTCACTGGAGTTTCATCGCTACGCTGTTGTAAACATTTCTTGCATTTGTCGTTTACCATAAAAAAAATCAATTTCATTTTTGGAAAGTTTCAAGTACTGTTTAACATGAAGCCTTGTATTACACAGACAGCAAGCCAATATCTGTTGTTTTCCATAAGTTCCTTTGGAGCAAATTCTACAGTGATCAGAGGCAGACGCCATGTTATATGATAATAAGATTAATAATAACACCAATATAAATTTTTAAATTTAAATAATTATGTTACAATTAAATTAAATGTTAATTAAAATATGTATTTTTTTAATATTGCATTTTTATTATTACTTAAAACGTAATAAGATGGCATACGAATATAGATACAACATCATACATTTATTATCTAGCTTGCGTATACTTAAGATCGCCAGAGGAAATTAATGTCAAATAGAAAAAGGATTGAATATATATGAAATAATAAAAAAAGGATGTTAGATATAATGAACGAAAAGTAAAGTTTCTCATTAATATTTTCTGCATGTTATCATTAGTAGTAGTGGCATAAATCTTATTTTGTACTGTCATTCAAAGCAACATGATCCAAATATAATAATAATAATTATTATTATAATGATGATAGTAATAATTAATTAATATAACCCTTGCCTTTCAAGTTCATAGGAAATAATTGTCGGACCATTTAAAAATTCTTGGTGCACGTGCAACTTATTTTTAATATTGAAAATGTTTCACATAACACGTCCATATTTGAACCACGGGGGAATCATTGTAACGAAGAACGATTACAAATAATAACATTTATACATTTGAAAGCAAGCCTTTTGAGGAACAATAGGTACATTTCTCTCCACGATGGTATTTTATAATAAATTAAAACCTTACCATATTGACCAGGAGCGCGGACAATTGCGTTCACATTCCCACCAAATCAGTTTAAGATGAAAATTCTCACGAACAATTGCGATCTGAAGGATTCAACCCCTCTCTCCTCCCCCGTAGCACATACGAATACCTTATCATTTTCCTCCTCCTTGCTCTTGCTCCTTCGAAATAGATTCTCATTTATTTGTTTTCTTAAGCGTCGATTCCTTGCTTACTGACAGTTAATGACTGCCAACCTCCGGGCGGAATGCTCGCTAGAATTCTTGCAAAGGCGTGCGCAGACCTTCTGATTAAGGGGGCAATAGCCTAGATGAAAGTTCAGTCGGGGAAAGAAAAACCTAATTCTATCTCACTGTTTTATTGTATTGAAGGGTACTAAACAGGGGCGTATAATAAATATAGTGTGTGTCAGGACCCATAGAAAATCACTCGATTACAAGAATTCCAGCTTTCGTGGCACAAAAGTTCCCCTCCCCTTTTATTCTCCTTCTCTGTAGTTCAGAATTTACATATAAGCATGATTTTGTACAGCAGATTTAAAGCAACTACACATATTTATTTAATTAATTAATTATTTCTAATGTATGAACAATTTATTCTGCGACAGCATAGCTGTAACAAAACTAGGATAACGAATAAGACGCGCGAGTCTAGTGATAATAACAATTAATTTTCTGGAGAACGAAGTGAGAGTCCAATTACATGGGAAATAAACCCGCCGTAGTTGCTTGTAATTTCCGTTGGCTTGTAAATTCTTGATTTGTTAAAGAGAATAACATTGTATAATAACGGAAAGAAGATTTCTCTACAGTTTACACTAAATTTCTGAGCGGTAGTATTAGTAACAACTGCCCCTCTTGCCCCCACCCCATACGCACGCCTATAATTTCTTGGTGGAATACATCTCCGTGCAGATATGAATCTCGCAGTATGAAAGATGAGAGACAGCTAGGGCTGAGCCGATACCGATGTAATGGTATCAGCCAATACCAGCGGTATTGGTGAGTATGGGTTGAATTTTTTCCACCGATATCATCCGATACCATTGGTTTTTAGCGCAGCCAAGAGCAACATTTGTTCTCTTTCAAATGTTTGTTCACCCTTCTTTGTGACAAGCTGGAAGGCTAGCACAAGACGTTCTGCACATACATTTTCCTAGAAAAACTGGACAAACAAACCGCAAGCAGATGATTGACAAGATCAAAGGCATGGGTAAAGGTAAAACTGCATCCAAGGCCTGTGTTAAAATAAAATAAGTGATTAATTTCCAATTCTTGCTCGCACACTCGTGGGTTAAGAAAAGTGGACGTTTTTTAAAGCATAACTACCGTGCGTTCATTTCGATCTTCAGCCGAGAGATCGGGAGAAGCGTGGCGGGCGGCTCTGACGGAGATGCCGACATTTGCGGCCTGTAATGCCCGCTTATTTTTATGGACATAGCAGACATTTATATAAATATTGCTAAAAACGAGCACTAACGTGTGTTATAACACGCAAAAGTTATTCTGTAATTCATCCAAGTTCTGCCCTTATATACACAAATAAATACGCTTTAGAAACGAAGTTAAGAGCCACAGATAATAAAACACTTTAATCATAGTTTTGACCAGTAACGTCCTGCTTAAGTTTATATCCTTGAAAGAGTTTTGTGTCGATGGGGATCGTTTGGAGGTTTCGAATGTGCAACACTGTATCAAGATTACGCTGCAGACGAAACCGTTAAAAGTCGATGATTTTCGTGAGCTTCCTTGCAATCCGAAATCTCCGAGCTCGAGACAGAGCTGTGAATATAGTGGCGAGCAGATGTAAACCAAGATCGTGTTAATTTCGTACTGTGCGCAAGAGTGATATTCTTGGTTACTTGCCGTTACTTGTTTGTGTTATTGCAGTGTGTATGTGTGTTGTGTCAGTGAGACGATTGGAATGACAGCCGCAAGGTTCACGTTAGAACAAAGATTTCTTATGTATGACACTTACGTGAAAACAGACTCGTGTCGAGACGTGTGTGGCCAATCTGTACAGAAATTCCTAGGCGTTTCACCTCCACATAGAGATACGGTTAGACATCTTGTCCTTAAATCACGAGAAACTGGATCGTTAAATTTTAAAACACGTAAGCAAAAACGATGGATTCTACCCGAAGCAAAACTCGATAAAATTGGTGCAGCGTTAGAACGTTCTCCAAACAAACCTCTACGCCGTGTTTCACAGGAGATGGGCGTGTCAGAATCATCAGCACATACAGCCACTAAGCTACTAAAATTAAAACCGTACTCTTATAACACAGGTTAGTGTTCGTTTTGCAATATTTATATAAATGTCTGCATATGTCCATAAAAATAAGCGGGCATTACAGGCCGAAAATGTCGGCATCTTCGTCAGCGCTGCCCGCCACGCTTCTTCCGATCTCTCGGCGGAAGATCGAAATGAACGCACGTTACTATTATGCTGGGCTGTTTCCGGGCCAGATGATTGCAGAGTTTCTCAGACCGGATGAAGAATGTGGAATTCGCTTTGTTTTAGCAACGTTCCAGCGGGGAGCGAGGGTTGTGGATTCAACAATTTCTTCTTGTGTTCTTCAAGTATTTTATGTGATGATATCGACCGATAGCACAGTGACTTGTTTTCATTGCAAATGACGAGAATTAGGGAGAGCAGAGCATAGAGAGAGAGAGACGCTCAGATGAGCGTTATTTTGGTAACTGTCCCTGTTCATCCTCTCCTATCAAACCAAACAAGAATGAATAGTGCTCACATGAAATTGAAGAAGAAATACAATCCGAGATTTTTTTGGTGTAACTACAACTCTTTTAAAGGTCTTGCAATATTTTTAACAAAGAACTTATTGCTTTGCATCCTCTGGATCTAGAGAGAAGTTCAAACAAAAAAAAGGGTGATCTGTTTGGGTATGGATAAAATAAAATGGATGTGATTTTTTTTTTGTCAAATGTAATTACCTGAAATATTGTATACAAAAGATTGAAAGGTGGCAGTTTTTATTTTTATACACTACTAACAGTTTGGTACCGTTTTCAGTTTTCTACATGGCCTCCATTGCGAACTCTGCACAACTCATAACGGTGATTAAATTCATTCCACGTCTGGTGTGATATCTCTGGGGTGATTTTGTCGAAAGCCTGTGTGATTTTGAGTTTCAAATCATCAATGTCTGTGGGTTTCTGTGAATAGACAGTGTCTTTAACGAAACCCCAGACGAAAATGTCTGGAGGGGTTAAATCTGGAACGTTGGGAGGCCAAGCATTTGGTCCACAACGGCCACACAAACGACGATTGAATTGGTCAAGAAAATCACGTATCAGTTCAAACTTTATTGTTGCCAACACACTACAGCAAAACTCCCATGTTTCACGCACGAAAACACCAACACGAAATTTTTTTCTGCTATCACATTCACGTTTCTATTAATTTTATCCATACCCAAATGGATAACCCTGTATAATAAAATTACCAAATGCAACATAACATTTTTAAGTGCATAAGAATAACTTAGAATAGGGCATAATAGATTAATATAAAAGTAATTTAATGTCATTACAAGAATGCGATGTGATTAGTGTGACTCGGTCGGTATCTAACTTGTTATTTTAAACTGGAATTATATAAGTATCGGTACCGGTATCGGTGGGAATCGGTGAAAATATCGGTATCTGTTCGAAGTGGTATAGGCTCACCCCTGGAAACCGCCGAGAAAGATATTCTTGAAGGGAATATACTGTCACTGACAGGGTGAGCTTGGGTGGAAATTCAAAAGACTAATATATAGGGAAAGGACAAAAAGTCACGGAAGTGATCAGAAAAGGTCGGATCAAGGAAATTGACGCGGGGAGAGGTATGTGTCTCACGAGAAAAACAGGAAGAGGTTGGCGGTGAGATTCTACATTATGTCCTTGTAATCGCTGAGTATCGAAGGTGATTTGCGTAGTTTACTTTGATATTGGTAATATTACGTTTTTTGGAGGCTGGCCGTAAAAAAACAAATAACCCCCTACAAAAATAGTCAAACTTTATACATTTCAACATTGGAATACATACAACTAATTTCTATTTGTGCAAGTTTTACATGTGAAACGTCAATATTTCACAACACGAGAGAAACTTTAGTACGAAGAACAATTGGAAACAACTTTTTAACATTTGAAAGGAAGCCTTCAGATTAACAACAGGTATATTTCTCTCTACAAGGTTGTTTACTAATAAAATAAACTCTTATCAAATTAGCCCAAAAGAAATTAAAATATAGATGATAGTAACGAACACCATCTGTTGAGCAAAATTGAATTACTGCTTAACAAATATTGGCTATGAATATTGATTGGTTTTAGTACAGTGTCTTGAATAATGTAGTGTGGAAAACGGACGGTTCTGGCCTCTCTGGCAGGTTCCGCTCAGAAATGATACCGCTAGAGGCGCTGGTGTCCGTACACTTGAATGGCATTCATCTGCTTATAATTGAAGTAAATGGAGTTTTCGCTGCAACGTCTGATTCCTTTACATGAAGCATTTCTATGAATGTGATAATTGCTATGATATTTGGTACAGTGGTCGCGCAGATATTAACGAACATTGTAGACAGTCGACCACGTCCTGTTATCGTCATACTTTCTTTAATAATACGGGAGAAAAAATACGCGTGGAATGTTTCTTGGCAAATAAATTTTTGTGTATGAATTAGGTTCATTATTATTATCATCATCATCATTTCTTTTAGAGATATACACACTGAAGCATTTGTATTTTTGATATTTACTGTCTCTTTAAATTATCGCGGCGATGATGATGATAATGATGATTTCATGAAACGGCGAAGGGAATCCCATAAAACGTTCTTAGTGCCATCGACATGAGTGTAAGGAAACTTTCAGACCAATGGGATGTTCACACTGTCACACTAGTGACACACTTCCAGACTGTAAAATAGCATTCATTGCACATGAGGGTCCAAACAGTAAACGGCTCCTTCATATGGCGTATTCGCGTGCTACTTGTTACTTCGGTCGGAAACCTCCTTAAAGGAAGGGTGCTCAGACCGAAGCGACGCTCTACAGGGGAAGTTCCCAACTAACTGACAAGCGACATGGTGCCTTCAGTCTATTAGCAATCGTTTGCTGCTAATTGTGCGAGCAACAGATAGGCGACACGATAAACCTTACGTTACAACAACAGATTTAGGCGACACGATAAGCCACGCGTGTCTCTTTGTCGCTTGTGCGTCGCTCAAACTATGCCATTTCCTCAATAGCTTCCAACATGTTGCCGTGGTTTGTTGTTCGCGCATGCGCTATGCAATGAGTGTCTTGCTTTAGGGAAATTGCGCAGCAAAGCGACTAGCGGCACGCGACACTTATCGCTTGAGGATTTCACCAACCGATCGCTGGCCTGTGCTTCCCGTCATGCCGCTACGATGTGAAATGTTGCTCTTGATTGGCTCGTTTCCAAGCAACATGTGTCGCGTGTCGCTTCGGTATGAAAGTTGCCTTCGACCGAAGGACCCGAGTCGCTTTGGTGTGAAATCCTCGTATCGTTTGTCGCGTGTCGCTTTGGTGTAAAATCTCCTTGAGGAAACGGGGCAGTCGGAGCTTTGTCCCTACGGTTCGAAAGGTTGCATTGATTACCGACTGCTCGCTTCCAAGCGACACTTGTGGTTTGTCGCCTCGGTATGAAATATATCTCAGGATACTATTTATATTCTAATAACATAGAAAAATAAAACTCCAGTATACAATCCAACACCTGACGTCCGGAATCACTTTGCGATGTTTCTTCTTGTGTTACGCATGCTATTTATTTATTTATTTTATTTTACTTTCTTTTCCAAATTAATGCCTTTTCGTGACTGCAAATCACTCCACAAATATAACTGTTTCCATCAATTCACGTACCGCATTTCAAGACAAACAAATCTACACAATATATTCCAAGAACTAACTAAGCCGCCGTATTACTTTCATAAGAAAATTAGCAGTCGTACTGATCGCACTGCCATCTATATTGTCATCCGTCTCGGGAACTAGTTTCTTGGGTCGTTTTCCACAATACGTTATTCAAGGCGCTGTAGTTTTAGCATGTTAATAATCGGATTGTGTTGTGATAGTAATAATTGGCGATGAAGTCACTTTCTTTAATACAACCCTATAAACACGGCCATGAAAATAGGCGGCTGGGCAGAATTGCGCTGGTGTCACATGTGGGAAAACAAAGTATCTGAGCGCTCAGCGAGCAACATGAATGCTTAGCTACTTGACGGCCAAATAGGCGTTGCTCCGCGAGCGATGCTCACTTGATCACTGAGCGAACTTGAACCTTGCTCGCCACAGGTTTAAGCCACAGAATATAGCGTTTTTGTGTTTCGATCTCGTGAGGCAAAGAAAAGAAGAGGAAAACTGTGTGATTGGCGGGGTGGCGAGCCGCGAGTGGCGTGGTGACCAATGAGGAAATATTTATGATGAACGGCTTGCGATATAGCGTAATTAGAGAGGAAGTTTAAGTAACAGAAGGTGATGTAATATTCCAGTTTTTGTAACTGTATTAAAATGAAAGTGTTGTTTATTCCAATAATAAATATTAAATATACACCTTAGTTTTGGAAAGTTGTGCAAGGGTGAGAAAATGAAAATTTCGACAGTTTTGTTCACGTCAACTATTCTATTTCCATAATTAACAGCCTTTCAAACACCTAAATCTTGTCCAACCGACGCAGCCACATGGATCACAGATTATTCAAAGGCACTGATATTTTGATCAATGAACACGCAGCGTCAAGTAAAAGATCTGTCTGCTCAACAAGCGAAAATCTTGCTCAGCGAGCGTCGCTCAGATACTTGACGGGCCCTGGACAATAGTCGCTGGTTCCCGCGCGCTGTGTGGCAACGTCAACCGTGCTGCGTTGCCTAGTTCGAGCGTCAGACCGACCTCTCTCTGGGGCACTTTTGTATCATCACTGACCTTTGCAGCAAATAATGTCTGTTTGTTTCACATAGATTACAAAGGCCAACTCTAAAACGAGATCTTTCATTTCCTTGAACCTCAGCCGGCCCCCTTGGCGGAGTGGTTAGCACATCGCGCTACGACGCCAGGGTCCCGAGTTCGAATCCTGGCCTGGGCATGGATGTTTGTGAGTGTCCATTCATTAATCTCATTATACCATCGCTCATCCCCATTTTCGCAAATTAGCTAAAAATGGCACAAGAAGCGAAGTAAAATAAAGCAAATCACTCTTGAACCTCCGAACACACGGGATTGTGCTCAGACGTGGCAACAGCGCGAACTTCTGCCACCCGCCTATTTTCATGGCCGTGCGTTTAAACACACGTAACTAACGATTGTATGTGCAACATAAGTATGGTTCTTCTGAGCCACTGCAAAAATGAACTCAACGATAAGCATCACATTGGATCTAGGAAAGTATTAATTTGTTTTAATGATCGTATTACAAAAATATCAAAATACACAGCTAGCATATAACTGTCGAGTACAGCTGGGTTTCTGTCTGCTTTGTGGGCATTTGGAGAAATCAGACCTGGACCTCAAGTCTGAAGTGAGGACCGAAATATGGAAATGTAAGCACACAGGGTACTGATCACGAAACGTTTGACTCTTCTCCAAAAAATCAGTACCTGACAGCAAGAAAGTAAAGTGAGGATTATAATCACACAATGTACAGGGTGTTCATAAATTATGTATCTATTTGTTAAAACAGTGATTATACTCACTTGGTATAAGTTCGTTATATTACACCGGCAATACTCCAGAACGTCTTTCACGCCACTGCCGACAGATGGGAAGTGTATCGTGATGTGGATGGTGCACATGTTGAAAGTAATGTGTAACGAACAATAGCCATGAAAAACATTGCTAGTAAAATCACTATTTCAAGAAAATACATACTTGAATTTACGGACACCCTGTATTATTATATACGTAAAATAGGTGGTTTTAATGCATTGTTCATAATTTAATATGTGTATTTGTAGGTTGGATAGTCGTATCTGTTTATCTTCTCTGCAGCTTTATATGTTGATATCTGGCTGTAAGCGGTCTTGCACTTTTCATGTAACTTTTAGGTTAGATTTTGCGATTACAATGTATGACATATACAGCATGAAAGGTACGTCGAGTTACATCATCTATCCTGAGTAGACGTTGATTACAATTGAAACAACTAAAATATTCTCCCATACGTGTACAGTAAACGTTGTAAAGTATGTATTTAAGCAGGGCCATTAATTTGTACTTAATATTGTTTTATACGAAACGTTATTCCTTTCGGTTAAATAGTTATCGGCTTTTAAAAATGTGAAGTGGTACATTTTTACATCTCACGCGGCTGCCATTACAACTGCACTCGTGACCTCGTGGTCGCTTCTGATTGGTTACGCTACGAAAAATGCTACGGACCGAGCCTATCCTTGAGAAATGCCATGAAATATGCGATGGCATCTGAAATGCCGTAAGATTTTTCACTTTACGCGGTAGCACTTTTGGTTATGGCATAAATGTTTAGAAAGATGCTAAGGAAAATACGATAGAAGCAGCTAGCAGAAGAGGCCTCTCAGCGTCTCTCGATGAACCAGAATTCAAGACTCAAGAAACCTGTTGCCGGCCCCTGTGGCGGAGTGGTTAGCACATCGCGCTACGACGCCAGGGGTCCTGGATTCGAATCCCGGCCTGGGCATGGATGTTTGTGAGTGTCCATTCATCAATTTCAATTTCATCATATCATCACTCATCCCCTTCTTCGCAAATTAGCCAAAAGTGGCACAGAAAGCAAAGTAAAATATAGCAAATCAATCGAACAATCAAGAAACCTGTCCCCAGTAGTAATTATTCTAGCTTCGATCTTGTCTCCATTCTCAGCCCAGCTGAGAAAGCTACGAACCTTGTGGTTAATTTCGTGACTATCCATTTTGCTTGCCATGGTGAAGGCTTGAGGTCAGTAAATCTCGATGTTTATCGCCAGGGTTAATCCCAGAATATTCATGGCCAAGGTTCTGGCCTCGTTTACACTAAGCCACCACAACTTCCTGTAGGTTACCTTTTCGGAAACCTTGTCTTTGGCAGCATGAGAGGGGAGGGAAGGGCCTTGACTGAATCACTCGTGCTGAGAATGAGAAAGTGTGTGTGTGTGTGTGTGCGTGTGTGTGTGTGTGTGTATGGGCGTAAAATCAGAAACTTCTAGACCGACAAATGAATTTATGAATTTGAACATATACATATGTTTACTCATTTGCAATGAAACTGTATTTATGCTCACGGACAAGGATTTGTCAGAAAATAAATGTATGAAATTGAATTCTTCATACCGGGTCCATCATTGAAGCTTCCGCTTGGAGAAGAATCTTCTATTTCATTAGTTCCATCATTATGACAATCACAATCATACTGCAAGGAGAAAATTGTTAATAAAGCAACATTACATATTTGTAATATATGTAATGCTGAAATCAGCAAGATATGACAACATAAATTGGTTTCAGACGACATCCATAATTCGATGTCAATTGAAATGATCGGTAAGTCCCCAGGTAGATACTCTATGAATACATCATTAATAAACAGGGTGATTCAAAAGTCCCCTAACACCTCTATAAAATGTAAAGGAGTAAGTTTGGGTACAAATGGTCATGATAGAAATAGGATAGGCCTAGTGGAAACCATATTGATGTGTGCCAAGCGGACGTCCGCCAGACTTGCGGCCACCATATTGAATCGAACTCATTTTTTTAATGGGAAAGGAGGTGATGCGATATATCAAATCAGGCTAGAATTTCACGAGAAATGCAATGGTGAAGGTTTTTTTCAAAATATATTTAATAAGAAAAAAGTTATACCTGCATAATTGTAACAAATGTCAGATTTTCCAGGTGTGAGAAAACAGTGGTAGAATGCTCCTAATGTGTGAGAAACGCATCGAGATCGTACTGCTGTCTGGCGAGAGAAGCTCGCGTGCCATTGCAAACGATTTTAATCAAATCATCCACAACGACATCCACTGTCCATGTGCACAATTACTTCAAAAGTTCCGAGAGACAGGATCAGTCAACGACAGGCGACGATCAGGACGTCCCAGAACTTCCACCTACGGAGAACAGACACAGCAGACCTCGCTTCATTTGGAAAGTCCCCAAATCGTAGCTCGTCAATGTCAAGGTTTTTCGTTCCAAAGGAAGGGTCACGATATAATTGGCAGAGACACCATTCACTATATTCAGTTCGGCGATCCGGATCATCCTCACTGAGATGATGTTGATGCTGATGTTATAGGGGTGTCATTTGTGCGCTTGCGAGATCCGAACGATTGATGGTAGACTACAACCACATTCTTGTGACAATCGGCGTGCGCTACGGTTTGGGGACTTTGCAAATGGAGTCAGGACTCCTGTGGCTGATCCTGCCTCCCGGAACGCTTGTAGTAATTGTGCAACTGTCACATACGACACTGGATCTCGTTTGGGGTGTCGTTAATTATAATAATGTGTAATAACACGTGAACTTCTCTTCCCAGATAGCAGTACAATCTCGATGCGTTTTCTCACATCTGGAAAATGGGACATTCCTTACAATCATGCAGACATAACTTTTTCTTGATTAAAGATAGGTTGTTAGATACCTCTATTATTATAAAGAAGTTATAATTATATATAATTCCCCTGCTCATTGGAACTTGATGACACAAAGGGAGGTGCGGAGAGAGAGTTCTACAGTTCATGAGCGCGGCTTTTGGTGATGTGATAGACATCAAGCTCCGGCCGACTTTATCCCCATAGGTTGACTCCAGTCACTTATTAGATTACACACTGGCTAAAGTAAAATTTTTGCATTGACATAAATGAAAACATTCCCACGTGAGATCAGCCACCCAGGAAATAAAACCAAGTTCCTCCGTGTGGAAGTCAGATACCATACCAACTGGATCACGAGGGTCGACATTCAATCCCCACCCCCTTATATTTACTGCAGAATTATTTATTCACTTGCATTACCACCAAAGCTCCATCACATTTATTTCACTTTTCAATTGTACTCCTTTTTGAAATATTAATAAATTAATTTTACCTTATTTGTTCGTAACATATCTCTGACGTTGCCTACTTCATTTCTCAGCTGATTGGTCGTCTTGACTGGAACTGCTATGTCTGACTGTAAGTCAATTAACTGCTGTTGGTGATTTAAAGATCTGAAAAATTACAAGTTAAGGCGTAATCATGTAAATTCTTTATTTTAGTTGCCTAATTGCACAGTCCAGGATATTTTAAGCATTTTTGTGTTCTTAACACATAACAGCAAGAAAGTAATTATTGGTGTCACACAAAAACACACACACACACACACACACACACACACACACACACACACACACACACACACACACACACACAGATATATATATATATATATATATATATATATATATATATATATATATATATAGTGTGTGTGTATATCTGTGTGAAAGTTGAACTTTTTACCCCCTCATATGAAAAATGTTCCTGCGCCACTGGGCTCTAAGGAAGGAAACAAAATATATGCACTGATAGTGTGAAGCTCACATGAAAGGAAATGTAATATTATATAATATGTACGTAAACACTTAAATTTCTCTTGATTTAAAATTCAGTAAAATTTATAAGCAAAAATAGCAAACATTTTGTACAGAAAATGTACAAAATACTAATCAAGTTAAACCGTAAGTATTGTAATTATCATGAAATTGTAAATAAACATAGCAGTTCATATTTGAAAACTATCATTAAAAATTTGCCAAAATTCAGCTACAAAGACTATAAAAATATTTAAGTTACAATTATAGAGTACATCCAGAATGTTATTATAGTTTCGTTAACACACTCAACAAACATTTCCATAGTAGGTTCATATGTACGTACAGTATCAGAAATAGAAAAATTTATAAACATGAGTACCTGGGGGAAACCCTGAGGGGTAAAGGCGGTCAGGGGCGTGGTGCTGATCACATCACCGCCACTCACGACCGGATCAAGAAAGTGTGGCGCGTTATACCCGCACCCCCTATACGCCTTCATGGCGTGGTGCTAAGCACAGGGGAACACTTTACCTTTTTTAAATATATTTTTTATATTTTTTAATCAAACTGTTCAAATATTTTACAGGGCTGTTTACTAGAAAAATAGCATTTCTATAAAAAAAGATAGCCTATATCTATATGTAGGATGCGAAAAACCAAACAAGTAATTTTAAGCATGTTTAAAAAAAATCGATTTAAATAAAACAATCATCAAAAATGATTAAATTAATCATTAAATTAATTTGTGCTGATTTACATTGACATATTCCTTTCTGATCAAAAATTTATAATCTTATTCAGATTAAAATTTATTTTTGTATTATTAAATTGATTGGTTTTATAATAATGTTGGTTTTAAGAAGAAACTGTACTGCAAAAATATTTATGCATTGTTACTCAGCAATAGAAGTCAACTGAGTAGCGGAAGTAGCAGAAGGATGCCACCTTGTCGGCGAAATATTTTTATCAGATACAAATCTACGACAAATATTTATATGTGCAAAGTATATAATTATAAACATTAGTACTAACACTAATTAATATTGTCACTTGTCACGTATTATCACAGACACACACCAAATATTTATACATTGAAATAAACGATAGTTCCAACGTGAATATTTTAAATTTTAATACATAGCATTTTCATGCAGCAATTTTAAGTTATTGAAAAAGTTAAACATTTACTTTTATTACAAATGAGATTTTGGAGATAAGTTCTGCTGGTTGTTGTTTGCTATCCGTTAGCTTATTGATTTTATAATGAATTGAAGTGATAGCCAGGTGACTTACATTGTGTTCGTTTGTTTTAAATAGGAGTTTAGATTAAAGTCTAAACTAAGTACATTGTTGTAAAGTACAAGTTATGAGCTACCATAATATATACCGGTACTAGAAATATAAACAACTATCACTTGGAAGACGTTAATTTTAAAACTCTCCGGGCCACACATCTCGAACCCGAACCCCTTGAAGTCCAAAACTATGGGGTCGCCCTTGACAGGGGGGGGGGGATTCCAGTGATTACGATTGCAGAATCGGTATATGTTGTAAAAAATATACACAGTCTCCCCGTCCTAAGTGTCATATGTAAGCAACCGCAGGGGATGCAAAAACCAGAAGACTTAATTCCTCTTCACGTACCACCCTGCTTAGAAGTGTATAATTGCACGATTACTTGTATGTGTGTGTGTTGGTGTGTGTAATTGTAGTAAAAATATTTTCATTACAATCCCTAATGGTTTTATTGAAATAAATTAATTTTAAATATTTGTTCGTAGTCTGTGGTAGTATATTTATTTATTTACTCAGAGTTACAGATACGGTCCTATTTGGCCATTTTACACTGAAACAACATAAAGTAGAAACAAAAGATAAAAACAATAACAAGATGGGATAGATTTACATGTTCTTGGTCAGTAATGTACAAACATTTCTTTCTGGAAGGAAAATATCTACATCCAGGGAAAGTTTGTTGTAGATTTGTGGCAGCCTGTAAAACAAGGAGCGTTGTAGAAGGGATAGCCAAATTGGTTACAATTGTTCAAACATTTTGACAAGAAGCCTGAGTACCGCTTTTTTAAAAATTTTGAATTATTTTCCTTACCAGCGCAATAATTGTCGGGAAAGAACCAGGTAACTTATCTTCACTATTTCCCCGAAAACATATAGGCGTTGGCGACATTTTTCTGTTGTTTTTTCAGTTGATTACACGCCCCTCAAGTGACCGGTCCCCCTTTGGCGGCACTCAGTACCGCGCGCGGGACGTTCACAGCAGGCCAGCCATGAATTTGACGGAAATAAGAAGAATAAAACCACTGTACGCTGTTCGGAATGCAAATTACTTGTATGCAGAAACCGTTGCAGTACCCATACGAGATGTCGGAGTAATCAAAATAATGATATTGAAAAGTGATAACATTCGGTTCTTTATATTTGAGTCAGTATGTCTTTTCTTACGTATACCTCATCAAAATACAAGAAACAAATTGAGATTTGAACATTTTAAAAATATTTTGTAAGTTTCTTCGAGGTGTGTTTCCTACATTCGATTGTTTTTTTCTGCGAGTCAGAGAGATTTTGACAGAGAATTTTGGAAGATATAGTTCCTTTCTAAGCTCATATAAGTTGTATGATTTCAATTCGTTTTGAAAAATACGTTGAAAACTTTTTGGAAAATACTTCGATATTTTTGTGAATGGTGAGTTCACTTTTTAGTGCCTTCATTATATGGAAAAGTTTTAATTTCTTTTAGAATAATAATTTGATGCATTTGCTTCAAGAGTCTAAGCTTCTAAGTGTATGAGACTCTGTCATTTTTGTTTACTTGTCTTCTAATAGCTAATAAAAATGTCCGAAATGGACATGTTTGCGTTCATGTATATTTTCCCTGATTTCCAGTAAGTGCTAATGTAATTTAACCTCGATTTGCATCAATAATTCACGTAAATAACGTTGGTTTTGTTGAGGCGGCACTGAGTGCCGCGCGCGGGACATTTGTGCTGCTATGAGGATGCGAATGACGGAGGGAATGCAGACAACAAATGTTTGTCAGTGGTTCGTCGCCTTGTAATCAAGGGGTCCCGGGTTCGATACCCGGTGGAGCCACAAGTGGTTCGTATCCCATTTTAAACTGTAGGTCCAGTCCCGATTAGCCTTACTGTGCATAAAGTGGACATAAAATACCAAATCAACGAAACAAGGCAAGTGCTGCCAAAATCACTAAAACCCCAGCAGAAAAATCTCTAATCGGAGGTTACTGCTCTGGGAGATTTGAGAAGGTTCTAGAAACAACCACCCCGAGATATTTCTCTATCAATACGAGTCACATTGTAATTCAATAAATTCCATTTGGATGTCGGATTTGCATTCGCACCATCAAAAGAGAAAAGAGCAGACAAGAACATTCCCATTCGCACTCTTTGAAGTCTTGAAACCTTTTTTTCAAACTCATCAAGTAGTATATTTACTTTGGACAAGTATTGACTTAAACGAGGTTCACAGCGGAGATAAATTATATCAAGCAGATATTCTGTCACATTTACATGAGAATCATATCCACGAATAAATACAGTTAACTTAGCTAACCCACAGACGTCCATATACTTTCATCTATGCGAGCAAAAATGCAACAAATCCAACAATTTTCACTTTCAATTGTTCTTTGCTATCGCCTGCTAAGTCATCAATCCTTTCCTCAACTGTATTTCTGATTCTTTTGTTTTTAATTTTGTTTTTATTTTTGTTATGTAGCGTCGCTTTTCTACCAATTCGACTTGAAATCGAGGGAGCAATTGCCTCTCTTTGTCCTCTGCAAGTGCCCTTAGCCGTCTGGAAGAAAAATGCACGAAACACTTGAAAACTAATTCCATTTGAGTATCCATTTTGTTCTACTATTCTTAGATTCTGCTAGTCATGTTTCTTTACTTCAATATTTGCCCCCCCTACCCCCAGAATGGACTTCCGTCCAAGATTGGGGGGGGGGCAATGTTCCTGCCCCCTGTGGTTGTAGCACTGTTTGTGAGTGTCTCTTCATCAATTTCACGTCATCACTCATTTTTAAGATTAGCTAGATGTAGAAAAAAAGCAACGCTAAGTAACAAAAATCAAATTTCCACTCCCTCTCTCTATCACATGAATCGCTATTACCAAAAGGTAGACTTGGGAAACAAAAAATTATGCAGTTCAAACTTCATAGCAACACGTCCAAGAAAAACATCCGAACACATTAAGCACCTGTAATACAAGACTACTCACAACTGTTCTAGATCCTGAAAATTGCGAAATCATTTCCCAAAGTCGGAATCTGGAAGGGAATTTTTTCTCCCAATCCTGATACGACATTATAAGGCATCTCACACACCTTCATAAATCACAAAATCAATAAATGTCTTTGTTATGTTGCTAGAGTTATACAGGATATAATTGTAAAGATTAGTGAGAATTCCAGGCAGGAATGTGTTCTGTATTTTTCACAGGGGGGCAAAGCAGGCTCTCAGGGGGGAAGATGCCCCTTCCCCCCTCTAGCTACGGGCATGGACACACAGAGAACACCCTGCCCAGGCTGGGATTTGACTCCGACCCCTGGTGTTGTAGAACGCTGTGTTAACCACTCCGCCACGGACGTTGGCAACTGTATTTAGTGAGAAAGAAATATTTCTGAACGAATTCACTTATCAGGGCACAAAATTTACACGCTCTTCACTATTTACTTCACAAGAAAAGTAGGCGATCTCATACCGAAAGTATGCACGCTTCCCTCTCCCAACCAGCAATATATTCTTGCACTTCCATAACTAAATTGTCCAACAACTTGCTTAGTAGATAACACACCTTAACCTTAATGGAATGCAAGAATGTATCTGCCCAGGAAAAATAGGTGAATCTTGGGAAGTTCGTTTGAGTCGGGGCTTGTTTTTCGACATAAGAAAGTGCGGGATAACTACAATTGTATAAATAATATTGCATCCATGAATTGTACGCAGGGCCAAGGCGCATTAAGGGATGGTGGGGGCCGCATGCAGCCTGCGGGCCGCGAGTTTGACATGGCTGGTCTAAATGACATACTAACGTCATCTGTTGAATTCACCACGTAACTACTTCGAAACAGCAAATAAGCCATATTGGGTTCAGGTACCTCAGTAGGAAAACAAAACAGAAATTTAATTTCTATCTCGTGTAAATTTGGATATTCAGGTTTAATTGTTATCCAGAATTTCGAATTACTCACAGAATTAAAAGTACATACTTTCCAGTTCTTTGTCCGATGAATTCAATAAGTTGAAGTGTTTCTTCATGGGAAAGAGCTGACTTTTGGTGCTCAACAAAAGAGTGGAAAAGCCACATATTTTTCGTCCGGAAATCCTCATGTTCAGGATAATACTTCTCAAACGAGAACATCATTTTCAAATGAGCTGCAATAATATCTGAAAGTGAATTCTGTGCATTGTACGAATTAAACTTTTTTGCTTTTGGGGAGGGGGACACTCGGTGAAGTATATGTGATTTCATTTCGGAAAGTAGTTTATTCGGATATGTTAGTTGCCTCGAAGTTCTAGGTACACCCAACGGCAAAAGAAACAGTAGACGAATTGTCCATCACCATTCTCATTCATTCTCTTTTTAACAATGCGATGAAAATTAATTGAAATAAAAACTTCAATAAGTGCAGGAAAACATCTGCTTAGAATCGACACAATTCCATTATTTAAAACCACACAGGATGTAGAATAAAAAAAGAAAGAAAGTAACCACAGACAATTTGCCTAATATTATCTCTGCCGTTGACTGTACCTACATTCTAACCTAAGCCATTACATATTATGATAACATTTACACGTAATTTAGAAACAGTATATTTACGTTCTAAGAAAACAACTCGAACACAGAAAGGGCTACCGAGTCACCAAACACTTTAACGAATTTCATTGACCAAAGTTCAGATTTAAAGTTTATCTAAACTCCTTCCAAGTTTCTTGTGAACACTTACATGTAAAATATCAGCACAAAGCATTGACAACTAAAGTGAAAAACAACCTACTGTGTCTTGGATCGGTAAGGTTGGTCACTTGCAGTATGGTGCCCTTTAATCTGCAAGGTTGCATACTTATCTGCAGGGAAAGCTTTGATGACTGGACCATTGACACGAAAGATTTTGCAACTGTGTTGGTTACTTAACAAATTGTATAATATATGTTTTCAAATTCATTTTCTTTGAGAAAGATAAAAACATCCCTGGCAGAGATAATAAAAATTATCTTAAATGTTTTGTGGGATGGAAAGAAATGCCACGCATCTTCCCCGCACCTCTCAGCCAAGCGCCTGTTTATCTTGGATCGAAATAACACCACTACCTCGATTAAAACAGAAAATTGGATTGCCTGGTTCTTTCCCCTGACCCTTCAAATAAAAAGTCTTCAAATAGGCTATTCATGTTCATTTGTGAAATTTGTTTGTAATAAAATCTACAGCAGACAGTAAAAGTAACTTACAATTACTTTTACATTTACTTTTTAACCGTAACTTTCGGAACGCTGACAGTCTGTTCCTCGTCGAGATCTATTGCAGTTTGCGATTAGGGGGGCAGTTGTTCCCCTCCCCCCAGTTTTTGCCTCTTTTGCTCCCGCACTATCCTAAATATTATCAACAAAGGGAAATGTACTGTATTTCCCCCCCACCCAGTTTTGGCACCTTGCCTCCCCTGTTTTGGGAGCCGATCGCCGCCACTGCAGCTTGTAATATGTCTTAGATGGTTTAGACCCCATTGTCTACATCTACGAGTATATATGTACATACTAATCTACTTTTTATATGGTTTAAATCGAGAATTTATAATTTCCAACTTCCAACATTCGTTCTGGCTTCGAATATTACACGATTCAATCCTATTTCTATCGCAGCAATCGGAAAGCTCGCTTTGCTCCTTTGAGATCAAATTCCACAATGCGTTCTGTGAAACGATTGAGTCATGAGTCATGGCAACAGCCACAACAAACAGCACCACGTGTTACGATGCCTGCAGGAATAAGCTTCAGGAAATGGTTTTTGTATAAATATAGATTACTCGTCAGGAAATGTTCTATTGATTGATGTTAGAGCCCATGTCAGGATTAAACTAAACTTCAACCCTCTGAGAGCCCGGGCTGCCGTTTTCTGGCTTGCGCGGAGACTGGAGCCCTCTACTTCTTTTCAAGTATCTCCTCAATTGTCCTCACGATCCTGGGTCACAACCAAAATTTTGTTGGTTCCCACGGGGAATCGAACCTTGGACCGCTTGCGCCAAAGGCGAAAGTGTTAAAAATTTCAAGAATGTTCACTGAAATGCTGGTTTATATAGAATCATCATTATAGCTCACAGACTATGATACCCAAAACTGCGAAAAAGGGAGGCGAGTTATAAATGTTAGGTTCCAAATCGTATTTGGCTCAGGTTCTACATAAGGCGTAGATGTATCATTGTGGCTGTACCCAAGGACGTGTTTGGGAGGGTCCAGGGGGTCCGGACGCCCCCAAAAGACTTACTAAGTGCAAAAATGATGAAATAATAAAGTAACTAAAATTAAATATTGAAAATATACTTGTTGTTTAATCGAGGGTTATTTATTTCGGCCAAACTCAAAGGTAGGCAAGGATTATATTGTGATCATACGACTTTGAATGACAGTACAAAAAAAATGATTTATGCAAAATTCATTATATTTGTAACACCTACAAGTCGAAAATCAGCCAGACAATCCTCCCACATACAGGGGAAGGGAGGGCGCCTCAAGCAACATTGATCTAACACTCACGAATATAAGGGCCTTTGACGATGCCCAAAACTGGAAAGTTGTAGATCTCGCTACAACAAGCGATCATAGCTTAATGCTATTCAACTTAAGCTACAGGCAACATCAACTTGAACAGACAGACCAGGAGAACAGATTAAACTGGACAAAAATCGATCATCAAAAATTCCTAGAAAAACTCATTATCACTGAACAATTGGACCAACAAAAATCACTCAATACGCTCTCAGAAGATAGCTCTGTAAACATCAGACAGGCAATTCAAAATGCAAAACCCAGACCTAAGCAAAGGATAATGAATGGGGAACCATGGCCAAATAAACTAACCTACCTTAAGAAACAAATGCAAAAAGCCAGGAAATCATATCAAAAATCCATCATCGCACAATACAGAACTGCCAACCTCCAGATTTACCGTACCCAGAAAGGCAAATTTCATTAGTTTTCTCTGTTTTTCCTAACAGTAATTTCAGATTGTTCTTGTTCAATAAGATGAGCTCAGAATGGTACGTAATATTTCATATTCAAACTAGAGATATATATCGATAGGTTCTATAATTGTTGTATTGCCCATGTAAATCAGATAGGCGTACACTACAACAGCACATCGCCGACTGTGAGAGTATAGAAGTTGGGTCAATTCTTTGTTTTCCATTATCTTGGTTCTGGAGAAGATTGCATCCATTTTGAGTTTATATACAGGCTTTTTCACTGGTTGGAGCTATATTCCTGCAGCATTAAAAAATGAACAGAGTATCTGTATACAATTTATTAATTGAAACAGAGAGAAGTGGACATTTGTTTTAGCGGAGACACTCGACAGGAAATATTTAAAAAGCCGAACGATTATAATTATATATAAATAGTGCAAAAATGGTTGGACAAGGTCTTTATGTTTTTCTCGAAATGGAGCAACTACAGAGAATACGTAGTTTGGCGGCCTATTGAGCAAACATCGAATGCAAAATCAAGTATTATCAATTTTTCCTGCTCCTATGTGTTTATTGTAACAGGACTGAGCAATCTTGTGCAACATTGACTGTAAACATCCTGCTATGATTGTGAAAGCAATATGATACATTATCCTGTTATAATGTCTCTCGTATCTGAACATATCTATATACAAGTTAAATAAATATCGCAAATAAAAATATTGTAAAAACTATTTCCAAACTTGGTTGAAAAATTTGAGTTCATAAATTTTCCAGATGAATGAAAGAATGAATTAATTTTTGGGGAGTATGACGACACAAATGGTCATCTTGCACACTTCAAAGAATTCGAGTAAAAATCCTCTTATTTAAAAACTCTTTCCTTGAAGTTAAAATAGGCGTGTAAAGAGTCCCTTGAGTAACATACGCAAGACATTAAAAATGTTGATTGATTGATTGATTGGGTTTATTTCACTTCTCTTTTATGGTACTTTTGGCTGATCGCAAAGACGAGGATGAGTGAATGAAATTGCTGAAGGAACAGTCACACAGAAAACCCATGCACAGGCCGGGATTCGAACCCGGGACTTCTGGAGTCGTAGTGCGCTGTGATAGCCGCTCCGCTACGGAAGCCGGAACATTACAAATGTAAGGGGAGATTTAAAAACTTCCTCAGAAACAGTGCAAGTTCTCTGCTTCCCTCAAAAAGCTAAAAACATTTGTTTAAACAGTGTCATCATGTCCCAACATGGATGATAAAGAGTTGGGGATATTAAAAGTTGAATTAAAACATTTTCAAATGTTTACTAAACTACAAACTAAAGTCAATGAAATAAGAGCCAAGTGTCATTTTCATTGGGTGAAACGTCGTCAGCGCATCGAATTAAAGTCGCCGCCCTTTCCTGGTTTTCGAGACTGGACCCCTCAAAGGGCTCCCAATTATCCTCACGATGCCGAGTCAACACCGAGATTTCGTGGGCCCCCGAGATCGAACCCTGAACGGCTCGCACCAGAGGCGAGAGCGCTAGCCATTTGACTGCGCGGGAGCCCTTGTATACTCTGTCCCAACTAACTGTGGAGCAGGCGAACGAAAACAAGTCTCTGCGCAAGTAATGACGCCAGACGGCTCCAACAATGAACAGGCGAGAGGGAACGGTGTTGCGTGAAGTAGGGGAAAGTGACTGCAGTTACCAGCCTTTGAGCAGCGTGTACAGCTTCCCTCTGGCCACTCGATTTCCCCCGCTACTCTCACGCTATGCGCAGCCTTGCTCCACAGTTAGCTGGGACAGGGTATATATGTATATTTAATATATCATGCTATACAGGGTGATTATAAAGTCACTATACATTTCTGCATGAACAGGATTTATTGCACAAAATACAATAT
Source organism: Lepisma saccharinum (assembly GCF_977018435.1). NCBI lineage: Eukaryota > Metazoa > Arthropoda > Insecta > Zygentoma > Lepismatidae > Lepisma > Lepisma saccharinum. The sequence goes on from NC_139249.1 coordinate 44,603,015, forward strand.
GTACTGAAACATACATCACAGTAGGACAAGAAATTAGTATAATTCAATGGGACCACCCCTCAAGTCTAGGCACAGATCCAGCGATCCAGCACAGCACTAAATACCTTCTCCAACACAGCTGGTGTAATCTCAGCAACTGTGGCCGTAATACATTGTTTCAACTGGGCAACGCTGTGGATCTTCACCACTTACACCTTAGACTTGATTAACCCGCAGATGATAAAAATCTAAGGGGCCAGGTCGAAGGGGAAGTCCAACTCCCCGTTGCGAGGCACGACCAATGCATCTGCCGGTGAAAACTTCGTTTAGGTGATCACGAACGATGATGACAAAATGGGGTGGTGCCCCATCCTGTTGGTGCATAGTAGGAAGTTTGGTGTTCTATAATCCACCGTGCTATGAGCCACAGTTGGTAGATGATGGGATTATAACACCATTAAGCCTTGTTTCCATGATATGAAAAACTCAATATGCTGACCAAGGCAGAAATTTATTTTATTATAAAACATAAACTAGACGTAACGTTTCAACCTTCTACCAAGGTCTTCTTCAGACTATGTACCAAGTACAAATGTAACAAGATACAAGAAAAGGACGATATATATACACAAAAATACTCCCCTCCAGACTATTAGAAAGTTGTTCTGGAACATTGTATCAGGTGGCTTTCCCTTGTCAACTTTACTTTCACCTGAAAGTGAATGTTGTTGGACTCTTTTTCTCACGCTCTATTTCCTTCATTCTTCTTCGTTCTTCTCTCCTCTTTCTCTCTTGTCTTTTCCACTCTTTCTAACACCTTCATCCATTCTTTGTTTATCATCAGTCCCCCATTCCAGTTCATTGTTTCTTCTTCAACTTTCTTCTCTTTTCCTCGGCTTCCTTCCATTTTCTCACTAGTATTCTATTCTCCCTTCCTATCTGTTTAGCCTCATCCCACTCTATGACATGTCCTGTTTCCCTCGTGTGTTTAAATATCGCATTTCTCTTAAGGCGTACATCATCCCTATGTTGTTTCAACCTGTCTTTCAGCCTCTTTTTCATTTCTCCTATGTACACACTCTGACATTCTTTACATTTCACAACGTAGATAATTCCATCCTCTTCCTCTTCTCTGTTTTCCTTTTTCTTGTTTACATTCTTCGCTATTCTTAAGATGCTTCTCCCTCCTTTCCTGTAAGTTTTAATGCCCGCTTTCCTAAGCACTTTGCATATCTTTTCTGCGGTCTTCGCCATACTCCTTATTCCAAACCTCCTCTCTTTCTCTTTCTCTTTCTCCTTTCTTTCTCTTCCAATTCTCTCCTGCCACTTTTCTTCCTTCTTCTGTTTATGTCCAGTCTATCCTCCTTCTCATAACCATTCTTTTCCAGCTGTTTCCATAGGCTATTTATTTTGCCTTCTTTTTAACATTCTTTTGTGCATATTTTCTTGATTCTGTCCTCCATATTCTTTATAAAATTTGTTTTTGTCACCTCACTTACATCACTTCTTTTGGAACTCGAAATACAAGAAGAAGACAAGATAAGCTTCCTAGATATAATGATGAAAAAGAAAGAGAGGACAAGAAATTGAAACCGCTTGGCATCAGAAGAAGTGTGCAGCAGAGGTATTCTGCCACAAACAGACTTGAAACTGTTTAACGTTTATTTGGACGTATACAGCTAGACCTGAGGTCAAAGTTATCAGAAGTATATCAAGAGGCAAGTGAAGAAACTTCAGTGACTTTTTCTCTTCAGGAACTCGATCTCGACCCTGAAGGAAGAGCATTCGACTTATTTTCAAAGCAAACTTTAGCGAACTTTAGCTACACATAGAACAAATACCAGCCCCTGCACTGAAGTTGAGCCGAAGCGATCTCCCTGTCGCATCAGTTCAGCAGTGGCAGACAGTTACGCGCGCACCTCAAGGTCACGGGCCGTGTGCGTGAATTTTTGCTACAAACGAAGCTAGCATTGGACAGGGAGTTAGTTTACTCTATACAGAGACAGAGAGTCTATCGGAGTGTTTCAACTCGTATTGTTTTCATATTTCCTCAGTTTACGGGTTTCGTTTTAATTTAATCTATTATCAGTTGTGTTTGCGTTCCGGACCGTAAAGGACCAAAACTGAATGTAGAACCTGTCCGGCTGTGAAGGACCAGAAATGAATGATGATCCAAACCGGTAGGATCTAAATGTAAGTCAAATTGTAGATTACCACTTACATCTCTTTGGTATGGATTGCGTCGCTACAGGGCAAAGTTCACCGCGATCCTCTTGGGAGTTGTAAAGAAAACACAGGCACACACACTGATAACTATAACTATGTATTATAAAGTATATGCACATAACACTTGATTACACTTCCCATGCACTCCTGTTTAGGGAAAACTGTTTACACGAAGTTGCAGCTGGTGTTACAACAACGCGCCACTAATGAAACGTAGCCACGTTGGGCTTACGGTATCCATAATTGTCCGCGACGGTTTCTGGCTGTGTCCCGAGTGGCTTCTCTACGCAGACTGGCTGGAAGTAACTACCGCGCTAAGATGGCGGCAACTAGACACCGCGCTCAGAATGAATTAGCCAATGGGAGTGCAGGTTACTTAAGGCATTTGCCATACACAAATAAACAATTGAAGCTATATGCAATATAAAATATATAAAGAAAGAATAAACGTGGTTACTTTTATAGATAAACCTAAAACATACTCCCTCCCCCCCGTTGGAATGTTCACATCCAACCTAACACTAGGGGATATATCGTCAATGTTTTAGCTCGTAAAGCGTCTTCTACCCAATGTGGTAAAGGCACAATTTTGCTTAATGCTCTCTTGTAGACTGCGTCCCTAGTACGAACGGTGACTACGCGCACTAGGTTATCCCTTCCCGGAAACACTTCTTCGATGACGCCGACTTTCCATGAGAGTGGTGGAAGATTGTCCTCCTTCAATAGCACTGGTGTGCCAGGCTTCAAATTCGACTGAACGGCTGTCCATTTCTGTCGCTGCTGCAGACTATGCAGGTAGTCCTGAGACCACTTCCTCCACACTCACTGCTGGAACTGCTGTATGCGCTGCCATCTGGATAATCTGTTGGCAGCCAGATCTGTAATGTTTGGTTCAGGAAATGAGGTTAGAGGACCTCCAATAAGAAAATGACCGGGGGTAATGTAGCTGAATTCATCATGAGAATCAGGGAGTGTGGAAAGAAGACGGGAGTTGAGGCAGGCCTCTATTTGGCATAGCAGAGTTACTAGTTCTTCGTATGTTAGCACGGCGTTTCCTGCTACTCTGCGAAGATGGTATTTCATAGACTTCACGGCACTTCCAAAAATCCCGCCGAATGATGGACTGCGTGGTGGAGAATACTTCCATTGGAAATTCTCTTCTGCTGCAAATCTGTTGATGTCCTTTTTGAACTCTTGTGATTGAAAGAGTTTACGTAATTCCTGCAATTCATTTTTAGCACCATGGAACGTCGTAGCATTGTCAAGTCTGAGACAATCTATAGATGAATTGCCCTTGTGGCAAGACAAGTGAAAACTGCAATGTAGCATTTTCTTGTTTATCTGCTTCTTGCGGCTCCGGTCTTGATGTGGTATGGCCCTGCGTAATCAACGCCTACGTGATGAAATGCCTTGTTGGGTCTCACTCTACTGGAGGGTAACTGTCCCATCAGTTGTTGAGCGGCTGAAGCCTTCAAACGAAAACACACGTTGCATTGGTGAATGATCTGCTTGACCACTTGACGTATGCGAGGTATCCAGTATTTCTCACGAAGTGATGATATGAGAAGCTGTGGACCAGCATGCATAAGTCTCTTGTGTTCTGATGCTATCAGAATTTTCGCAAAATGACTCTTCTGATGAAGAATAATTTGATGTTTGCTTTGAAACTCCAGTTCACTGTTTTCCAATCTTCCTCCGACACGATTACTTGTTCATTGTTGAGAAATGGATGAAGGTTCCTCAAAATACTTTTGTTGTGTACTTGCAGCTTGTCAGACAAATCTTTGATTTCCTGAGAGAAGAATGCACGTTGTATTATCTTGATGCAGGCAAGTGTGGCGCCTTGAATTTCAAAGGTGGTAAGGTCTTCACTCCTTTTGTCTCTTGAGTTTCTGCAATTGCTGATTTTGCAGAGTGACACTACTCTCAGTAGCTTGGATAAACGTGAATATCTAGATATGATTTCTCCTTCAGTTGTTCCATGAGTGACCAATGTGGTAGCTGCTACCTTACGCTGCTCTGGAAAAGTGTTGTCGTCTGGACTGAATGCTAAACTGGATGATGGCCACTGTGTCTCGTCTTCTTGGACCCAGCCGGGTCCGTGCCACCAAAGCTCAAGTGATCTGATTGTTTTTGCATCGACTCCTCGTGAGATCAGATCTGCAGGATTGTCTTTTGACGGAATGTGCTTCCAATCACTGACTTGTGTGAGTTCCTGTACCATAGCAACTCGGTTGGCAACAAAAGGTTTCCATTTACTGGCTGGTGATGCCAGCCAAGCTAGAACGATTTTTGAGTCGGTCCATAGGTGAATGGTATCTATGCATAGACACAGTATGGGCAATGCTTTGTGTACCAGTTTGGCTAGTAGAACTACCGCACATAATTTCAAACGTGCAGGAGTGGTTCACTTCACCGGAGCCACCTTGGACTTTGAACACAATAAGTTCACACTTATGTGACCCTCTGAATCAATTGATCTTACGAAGAGACCACTGCCATAGTTTCTCTCTGATACATCAGAGAACCCGTGAATTTGAACTTTAAGTATGTCTCCTGGAGCCAAAATAGGATCGTGGTATTTTTACTTCGTTAATACATGTGAGCTGCGAATGAAGACGACGCCATATTTTCTGCAAATCTATAGGAAGCGGATCACCCATCCTACATTGTGGAGCCATAACTGCTGCAGGAATGACTTGTATGTGATCACCACTGGCGATATTAATCCGATTGGATCGAACACTTGTGCAATTATGCTGGCAACTTGGCACTTTGAGAATCCCTTCAACGAAACCACGTCTGCTGCTACGGCAACCTTACTGTCCATGAGACATTCGTCCGTGAATGGGCGCCATGAAATTCCCAATGTTTTTGTGCTTTCTGTGTCAAATTGCACTAGGTTCTGTACTGTACTCCCTTCAATTCTTCTGAAATAGATTGTAACACTGCCTTGCTATTGGAGCACCATTTACGTAAATTGAATCCTCCCTTCTGGAGTAATTCTGTGAGACTTTCACGCAGCTTTATTGCACCTTCAATGCAATGAGTTCCTCCCAGAAAATCGTCAACGTAGAAGTCATGTGTTAAGACATGAGCGGCTACTGTAAAATTTGATGATTCATCTTCTTCCAACTGTTTGAGGCATCTTGTGGCCAAGAATGAACTTGAAGTTAATCCATAAGTGACTGTGTTCATACTGTAAACATGGATCGGATTCGGATAAATCTCCAACAAGTTGTGATATTTATCTATGATATATATTCTTTTAATTTAAACTATTACCAGCTGTGATTATTATCAAGGCAAGCCTGCCCCTTGAATTATTATTGTTTACATAAAAATTATATATTCAGTGCTTCGGCTATCTAAATGGTCACCGCACCCACTGATAGTCACGTACATAATGCCTACAGCAATATGAAATATTTTCCTTGTATAGTAGTCAGATTTTTTTTATTCCTAGCCAAACGACATCAAGTTCTGTTCAGCAGAACCACATGCGCAACCTGGACTGTGACATTGAAGTTCGGAAATTTGGTGAGTATATATTGAGTACGACATGGTTGATTGATTGATTTACTTTATTTTACTTCGCCTCTTGTGCCACTTTTGGCTAATTTGCGAAGATGAGGATGAGTGATGATATGATGTATTGATGAATGGACACTCACAAACATCCATGCCCAGGCCGGGATTCGAACCCGGGACCCCTGGCTTCGTAGTGCGATGTGCCAACCACTCCGGCACGGGGGCCGGCAAGTACGACATAGGATTTGCATTCTGGTGATTCAACCGTTGCACGTAGTGGCTCAGGAAATGTTTTGATTTGAGAGGAATGAAGTTCAATTTGACCCTCCATTTTATATAAATATATATATATATATATCAGTGGCGGAGCGTGAGCTTTCCAACAGTGTAAGCCTAGCATGATGAAGGCTATTTCCCGTTGTGCTTATTTTGGGGCTGGCATATTGACCCCCCCCCCTTTCCATTTTTTTCAGTTCCCTAGAATTGTTCAGAAAAGCCTAATTTTTGCACTAAATTTAACCTTACACCCCTTAAAAACAAAGTGACACTACACCAGATTAAAAGTTCTGGAAACATCCATGAGCGTGGTGTTTTCATTGCTAGGCTGCGTTCTTCTACATTGAGAGGAATGGTTGGTTGATTTGGTGTTTTAAGTCAACTTTATGCACAGTAAGGCTAATCGGGATTGGACCTACAGTTTAAAGTGGGATCCGAACCACTATATGCCTCCACCAGGTATCGAATACATTGAGAGGAGAACTAATAATTACGTCAGTCTTATTCCTATCACTATGAGTAACCTAACAATAAAAAAAAACGCAAAGTTAGATAAAATATAGAACGAAAATATTTCGATTCAGAACCTCTTATCTAAATTAATTTTAAAATAAACATACCTCTTACATGCTACTGTTCCATTACAACTTGTACTTCAAATCCAGGCGGCGATTTTTTTCGGCAAAGATGTCAATCACAGCATCATGGAAGGTAGGGCTCTTCTTTAAATCCTTCAAGAGTGTTCTCTCTATTGCCATCAGCGATAGCTTAGTAAGTCTCTCCTGGGTCTGTGTGCTGCGTAGGTAGGTGCGTATCCTCTTCAAGGCAGAGAATGTTCTTTCAACAGATGCACTAGTTGCAGGTATGGTTAAAATTAAGGCAGAAAGCTTTGTTGTTTCCGGAAGAGCATTGCACAGGTTTGTTGAAATTAAATATTTATGGAGGTCTAACACTGAAGGTTTCAAAAACTCCTGCGACGAATAAATAGCAGTAAGTTCGGTTTTCAAAATTAGAGGATCAAAATATCGTCCATATGATTTCAATAATGATTCGTAAGCATTTATTGGAAATTTCAGAGAATAATTTTGAAAATTATCAAAATCTAGCAAGGAGAGCAATTCTAGTTTCTGGATATCGGAGAATCTGTTGGCTAATTGGACTTTCATTGTGTCAATAATTTCATAGTAAAGTCTTCGATAAGAAGCTTTCCTCTCATTACTGATGAGAACAATTCTCTGTCTTTTGCTTGGCACCTTTAAGTGTTCTTCTCCCAACCTGGCACTGTCGCTTTCGGATCACACTTTTTCAAAGTCTTCCCTCTTAGTACTCAAGAAACTTTGATATTCTTGTACTTTTCGAGTACAGTAGCCGATGTCATTCACTCTGGTTTGCAAAATTTCGAAAAGTATTTTAGCTGGTGGAAGAATGGCCGAAAATACAATTAACATAAAATTGAAATCAAAATCATGGAGAGTAGCAAAATATCCATGAGAAGAGAGACGCGTTTCTCCATCCCACTGCTCTTGGTTCTGTATCACTGATTCAAAGAAATTAATTAGATCTGTTTTCAACTGGGAAACAACTTCAACCAATCTCTCTGCATAGAGCCATCGGATTTAGAAAAGAATGCTGCAAAAGCCGACAAAGTTTCAAAAAATACTTTACATTCTTTGATGCCCTCCACAGATTGTTTGAGAACTAAGTTTAACTTGTGAGCATAGCAATGGACAAACAGCGCTGTCTTATACTTGTCTCTTATCAACTTTTGCAAACCATTGTGTTCTCCAGCCATAACAGCTGCTGCATCATAGGTTTGAGCGACTAATTTCTCGCCACACTGAAAGTCATTTATTACACCAAAAACATGGTCTGCCAGGGCAGCAGCCGTGCTATCCCCACTGACATCCTTAAAACCTATGAACCGCTCCTCTACGTTACCATTTGAAGTTACATAACGTAGCACCGATGAAAGTTGAGATTTCTGAGAGGCGTCTGCTGTTTCATCTTCGATGACAGACACAAATAATGCTTCTTTCACTTCACTTTTTATTTTGTTCGTCATCAAAGTTGCAATTGCGTCAATCAACTCATTTTGGATATCGTGAGAAGTGCCAGCAAAAACTGTAGATGATTCCAAATGATGACGTAGTTTTTCATCATAGCTTGCCCTATAATGAAGCATTTCTACGTAATTACCTCTATTGTTTGAATCTGAACCCTCCAAATGACCTCTGAAAGGGAGCTCTTGTTCCGCCAAAAAACAAGCATTGTCGATTAAACAACCAACGATGTATCTATTTGCTTTGACTTTTTCGTTGTGTTTCCCTCGGTTTAATTTGAAGGCAAGGTTTAAACAATCTTCAATTCGCGTAGTTCCAAATTTCAACAACGCAATCTTTGAATTTACGTGTGCTACGGAGATCTCATGTCTTTTCTTTAATAAATGATAATTATTAGCGTCGCCGACACCTTTTGTTGTCCAAGCAGTTTTTTCTGTTGAAAAGAGAAGGCAGGGCCAACAGAAAAGTGCTGAATACTTTTTACAACCACATAACCAAGTATCAGCTTCGTACCATGAGTCACAAAACCGGCGCACTTTATTTTTTGTTTCCGTTACCATGCCTGCTAGAGAAGGAGTGGACCTACCTACATCCACAAGTTTCTTCTTTGCAGCAAAATCCTTGCTGGAAACCGGCGTCTTCATCAAGTTCTCCACCACACAATCACACTCGTTTTCTTCCATAATGCACTTCGTATCACACCACAGTACAGGGACAACTGCACCACACCGCCCACTTTTCAATAGATGGAATTCGCAAAAAAAAAAAAAAAAAAAAAAAAAAAACCACGAGAATTTAACGATGCACACAACAAGAAAGGGGAAACAAACCAAACCCAAAAGCAGCCACTGCCCAAAGCAGTGATATTCCGGAGTCAGAGTGAAATATCCCTTTTGGAAATAAATAAATTCCCTCTCTGGCCTTAAAATTCCCTATAATTCGTAAAGAGAGGAAGAAAAAATAAATTCAAAAATAAAATATAAAATTAATGCTCACTAATTGTAGAAGTTTATCCAGAAATTTCTATCAAAGGAGATGTAAGTGATTTCTAAGGGGAGTGTAAAGAGAGACAGACCATAAATAAGCTTACCGTGCATTTTCGGAGAGTGTTTAAATTACGGACTATGTAATTAATGAATGATATTTCGTTCACATTTGATATGATAATTTGTAAAACTGGTTCAATCTTAAGTTTTCATCAAACATTTAACTTAAAAATCAACTTTTTGCACTATTTAGCTCAATTACTACAAGCAGAGTTCAAATTAAAAACAGAGATCTTAATATTTCCTATGTATATACTAATCCTACAAGCAAAAACAAGCGTTAAGCACATTAATGTATATATTATTATATTTTATCATTTTCTCGTTTTTTGCTCATTTTAGGTGTTTCTCTTTTTCCCATTCCTGTTAATTTCTTTGCTTCAAAATTCCCTTTTCCTGTAAAAAAACCTCCTTGAAACACAACCCTCTCAAATTTCCTTTGCAACCACCTCTTCATACATAGTTGCCAGATGCTGCAGATGCTGCAGTTACGATAGATACTTAGAAAGTCGTCTGCTACTCTTTGACTGAGTGCACTGCATACAGTTCTTGAAGTGAGGAGGGGAGGTGGTGCGGTGGTTGCTAGCTTTCCGATCTTTCCTTCAGCGGGATGTGCTTATTGGTCTTTGTCAGGTGTGGTCTTGAACAATGTGAGTTGCTAAAACGCCAGCAATATCAAGATCGCCTTACTACAGAATGCACATCTGGCCAGTTTCCACTGTTTCCTGTCTAAAACCCTCAACGCTGTGGCTCCCTCCTCTTGTTGGGCAATCGGTGTCTCGCTGGACCGTATTCACGGTTAGCCAGTGATGCCACCCAAGCATAATGGTGCTAAATCTCGCACAAGTTTAAGAAGTCGTTGGACAGTTGGAGATATAATAAAACAAGAGGGCCGCTGTTCGTGGGGGTTGAATTTTCTCAATCTTTTCACGTTAAGGTCCAAACCATCCCGTTGGTTGAACCATTCTAATTTATATTATACGGAAGAAATTCCATATTTTACTTAACTATAGTATGTACCTAATTAATAATGCAATTTTAAAACTCTAAAATAGATGCATAAATTGAACTTGAAACTAGTCTTAGGAAAATAATAAATTATTGTTTTCTTTATAAATTAATATTAATAATATATAGAGCCTAGAACAATATAGTAGCATGTAGCATAATTTCAGAGTATAAACGACACCATCGATGTTCAGTAAGGGTAAGGAGGGGAGGCCCTTCCTGGAAAATGAATGTCAACCATAAAATTATATATTTCACACATATAATTTCATTTCAGTCACAGCAAATTATGTTAATTATTGTAAGGGCATTGCAGAAAAATGTTACACTTCAAATTGAATTAGTATCTTTCGAGGAGGCAACTCTATTAAGGGGGAAAATGCCTAGTTTACCCCCACCCCCTGGAAAAAATACTGGTGGAAAGAAATACTGCGGACGTCCCTGAACAACACTTTTTCTAAACATGAGGTTTGCAACGCTGCTGTAAGCCTCTGACCGAAGGTTTACAGACCTAGGGTTCTGGCCCGCTCTTCTCCACGCAGATAGGGTAGGCAGAGAGAAGGAGGGTAGGCACTGCTCGCTCGCGGTCAGCAACTTGTAAGGCAAAATTCAGAAGGCTTACAGCTTCCCACAGGCAAAAGGCGGGAGTTCCCATGTGCTGTGCCGCCTAGTGCTGAAGTGTTGCAATCTAACAAACAGGATCTTGAACACTGGTGTCGACCCAAGTTGAACTTTTAACTCGTTAAGAATTTTGCCACATAATTACATACATTTTACTGGATGTATTAAACTGTAAGCCCGGCTTACATGGCTTACATGGACGCTCCGCGCCTGATATATATGTGTGTGTGTGTGTGTGTGTGTGTGTGTGTGTGTGTGTGTGTGTGTGTGTGTGTGTGTGTGCAATGTGTTCAGTTTTAATAACAACCACGCAGCTTTCAATTATTAAAGTAAAAGTTGCACACCACTACCAATTAAAAAAAAAGTATTCGGAAAATAATATTGTTTTTTATAACTAATTTTTAATTTTTTTTTACCAATTTGAAGATAATTTAATACACGTTTCGAAATCACCTTTCGAAAATTCTGGGCACGCGACTGGGTACAATGCAGCTCTTTACGAGCGGTTAGCACAGCCTTATTTAATTGGAAGATACATGCTAACAGCACAAAAGCTGACCTGCCAAACTTATCCACATATATGCATATATGCATATAATAGGCAGTTTAAATTTTGTTTATTTAAGCTATTATATGCATACGTGGATAGGATAGGCGGGCCAGGTTTGGTGGTGCTAGCATGTATCTCCCAATTAAATAAGGCTGTCGCTAGCCGCTTCTTACCATGAAGAATAAAATTGGTAAACGCAGTAAGTGCCACAATAATTCAAACACCGTTTTCCATGTTAAACTGTGAAATGTGCCATGCTTTATAATGTGGTAAACGTGAAATGTGGCTGGTAGCCCTCTAAGTAGTTCAAAGGGCGTGTAAAGAGGTCACTAGTGTTAACGTTCTTACGGGCTGATGTGTGGAACGATGCGATTTCACAACACTTTCGCTTTTGGCACTTACAACGTTTACCACTTTTAGTCCTCAATTTACCCTTCTTTATGGCCGCACGTACAGTCGGAAGTAAAGTGCCGCTGTTCTCAATCATTAAAACACGCCTCAAATTTCTATAATTAATATTACCTTTTGGCAGACAGGTCAGGGAATGGTAAATATCGGGGTCAATGAAGCTTGCTTTTCAAGATAGAATGTAAGCTGCAAGAATTTGAGCGTGCTTTTCAATAATTATCTAACAATGGCGATTTTCTCCTCACTGTACAAAGTATTAAACTAAAAAGTACTAATGTTACTCTACAATGTAACTAAAACGTGTCTGTGTTATGAAACACTCGACCTATATTGTAATTACGAGAGAGACTATGTACTTCATATTCTATATTCATACTTTTACATCTTTTCAAGATTTACATATTACTACTCCACTACAATCAGTAAAACTTACTTGCACATGCTGCTTCCCTTGATCTTGTGGCCTTGATGGTTCAATAATATTTGACGCAGATCCTTGTCCTTGCCGTTTCTTCTCTACCTTTATCCCTACCAATGACGCCGCGGACTGGAATTCCACTCTCTCGTACGTTCCTCAGCCTTAGACCTTTTGGTGAGTTCAAGCTCCCCCCCCCTAAAGTTCCTTTGAGGGTCTCGTGGGCCCCTAGAGGTACAATTTGGTCCCTTGGAATGCCTTGGGCATCCTGGCTTCCTTCGAAGGCCTTGGGACCCTTATGAGACCCCCGATTCCCCCAGGCAGGTGAGGAACCCAACACTGCGGAGGAAATCCTGGACGTTGGGAGACCTCGAAGTCGAGAAGGGTGTGGGGTACCTCCGCCTTACACCCCTCCTTCCCACCGACCTCTCCCTCCACGTGGAGATGAATCAACCGGAGTTATAGTGGAACCACGAGCAAAACAACCTGCGCAGACCCACAAGTCCTGTGCACCGTAACCCCGCGAGTAGGGGAGGGGGAGAGTGGACCATGCTTCCTTATGGCCCGAGGTGGAGGGAAGAAGGGAAAGCTGCGCGGGGACTTTTCGTCCCAAGCTTTTTTTTCCCTTGCGGTCGATCTGTAGGCGTTGTGTCGGGTGGTGCAGCGGAGGAATATGCCAGGAGGACGACCCGCCATAGCGAATGACATAAGGGACGAGAGAGCAGCGGCGGCTGGAGGCTCTGAATAGGTTGAAGAGCTAGCAGAAAGAAAATTCTTCCTGGCAGCTCCTCACCTGTGAGGGTCAGTCAGTGGAAGAAAGGCTACATTGCATATGCCAACGTATAGATGCCCTAGCTCCACGAAACTCCTGCCCCTGGAAGAGGGTTCCGTTGTCGCCCAGTAGATGGCAGTCGAGTCGCAGCTTGTGTGAAGCATTGCGAATGTGAGCCGTATGAAGTGCAGACGTGCAGGGACTTGCCGTCCGGCACGTCATGGAAGCCAGTAAGGAAGAGCAGCGAGCTGTCGTGCGTTTCTTGGTGGTGGGGCGCTAGTACGCGAGACATTCAATGTCGAATGGCGGCAGTGTATGGGGAACATTGTTTGTCACTGTCGCGGGTGAAGGAGGTTCCTTCGCGAAGGAAGAACGTCACTGCATAACGATCCACGACCTGGACCATCTGTCACTGTCGCACAGAGACAAACAATGTTCCCCATACACTCTCGTCATTCAACGGTGAATGCCTCGCGTACTAGCGCCTTCCGCCACCAGGAAACGCACGACTGCTCGCTGATCTTCCTTACTGGCCTCCAAGATATATCCCTGTGTACGTATGCACTTCCACGGCTGACACTCGCACTGCTTCACACAAGATTGCGATGCGACTGCCACCTACCTGGGGACAACAGAACCCCCCCCCCCTTTTCCAGTGGCAGGAGTTTCGTGAAGCTGCGGCATCTACAGGGTGCCTCAATAAGTCCCTTAACACCCCCGGTACAAGGCCACTGCAGTGCGCAACGTGGAAATGATGACGACCAATCGTTGCTAGGTCAAGAGAGAAGCACATTGACGCCATCCGCGCGGTCCGCGGCCATCTTGAAAGCCGCCATCTTTGAATTACATCCAGATTTTTAAATGGGAAGGGGGTCATGTAGCATATTATTTTACATGTGTGTTTTCTTAGAAATAAGAATATGCCGTTAGTTTCCCCTAACTTTATTTGGTGAGGATATTTTCATTGTTGAAGTTCACATTTGGCGTAATGGGTTGGTATTTATTCCAGGTGATCTAACATGGCTCTAACCCTCCAAGAACGGATCGAAATTGTTGTTATGAGTGAGGAGCGCAGTTCCAGGGTCATTGCAGAAGATTTCCATGACCGGCATCAAGAGAGAGACGACATCTCACATACCACAGTGTTGAGTGTAATGCAGAAAGTTAAGGAGACGGGATCCGTGTGCGACAGAGAACGTAGTGGACGGCCGAGAACAGCTACCGACGAAGAAACGGCAACGGCAATCGTGGCATCCTTGGTCAAGAGCCCGAAACGCAGTACCCGGCGTTTGGCTTGAGTGTCAGGAGTCAGTCAGAGATTCATACTCCGTGTGTTGCATACTTACAAGTGGCATCCCTACAAAATTCAAATGCAGCAGTTCTTAACTGAGGATGACACAGACAGGCAGTTACAGTTTGCAGACTGGGCTTTGGCTCGTTGCAACAAGGATCCTCAGTTTTTGAAAAGTGTTCTGTTTAGCGATGATGCCATATTCTTCGTGAACGGTGAGGTAAATAAGCAGAATCATCAGAGGCGAGGCGTTCGGTCATCGGGAGATGCGGCGATGACCAAGCAAAATAAAAAAAATATTGCATTTTATATATTTTAGAGAAGCAGTAAAAATAATAAGTCAGAATACTCGCATATTTGTACGAAATAAGCCAAGCGACAGGCAACAGCTCGAAATACGCAAGAGATTTGCTAATCTTAGCGCATCGAAATGAGGCCCGGTACTACCTCCCGCGCAGAATCCTCCCGCTAAGTTTCCTAATGAAGGCAATGGTGTTCGTCGGCCCAGCTCATCGCAGAATGGTGCGAATCTCTTTGGTCTCTGCCGGTGCCGAGAACAGCCGAACGCTTCCGAACAGGCAGACAGGTCCAACGACCTGTATTATCCCCCACTCTTGACGATCTGGGTCATAACAGGCCTTTTTTTCAGCCCCCATCCCCATGTTTACAGCCACGGTAGGATTTGTCTAAAGTCATCAAGATTCTTCCGAGCATGCTTCCGAGTGTCCAGTGGCGTGCTCAAGGAGGGGTGGTGAGTATCATAATTCTGTTTAGGCTCAATATTCTTTGAAAAAGAAAAGAAGAAAGAAAATGCAGGAAAAGATGGAAAATGAGGACTTCAGGTATGACTACTAAAACGTACACGTAAACCCCCTTCCCCTCTTCGAAAATCCTGGGCACACCACTCGAATTTCTGCTATTTCCACTTGTTAAGAGGAAAGGCACACATTGAACGATATGAATATGCTTTTCATTATCAAAACAACAATTGGCGGCGAACCATCAAGGTTATTCTATCCTTTGCGGGTTTGCATTTGTTTCCATCATATTTAATAATTCTAGTCGTATGGGATAGAATTATGTGTATTTTGTAGTCGTAAGGTGTGTGGTATAAGATTTTATTTAATTGGCAGTGACTTTGGCGTTTATCACAGATAAATATTGTGCCCCCTCCTCCGCCTCTCCGTTGAAAGATCGCCCCTGACGTTTGGCAAATCTTGCGATGACTACTTCGCCACTGAGAATCATCGTTATTGGTCAGATACCAACTCATCGTGTACAGATCCTCGTAAGGAAGTTGGTGCGGCAAAGATAATTGTGCAGTGTGGGATATGGAACACCCGAATTGTGGGACCTGTCTTCATCCATGGCAACCTGAATGGGAAGATATATCTGAATATTCTCCAGGAAGATGTGTTCCACTCACTGATGAACCCAGACGGCGAATTACCAGCCTATTTTCAGCAGGACGGCGCGCCTCTGTACTAAGCGTCATGTTTCAAGCAGTGGTTGGATGAACAGCTTCCGGGTCACTGGATTGGTCTAAGAGGGCCCGCTGAGTGACCACCCCGTTCTCCGGACCTTACGCCCCTTGACTTTTACCTTTAGGGTTATCTTAAAGCCATAGTTTATCAAGAGAAAATCACTGATCTTCGACATCTCCAGCACCGGGTCCAAAAAGCATATGACTCTGTGGGCCCTGCAGTGTTATAACGTGCCCATTAGGACCGGCTGAAACGTCTTACGTTGTGTGTAGCACAGAACGGGCAACACATAGAGCACATCTTGTAGGACGCCAAATGTGAACTTCAACTGCGAAAATATCCTCACCAAATAAAGTTAGGAGAAAAATAACTGCATATTTTTATTTCTGAGAAAACGCACATGTAAAATGATATTCTACATGACCCCCTTTACATTTGAAAATCTGGATGTAATTCCAAGATGACGGCTTTCAAGATGGCCGCCGACCGCGCGGGTGGTGTCAATGTGGTTGCCCCTTGGCCTGGCAACGATTGGTTGTCACCATTTCCACGTTGCGCTCTGCAGTGGCCTTGTACCGGGGTGTTAAGGGACTTATTGAGCCAACCTGTAAACGTCGAGATATACGAGGTGACCTGTTTTCCACTGACTGTCCCTTATAAGTCAGAGCGTCAAGTCGCCGCTGCGAGAGAGGCCCAGAAAGCAATAGGAAAAGCTACGGGACTAATAGAATAAATAACAGAAATAACTAATAGAGTAAAAAAGTAAAAAAGCAAAGTGCTCCCCTGTGCTTAGCACCCCGCCATGAAGGCATATAGGGGGTGTGGGGGTAACGCCCCACACTTCCTTGATCCGGTCATGAGTGGGGGTGATGTGATCAGCATCACACCCCTGACCGCCTTTACCCCCCAGGGTTTCCCCCAGGTACCCATGTCATTCGACGCTGTGTGGGCGTCGGGGCCTAGTGTTGCCCACGAGACGAGACGAGACTTTGGTCTGTCTCGTCCCGTCTCGTGAAAGTGCTGTCCCGTCGCGTGTCTCGTCTCGAAATTATTCGTTTGTCCCGTCTCGAAGGGTTCTGTCCCGTCGCGTCTCGTCCCGTCTCGTCTCGTCCCGTCTAGTTTTGTTTCGTCTCGTCTCGTAAAAGTGATCCGGGATATCATACCAACGAAAGTCAAAAGTAGCAGAAACACAATATTTTTCCGGAAAGTGGGATAAAGCTCCAAATATTTTACCCATTGCGTGGTGAGAATAAATAAGGTTCGTTAATCATGAGGACATTAATGTTAAAAATGCAGTTTCTTGGTTACTGATTGCTAGATATCTTATGAAATCTACCTTGTGGTTTTTCTCGCTTCCATACAATTGTCTATCCTTTTGAAATGTTTTTTCCTGTACCTTTTTTCTTTCTGAATGTCGAACTTCCGTGCACTATGAAAATTTACATTTTTTCTTTAAATTCTAAGCTTGGCGCAGGGAGCAACAAAAAAGATTTTAAATGTGTAGTACGAACACTATTCAAAATTGCAATAAGTTACTTAGTATATTACAAATAGAAAGTATTTATTGTTCTTAATATTGTTAACATCTCCTTCTATGACATAAGTTTCATAAAGTGTTTCTTTGTGATATTGTGCTGTTTCTTATGTTCAGCTTTTGACGCACATACTTGTTTGTTTTTCCTTTAGCCTCTAAGCCCGATACCACCACCGCTTGACAAAATTTATCCTTCGGCAGGCACACATCTAGAAATATATGTCGGGGGAGGGTGTTCGAGCCAAGTGTTTCAGAAAAAATTATAATAACATTAACACTAACACTCAAGAAAATGTTTAAATTAATACATTAATATAATTCATAAGTCTATTCACTTGAATATGCAAATTAATTAATTATATTATTATTACATGAAATGTTACAAAGACGGTACAAGAATAGTAATATAACAGCACGAATATTAGCTAATATCTAGCTTATGTGTAGTTAAGTACGCCAAAATTTGCATAAAAACAGCTGTCCTGGCAAGGAAATTAATGACAAAAAAGGTGATGAATTGAATATTTGCTGAATAACAAAAAAGGATGTTAAATCCAGTTGACGAAAAAAAAAGTTCCTAATTAATATTTCTGTACATAAATCTTCATTGATACTGTCATGCAAAGCCGTATGGTCGCAATAGAATCCTTGTTCGGCAGGAATAAGTAACCCTCGATTATGCTAAACAAATATATTTTTTGTTTAGCTAGAGCAAGACCCCAGGCGGATGCAAGAAGCCGTTCCTGCAAAAGTGTCTGTTTCACGAAGCGAAGAAACTTGACAAAACCACCACGTATGGAAGGCAAACCTGCATTTATTTTATATCGCACATTTTCAGACCCGTGTCTCCTGAAGTTATAAAAATCCAAACTTCAATAACTTTTTTAGACATGCTATAGTTGAAAAAAATATGTTTAGATGCACCAAAAGTGCATCATTATCAGATTATGCATATAACGTGTTATTGGAATCAACCTATTTGTGTAAATTGGATGCCTCCCCGATGGCGTAGTAATAACGCCGAGGTCTTGTAATTAAGGGTCCTCGCGTTCGATACCCAATGGAGGCACAAATTGAACCGGATCGCACTTTAAACTGAAGGTCGGTTCGCAATTTAGTCTATTTGTAAATCAAGGTGGTCTAAAAGAAATACAATATCAACGTTAAGAATATTAGAATCCACTAATTCACCCGCAGGTAAGTCAAATTTCACATATCCCTTTTCATCCTCGTTCATAGACTTCCTGCCATACTCTAGTGCATGTGTGTTGCATCCCACCAGGTGCGAGAAATGTGAAGAGTTATTCTTTCCCTGTACTGCGTTATCTCTTTTTATAACAGTAAGGCTAAATTCTCGTTTTATCTGAACTTTTAAAAAACGTGCAAAATACTTCTCTATTTTTAAACAATCACCCTTTCTCATGTACGTGTAAAACAATCCCACTCTCTCTCAGAAAACCTCTTCCTACGATCAAATGGCGGAAACACCTCTCAAGTCTCAACAATTATAAATTTATGCTTAAATTTCCTATCATTTATACAAACAGTAGCACATATCACGTCCTTTAGTGCAACACTGTCAACAGCTAATGTTACTTTACTCGTCCTAATAAATTTACTTCCAACCAGTGACGGGAAATGTGACAGGGGGGCGGAAGGTGGCAACACAGTATTGGAAGACATTCATAATTTTATAATTCATCGTCTTTCATGAGATGAAACTACTGATATAAATATTCAAGTTATAAGATAATAATATAAATGACGAAAAAATGTTTCGAAGAGTTTAATTTTCTTGCAAAATGAACGTGACGTTGGAAGAAATTAATCTTCTTAAGTATTAGAAACAATGAAAGTCACTTAGTGAAGTGCAATTCTCCTGCTGGAGAATTCTGCTCTATGTGTTTTGGAGAACACATTGCCCACCTTTGGTACGTCCAGGACTTGACATTTCTTCTCAATATCAAGGACAGCCATATGAGGCAGTTTGCATCAAGCATCCTGTTTCGAGCAAGCCTTTTCAAAGATTTTAAGGACGAAACGGTTCTTTCACATTCACACGCTGCATTGGAAACTGGAATTGTTACAGAGAATACAACTAGAGTGTGAACCTTGTGAAATGCCAATTTATATTTTCCTAGGATTTCAAAGAAATCCATTAAGTGGAGTACTTCAGTGCCATCTTCGTAACGCAGAAGAGTTTTGGGCAAAATTTGTGTTTCGCAATTCAGGGAAATGTTATCACAGGATAAAAAAATCTGAAAAAGGTTACAGTTATCTCATAATTCAAGAAATATTCTGACCCTGGCATTACTTACTCTTACTCTACCACTCCAACGTATGTCTGTGCTACACAATTACAGGCACCTATGGAGTTGGTGGGAAGAAGTTCTTCGACTTTGATATGTACGGGAAAGAGCGAACCTGCCCGCGATGTGTTTTGAATCGAATTTTAAGTGTAATTTGCATTTTAAGGTTCAAGTCAAATACATTTCCAAATAATATCCCCTCATTTTGAAATTAACTTCAAGAGTATCGAAGGAATTCCCTTTCTTAAGGTTTGCCTCAGGCTCATCATCTCGAAATTCAAGTCCCTGAACAGTAAGAAACCGCGATGCATCCACAACAACTGACATTTAGTGTCGGTTTTCTTGGATCACCTTTGGTCCCGGATTCGATACCCGGTGGAGGCAATTTAAACTGTACTTACAGTCCCGATTAGCCTTACTGTGCATAAAGTGGACTTAAAACACCAAATCAATCAACCAACCAAATCTTGAATCAACTTTAAATGTCTTTTACTAATTAGCGTTGTCACTAACGACCCACGATTAGAATAATTTGCCCGTACTACAGATGATGTTTTGTGGTCCTCAAAATATGTTTTAAAACCATCCACATTCAAAGTATTTTTCCCAGTTCTTAAAACTGGTTAAAACTTAAAATTAATCTCGACGATTACAGGACATACATGAATGAGAAATCACCTATGCCCAGGTCAGTGCTGCAATCTTGAACGAAAGTCACATGCACACTTTCGTATATATACTAAAACAAATTTAGTCAAGTTGGTATTATAAGCAGGAAAGTGATATCATGCAGAATACACCACTTTGAAAAGGTGAAAATCGTCATACTCTTATAAATGAACTCTCTTATTATTCGATATTTAATTAACTTCAGTTGCGGGGCACGGGGGGGAGGGGCGAAGTGTCTGACTTGTGGCGCCCCCTGCCACCCCCCTTTGGCTTCGTCACTGCTTCCAACCCTCCAATAACTTCGCTGTTGAAAGCCTCAGCTTCGAAATGGAAGCTTGCGTGTCGGCGAATAATACAAAGGACTTACAAGGGGTTCACTGTCCTTCTTTCATTCAAAGTCTGCCGTTTGCCATTTCTCTCAGCTTTTCCTAGCAGCTGAAAAGGATCCAATGTGTCCCTCGTATTATTGTTCTTGCAAAACTTCCTGTCTTCAAGCAAAGCAAATTACAGAATTTTTATTGCCCCTCCCTTGCATCAACCTTCATTCCTAGGTCTGGATTTATGGCACTTACCCGCTACTGCAGGTCAACCTCGCCCCTGAAGCAACGGTGTCCATTGTTCAAAGCGAAACCTCTGTCAGTGGTGAGGGGCGAAAAATAGTCTCGGAATACACCCTGGCCGTAACCAGGCAGAGTGTGCGCTGAGCTCCCGCCTCCCCCCCCCCCCTGGCATTGCTGTCAGCTTCCCTCTGAAGTTTTATAAAAACTACTTTGTGAAATTTGTTTGATAACGAGTGAAAATGTAGACAGCTCAAAAACTTGGCTAAATTCACAGAATAAAAAGAACAGATACAACATTCGTTCATCTGATTTACAGAAAGGCTAATCGGGATTGGACCCACAGTTTAAAGTGGGATCCAAATCATTATATGCCTTCACCGGGTATCATACCCGGGACCCCTTGATTACAAGGCGACGACGCTATCACTTTACCATCGGGGAGTCCCCTCATAGAACAAAGTTTCCTCCTACGACAATTATACAGATCTTAATTATCTTCCTTCACTTGAAATCTATTCTATTTCAGCCTCAGTATTTCCTTATTACAATCCAACGAATAGTATATTCCTTAAATAAAAATAAAAATCGAAACGAACCACCTGTGGAATGCCTGAGGGAAAGAACAAGAATTTTCTCAACAAAGACATTTCCGAAATTTCCATAACATTCTAATAATTTTGCAACCCGCGCAAATAATCATGTGTTAAAATCTTGTCATGGTTCCCTGTAAACACTAAAATCACCAATTTGTTCTTTCCATATTTCCTGTATTTTCTCCTTCTCTTTAGCTCTCAGCTGCTCGGAGTGGGATAATGCAAGATTATTTGTCCCTAATTATTCCCTTATCTTAGTCTTGCTAATATCTTGGACTCCCTAATAACTTTCCCAACAACTCCTCATCAATTTGTACTGACATGTTTCCTACAATACGCGAAGGTAGAATTCTGTGTACGGTGTCAAGTGGCAGAGAAACGAAAATCGGAAGCGGAGGTAAAGCAAGAATGTGTTCTGTCACCCCTGCTCTTCACTCTCTCTATATATTATATAGTGGCGTATATAGAGAGTGAACAAGCCGACACCTCCAAGGTGGGGATGACAAGGGTACCGACGCTCCTGTTCGCAGATGATATGGTTCTGATCTCGGATACAGATGCCGGTCAACAAAGGGCTCTGGACGGGTTGGAAAAATACAGCAGAGAATCCAAACTGCAAGTAAATCTCACAAAAACAAAAATTATGGTGTTCAAAAACGGATATGTATATGGAAAAGACGAAAGGTGGAGTGTCAGAGGGCAATAATTAGAAAGGGTAAAAAGAATAAAATACTTGGGACTAGTTTTCACTATGGCAGGGACATGGACAAGACATATGCAAACGGTACAAGGAAAGACTGGGGCAATAACAAACGAAATAATGCGGACAGTATGGAAATTGGAGAAATATGATATACATTTTGTGGAAAAACTATATCCTACATTATTAATAGGGTCAATAGGGTACGGGAGGGTGATATGGGGAGCAAAGGGGGGCGATGTACTAAATAGAATCCAATGCACATTTTACAAGAGAACTTTGCATATCAGCATGGGCACTGCAAACTGCGACGTACTACGGGAACTTGGACTGGTCAAGGAGCATACGTGGGATATGTTGAGAAGGGTTAAATACTGGGCGACATTAATATCGAGAAGGGAGAACTCGGTAAAATGGCAAGCGCTGATGCAACGGGTACAAGGGGAGGAAATGGGAACGTGGGTGAAAGAGATCAGAGGCAAACTATACGAAATTGGACTGGAATGGATATGTGAGGGGGGACACGTCGACCAGGGGACATTACAATTAGTAAAACAAAGATTAGAGGATATAGATAGGCAGGAAATAATAGCGGAATGTGAAACTAAGAGAGCGCTCGAACTCCAAAGAAGGGGAGTTCCGGGAATGGGGACAAGTAGCGTACATCAAGAAGGTGAGCATGGTGGCAAGAATGTGGTTGACATGGATGAGGCGGGGGGGTTGGAGACACAATACAGTAAAAAACGAGGAAGGGAGATATGAATGCGTATTACGCAATGGTAATGATAGGCCAGAACATTTATTCTCATGTCAGGACACGCGCGTTCTGCAGGAGGAGAAGATGCGCAACATAATCTTGGGGAGAGTGTTCGAATCAGTTGTAGTGCAAAGGAGCATGGAACTATTGGAAAAAGTGGGGGTGTATTTACAAACATTTAGGAGGAAAAGAAGTGCTGTAAAGAGAAGGGATAAGGGAAATGAATAAGTGTTAATTTACCAGAACTGCTATGTTAATATCTATACGGAATGTAACAGATAGTGTAGTCTGTAGCGAATCATAGTTATGTAATAAGAATATATGTAGTGGCACAGCCGATGGCTCGCACACGAGATGAGTAATAAATACTTATACAATATTTTCCTACTTACTAATAACATTCACTTCTGTACACCCTTTGATGTAAAAATTAAATAATAATAATAAACCCTATCCGTCGGTCCGTTTATCTTTCCAACCTATAGAGCTGAGACTATGTTTACAAGATAAATCTCGGACTCAGGTACTCCACGATGTTTTGACCCCTCCTTCCACCTTCTCTACCTGCCCTTTTACTTGATGTTATTTAGAATTGTTTTAGTATCTGGAGTGCCATCGTAACATAAAATTATTAACCTGGAATAAATTGAAAAAAAAATATGTAATAACGCTGCGTTTCGAAAGAGTATTGAAAATAAGTTTAAGTTTTCAATCATTACTCTCTCTAGAATAGTATTCTCTTGACTAATACACGCTTATCAACGTTTCTAATTGAAATACTTTATTCCAAGCAAACAAGTATTTGCAACAGATTAAATATTTTGCTTTTATTTTTTCGAGACATTCGAGACGAGACGAGACTTTTCAAAAGCCGTCCCGTCTCGTTTCGTGTCTCGTCTCGAAAACGAGACGAGACAGGCATTACGTCTCGTCCCGTCTCGAATTTCAAAAGGTTTGTCCCGTCTCGAAAACGAGACGAGACGGGACATGTCCCGTCCCATCGTTAGAAAAGTTCCCGGATTTGAACCGGCCGGGGATCGAACCCGGGACCTTGAGCATGGTAGTCAGACGCGTCACCGACTGAGCCACCGCGGCCACAACTAATAGAGTAGAGAACGAAAAGAACCAATAGAGTAAAGAGCGGAAAGAACTAATAGAGTAGGAACGGAATAGCTAATAGAATAAGGAACGAAACAACTAAGGAACGAAAATAACTAATAGAGTAAGAAAGGAGAGAATTAATAGAATAAACAACGGAAAGAACCAATAGAGTAAAGAATGGAAGGATCTAATAAAGAACGAAAGGAATTAATAGAGTAAAGAAAGTGAAAGAACTAATAGAGTAGATAACTATGTGGGATGATTGGGGGTGATCTACGATGACTCCACCCGCCTCCTAGCAGCCGAAGACCACCCTACTGAACAAACATTCCGCCTCATTCAAATAAACTCCCATGTTCGAATGCAGGCCTAGACATTGATGTTTTTGTGTGTCGTTTAATCAATTTCATCATATCATCACACCCTCATCGTCGCGATTAGAAAAAGTGGCAGAAAGGCGCCGTAAAACAACCAAATTCAATCAATAAAAACATATAAACGCGTCTACTATCTTAGTAATGGTGGCAACTCAAAAAGTGCTCTGGTGTGTAGAGATAGTTTATTGCAACAGCATGATTAGGCCACGGAGCACCTTGTCGCTTGTTGCCAGTGCTCAACCCTAACCATGGAGAGTGTCAGGGCTGGAAGCCATGGACGCCTGCAGGAGGAGAATGCCTAAGTTCGTTAGCATTCAGTTTCACTTGTCGCGTGTAACCAAAGAGTTAAGTGTTGGAAACCTTGCAGACGACCATGGCAGACACTCGTAATGAATGGAAGCAGGACAAATGCAGAAAAACGAAATTGAAAATCTTTTAATGATGATGGCATCAGGGATGTCGCAGAAATTAAATATGGCTTCAATACGAATAAAATAAATGATATGAAACATACAGTATGCCCAGAAAAGATGTATAACGAAAGTTGGCAACATTGTACACAGTCGGTAACAGCGGAGACGCAGGGAAGCGGGTCTCCCTTATCGCACAACACTGCTGCAGCCTTGCGTTCTGACGTCACCAGAGAATACTTTTATTTTTAGGCTAAATGCCCAAGTTGTTAGGTTAGGCTAGCATAAATAATACATTTGCAGTGTATTTACGCTAATAGAACCAAACCTAACAGCGTAGGCATTCCTGGTCTAACGTCGGAACACAATGTTGAAGAAGTGCTGTGCGATAAGGGCGAACCCAGGGATGCAAAGCCTCAGTTGAAGCCTGTTGCTCGTAAAGAACAGGTGTGGTGAACGGCGGGTCGTAATGGCCTTGAATATTCGAGAGTATGAGTTTGTTGTTGAGGATTATTTCAGCACGTACGGAAGTGGCCGTAGAGATGGGCCTAGTGTGAAACCTTATTCCGGAAACCTCCTCTAACAAAGCGCACCGTTTTGTTGCTATAAGGCGTACGCTTATAGAAGGAACATGAGTTCAGCCAATACGCAGCCAGTGCTCTTGCGCTGTTGCCAAACTAACTGCTAGCGGAAGGGAACACAGAGAATTCGTTGTGTCCAATATTCAACTTTTTATACATAATGCATGCACGTGATATTTTAGTACAATGTAATATATAGTAGTATATATAATTCTACACAGGATTACATCATATCACTGCAGCATATAAGAAAAACTCGTACCTGAAAGAAGTGTGAAGGTATTTATTATAGAGGAACTGCAAGGTCATCATCATCGCTCTCGTTTCTGTTTACTGGCATGTTTCCCAGGAGATTTGAATAGGGGTTTACCTATTTCTGTGGTAGATACTTTACCCTGTTTTATAATACGCACCACAGTATGCACACATACACCACACGCTTGAGCACGCACTTCTTCCGACGCCAATTCCATGAAGTATGAATACACTTTAAAACTAAGATTT
This sequence comes from Lepisma saccharinum, assembly GCF_977018435.1. Taxonomy (NCBI): domain Eukaryota; kingdom Metazoa; phylum Arthropoda; class Insecta; order Zygentoma; family Lepismatidae; genus Lepisma; species Lepisma saccharinum. The sequence goes on from NC_139249.1 coordinate 44,628,777, forward strand.
CTGTCTTATGAACGTAATATTTTACCCTTGGTGCCTGTACTACTGGTACTAAGTTTCGAGAGCGACATTATTAATTTGATTTGATTTGATTTATTTTACTTCGCTTTTCTGTCATTTGTGGCTAATTGCAAAGATGGGAATAAGTGATGATATAATGAAATTGATGAATGGACATTTATAAACATCCATGCCCATGCCGGGATTCGAACCCGGGACCCCTGGCGTCGTACCACGATATGCTAACCACTGCACCATGGGGGCTGGGGGGGCATATTTAATAACATTCACGCAATACACATTATTGCACTCGAACATAAGGGCTGTATTGCACAGTGCGCTACGACGCCAGGCTTCCAGGGTTCGAAATCCTGGCCCTAACATAGGTGTTGTTTGTAAGTGTCGAACGCGATCTGGGAGGAAACGATCAGTCACAGACAACGAGCTTGCGGGGTTAGTGCTGGAGAAGATTCTGCTGGTGTGTCATCTGTTACGAGATGTGGACAAGAATGCACAGCGTCTATTCTGTGCCCGTACATTGGCCAATGTGTACGAAGATGAAAATTTCCTTGCCAATATCTGGTTTTCAGATGAATGTCACGTCATCCTGGATGGTTACGTGAATAAATTAACGACACGATTTCTGAGATTGGAACGACCTACTGATGTGATAGCACGACCTTTGCACCCACAAATGGTTACTGTGTGGTGTGCTATCTCCGGTCATGGCATAATTGGTCCCTACTTTATCGAGGATGACCGTGGAAATCGACTTACCGTTAATCAAGAGAGGTACACAGACCTGGTTGTCTCAAGGTTTGTGCGTGATCTGAAGCGTTTTTGTCGGGCTCGAAATTTGTGTTTTAACACACAATGGTTTCAGCAGGACGGAGCGACACCACACACCACCCGGGAATTTCTACAGCTTCTGCAGCATCACTTTCAGCAGCTCATCATCTCACGGCGAACAGATTACCCGTCCCCGCCAACTCACCTGATCTCACCCCGCCTGATGCGTATTTGTGGGGGATGGTGAAGGAGCTTGTCTGCCGTGATCTAGTGCTTCGTGATATTGATCAGTTGAAAATGAACATCACGCAAGTATTGCATTCAGTTACACGGGACACAACTGCAGCGATGTTTAGCAATTTGCAGCGTCGCTACGAGAAATGTTTGGTGTTGGAAGGAGGACATTTGGAACATGTACAGTCACGGATACTTTTGGCTTGTAACAATATCACTGACTCTCAGTGGAATCGTTACAACCCAGAAGTGTCCGTGACTGTACAATAACTTAGCCTCCTGGTCTGTTCAGCTGTGTTGATATACGTACCGTTTTCATGTTCATTATAAGCTATATTAATACCCAACAAATAAAGAAAACATAGTATTTCGGTACACTTCTATGCTTCCCTGCGTCTCCGCTGTTACCGACTGTGTACAATGTTGCCAACTTTCGGTATACTTCTCTTTCGGCCATACTGTAGAAAGAGATTAGATACATAGAGAGAGAGAGAGAGAGCACATGTCAAAAAAGAGGCAAGTAAAAACACAGAGGCAGTCCGATATCCTCTTCTAAATGTTTGTACAAAGCAGATGGAGCCAGTCCAGTGTGAGAGTGGTTACGTAGCATGCCACGAATCGAGCGATTCTATATGTCCTCATAATTCATCCTCGTCTTTACGATTAATCTAAAGGTATCTAAAGCGAAACAGTTCAGAAAGATAACATATAGTCCTCAGGATCGTAGCCTGGGTACATAGTGGGCGTTTCATCAGTTTACTATAATCCATTCTCATTGTGACAGCTGATGTAGAGATGTACAAAAACTGTGTAAAATGACAAGATGGAAATTCAAGAACAGAACGTAACATGACTCTAAATCAGGATATGGACAGTATTTTATGTGCAGAACCTCTATGGCGGTCATCATGGATTTTGGACGTCATGTATGGTCTGACACATTTTCCAGCAAAACATCTGTATAAATATATGATTGCATGCCTCCAAATTAAAGCATCCTCCCTTCCCTTCGTGAAAAACGAAAAACCTAATAAACTTACAAATGGTCAAAATGACTTCAAACGGAGTATAGGAGATATGGTCGTTTGGGTTTGTTCATGTCTGTAGTGTAGAGGTAAGTACTATTTTCTTGCTAAGGTGGTAAATCATGTGAATCCTGTTTAAATACATGTGCTTGTACATTACACATCATATACCTAGGTTCAGGGCTGTGGTCGAGGGTATACGTGACATACCCCGTATACCCTCTGGTTAACCTTACTCATTAGAGTATACCTTCTGCCAAAATGTATATATACTTTCGTTTCGTTTGGCCAGTGAACCCAATACTTCTGGTTTCACGTATATGTTGAGAAGAGGCGAAGGTATGATTTCATGATGCACGTCAGCATTTTATCGTTTTCATTTTGACAACTATAACAATTTTGTACTAGTCCGTAAAGTTAATTTTAGTAGAACTCTTGCTAACACTAACAATTTTTGCTTTGTTGATCTCTATGTACACGATTTGAGTAATATGAAATATGCTTTTCCGTATCAGAAACTAATGTAGAAGTTTGACTTCACTTGAGATTTCGAAGTTGGCCTCTCCGATGGCGTAGTGGTAACGTCGTCGTCTTGTAATCAAGATGTCCCGAGTTCGATACCCTGTGGATGCACAGTGGCTCGAATCCCAATTTAAACTGTATGTCCAATACCGATTAGCCTATCTGTGCATAAAGTGAACTTAAAACAACAAATAAAAAAGCGCGAGTGTTGATAATGTTCTTCCTATTTCCCGCAAAAATTGGCGGCGTAATGTAAAGGTTCTTATTGTTAAATGCAACAATTGAGGTCTGCCATGTTTCGGAGAGAATGAAAGGAAAAGGAGAATTGCATTTTCTTTTAATTTGGGCGCTTTTTTACATAAATATTTCCCAAGTTTCTCATTTTTAGTGTATTTTAATTACTAATTAGCAATATTATTAAAGTTGTTAAGAGTCATTCCATGTGAAAGTGGACAATCAAGGTTAATTTTTTTATTCAAAGTATCACATATTATTTGTGAAATCAAAGGAAAACTATGTAGAATTTGGAATTATTAATACAAACATTAGTTTAATGGCTTTCAAATGACATATTGTTTCAAACCAAATACTTTTTATAGTAGAAGTGGGATTTTATGTCTGGTTTTCCACTTATAGTATTATACCATAAGAAAACTAAATTCATTCTAATTTCGTTCTAATTGTGTCATTTATTATTTTAAGCTATGAAGTATGCTACTTCGTTTCTGAAACAAATCTTACTTTGAGGAATCTATTTATGATAATTTTGTAAGCCTTTGCATTGTTCCATAATCCATAATGTGCACCCGTCCCAAAATTTGTCACACCCATCACAGCCAAAAAATGTTTATATAAAAGAAGTTTGAAGCAATATTTTTAGAAACGAAAAGCATCTAAATGTCAAGTAAAGTCTCCTCTCTGAGAATGAAATAAAATTGTTTCAGTAAACTTTCTGAAAGGCTGAGGAAAGCCCTCATGTCATGTCTCACAAGTGTCACACCCGTCACAATTACACAAAATATATTTTCTGTATTTGAAAATTGAGATGAGGGAGGAATATTCTGAAATTAAATAACTTTCATCAGGGACAATGGAATTACGTGAATTGATAGAATTACATATTTGAAGGTGCTAAGAAACTATTTAAAAAATGAATGTAAATTTGTCTGAATTTCATACCCGTCACAATAAAATTGCCCTTAACAGTATACAAACGGATAATTCAAAAGCAATTATCAACAGGATAATAAAGTACAATAACTTGTTCTACTGTAGCTTATAAAATACTACTGTAGCCCTCATGTTTAAATGCAATCATTAAAATGTGAGTTTCATTTTTAAAATTAAAAATGCCTTCCATCCCTCTTTCATTCCAATCATGTGTATATATCATCGTTATTATTATTCTACTAGAATGACATTTTTTTGTAATGTTAAATGATTTCATCCAACTTATTTAATGAAAATATAATTAAAAGTTAATAGAAATATGGTATCTAGTTAAGGTTTCATAAAACTTAGCAGATGTCCTGTGAAAAATTTGGGACTACAGAACTGCCTAGGTACACAAAGTTAGTGTATTACACGTTTTTACGACATTTTAAGATCCAAGTATTAATAGGAATATAACGTAGACAAAAATATATGAAATCGAACTAATTCTATTCAAAACTTATTAAGTGTATTTGATGCTTATTTTATTTACATTTTACTTGGAATTACCTCTAAGCAGTTTTTCCCATATCTATATATGTACTGTACATAAACTTTCATTTTTTAGTACATTATTATTAAAAGACACTATCAATAAAAGTTTTTTCTACTAAATAGTTAAGCCACATTTTCTTAAAAAAGATAACAATATATATCCAACTGTAAGGTTAGGTTCACAAATCAAAGATTCCAAACACTGAGGAAAAAGAATTTCACAGTTTATAAGAGTTTTATAGAATGTCTCTCTTTCTTGTGTGTATCTATTACACTCAAATATGATATGGTGTATATCTTCCTTGTTGCCACATGTACAGTTCGGGTTTTGTACAATCCGGATCTTTTGTAAATGACTTTTAGTAGTTGTATGTCCTGACCTAATACGATTTAGTAATACGGTAATATTATCACATTCCTTGTACCTTGAACTTTTGTAAACCAAGGCCTGATTCTATTGAAATTAGCTATCCTCTGATAAAAGCTGCCTGCATTTTGAAATTCACCTTTGCACCATTTCTCCCAGTTTTTCTTCAACTTTTTCTTCACCCTCGGTAGAAGGTCTGTGTACCAGATTTTCAGCTCCAGTACAGGTTGAATTACCCTAGCTTGTTTTGCATACAAATCTGCCATATCATTTCCTAAATTTTGACAATGTGCTTTAACCTAGGTTAAATTAATTATCTTTCCCCTGCTCCTTAAATTTTGTAAAGTTTTTAAACAGTTTATAACGCATGAGGATCATTTAAATAATAAATCGTAATTGGACTGAATTGAATTTGGAATCCGTTAATATTAATATATTTTTCTTGCAATTTATATGTATAAATTAGTGCTTGGTAATTTGCATAAGCTTCAGCTGTAAAAATGAAAAAAATCTTCCGGTAAATGTATCATAATTGATTCCTTCTTCTGTACATCATAAACAGCACATCCTACATTTTTACTACTTTTTGAACCGTCTGTATATATAAAGTAATAATCTTTCCATCTTTCCATGTAATGATATTTTGTATATTGTTCAGGAAAATAAATATCTCTATATTCACAAACAGGAAAATCTAGAGTATAAATGGGCTTAATCCTTACTTTCAATATTTTTTGATAATCCTCATAGTACTCATTATATAATTGCACCCATCCTATATCTTTGCAGTTGTTAATTTTGCCTGTATCATATAATTCAACCAAGTCGAATAGAATGTCGTTAAACGGATTATTAACTTCTGACATTGTTTTTAACAGATATTTAATGGGCATTTCTCTTTTCCTATAACTTAAGTTCAATTCGCATGCTTCCATGTATACTGCAACACTGGGAGTACTCTTCATCAGTCCTAGACACTTTCGAAGAACTTTCCTCTGCATTACTTCCAAAGGTCGAAATACACGTTCCGAAACTGTATTAAATACTATAATCCCGTATTCTATTTTTGGTTTGTAATAGTTTTTGTAAAAATTCATCATGGTACTTGGATGACTTCCCCATTTTGTTGTAGCCATAGAACGAAATACATTGGAAATTACTTCTGCCTTTTTCAATAACATTTTTACATGAGGTTTCCATGTTAATTTATTATCAAATATAACACCTAAATATTTTACTGTATATTCTATGGGAATGTGTAACTTTTTTGTGTATTGATTCACATTTTTCGGAGCTCCTTTTTTACTAAATATAATCAGACTTGATTTTTCTGACGATATATTCATACACCTATTTTCAAGAAATTTCTTTATCTCTATTATTTTCGCTTCCATGTTGGTGACTCCTTTATGTACTTGCTTGACACTCTCATATATACATAAATCATCTGCATATTGTATAAATCCAAATGCCTCAGGACATATTCTTTGAACATCCATTAAATATATATTAAAAAGTAAAGGGCTTAAAGGGCTACCCTGTGGAAGTCCCCTTGTTATTCATCTAGGACCCTCAACTTTATTGTGAGAGTAAAAATATAAACAACGATTTTTTTAATAGATTCCAAATTATTTTTAGATGCATATAATGTATTTTCAGATTTTGTAGAATGTTTACTAGTTTATTTATATTTACATTATCATATGCCCCTTTAATATCTAAGAAAGCAGCAATAACACTACTTTTCCTCTTCATTGTATCATACATTTTTGATGATAACATTGCCAACGCATCTGTACACCTCATGCCTTTCCTCTATCCAACTTGAAACCTTGAAAATAAACCCTGTCCCTCTATATGGCAACTAATTATCTTTAGAATTAATTTTTTAAAAATTTTCCCCAGTACTGAAGACAAAGCTATCGGTCCATAAGATTCTTCTTTATGTGGGCTTTTGCCAGGTTTCAATATTGGTAAAATCATTTGAGTGTATCACGATTGAGGTACATTTCCTAAATTCATTATATAATTGTAGATTTTACAAAGATATATTTATACCACATCCCCGGCAAATTTTGAATCATCGAGTATGATATTCCATCTTTTCATCTTTTCCTCTTGGCTCTAATTATTATGTATCTTATTTCATCGATCATGATATTGGTGTATAATCCTTGTGAATGTCTATCTTTAGGACTGAAAGAGAAAATTTCATCAGGGGCATCTGCAGGTTCGTGTTTTTTTTTTTTTATTTCATGTTACCTTCATAATAAATTCATCTTTCAAAGTTTCTTTGAATGGTATTAATCGAGGGGTATGTGGTTTGAGGATTGATTTAAATGTAGCCCACACGGTACTGATACTCTCCTTGTTATTTATGTTTTCACAATACTTTGCCCACGATTGTCTTTTTGCACTGATATAACTTTTCTTGGCCTGTGCTATTGCTTTCTTATAATTAATCCAAGTTTCCTGATTTGTTATTGTTTCATAAACTTTCGTAGCTTCAATTCTCTGTATTTTAAAATTTTGGCAATCTTTATTCCACTAGTGTACTATTGGATACTTTTTTACAACTTCCTCTTTTGCCCTTGCACATCATCTGTCCATAACAATACTAACAGAATCTACAAAATAATCTTATGTACTCTTATCAATATTATTTAAATCTCTATTTTTAAATAAGATTGTAAGTAATTTATAATATTTATTCCAATCAGATTCGTTAACTTCCCATTTTCTGAGCGGGAGAGTGAAATATCGCACTGAATTAGTATCAGTATAAAAGAAACATGGATAATGGTCACTGGTTCTTTGATCACTGTCTGTTTCCCACTGAAATTGATCACATATATCATCTGACATTAACGTTAAATCTATAGCTGTTGGCCGAGTACCTAATCTTCCTATATACGTATCAGACCCATCATTAATTACAGTAAAGTTGTACAAATCCATACATTCTACTAACACTTTCCCCAACTTAACTTCATCCTGATCTCTCCATATTGTGTAATGGGAATTGAAATCCGCTGCTATAATAAGAGGCTTTTCTATGCATTGGAACATTTGCGATAATGTATTTGTCGTTAATTTCTGTGACTCTGCACCTGTAGGTGTATATATAGATATAATACTAACTTTTTGATTCATAAAAGCAATTTTAATTCCTACGACTTCAATTTTGTATGTGTCGTATATAGACAATGTATAATCAAAATATGCCTGACCCTGTGACCGAGTGGTTAGCACATCGCGCTGCGACGCCAAGGGTCCCGGGTTCAAATCCCGGTCGGGCTTGGTTGTTTGTGAATGTCCATTCATCAATTTCATCATTTCATCACTCATCCCCATCTTCGCAAATTAGCCAAGAGGCACAAAACGCGAAATAAAATAAACTAAATCAATCAATCAATATAATCAAAATATATAGGTTCAAATGGAATGCTTTCATGAGTCATAATTGCAACTCCTTTACTATCATCTTTAATCTTTTCATAAATTATGTGATAATGATTTACTTTAAAATAATTTATGTTTGATGGGTTCACAGAGATTTCCGATAAACATAAGAGATCAGGTCTATATTCATCTATTAATTTCACCAGATTTTGCTTTCTTGCTTTCAGTGATCTTACATTCCAGTGTACCCCCACAAATGTTTTCCATTATCTTTTTCTTCCACACCCTAAGGTGTCTCTCCAAAAATTTCCAAATCCGCAAAAATTTTCTGCACCCGGCCATTTATTTGTGAGCATTCTGTTAGTATTTCTTTTATGCTCAATAAGTCAGAATTTTTAGTTAATGTCGCCATAAGTTTCGCCATTAATTGTAACAAATTATACATAAGATCCTTCTGAGATGTTATGTGAGGAAAGTACACGATTTTTTCCTGTTCTTCATTGTTGTAGATTCCGATGTTCACCTCCTGCATGCTTCTGTTTGTACTATCCACATCTTACAGTTCCTTTAGACTTTCCATTTAATAGTTTTTGATTACTTTGTAATTTCTTTATAGAGAACCTTTACTTGATTCTCCTTGAGAATTGTCCACCATTAGAATTCTTTGTTTGCGAATAGGAATTTAGTCTGATTTTTTTTCCAAATTGATTTTCAAATTTGGAATAGTCTCTATGACCTTCTGGAGGAACTCTTTTCCATGAAACATTTTCAAAGTATGTATCTGATTTTCTTTCACCCCAATCACGTAAAGCTTCAAATCTGTTTTGTATTGTTATGTTATTTCCTAAAACACCAGTCTTTCTTGTGTTAATTTCACTTACTTGACTTTTGTTTATATGATTTTTTATTTGATCAGCATATGAGTTGCCTTGAACAACATAATTGCTTGGAACATTACCTGTTATTACTTTCTCTCTTGCTTCTTGCCGGGATAAATTATCATAAGCCATAACTCTCATGATTTATCTTTCCATTTCCCATTTTACACATGACTTATCAGTAGCAACATGTTCTCCTCCGCAATTTAAACACTTCGGAGTTTCATTACAATTTTCATGTTCCTCTCTTCCACATCTAGCACACTTAGCTTTATCCTTGAATATGGCTGCTGAATGTGCAAATCTGTAACATTTCTTACATTGCATCACATTTCTAACTTTAGGAGTAACATCGAAAATGTGACTAGCCTGTTTAGGATTTTTTTGAGATTTAAACGTGATTGATATTAGCTTAGTAGGAACAAAATAATATGATCCATCATATTTTCGAATTCTCTTTTTCATTCTTTCACTGATATTACTGTCGGGTCTTCAATACTTTCCTTCATTTCCTTCTCTTCAAATTTAGTGGGCACACCATATATCAATCCTTCCCTCATCAATAAGGATTTTTGGATGAACACATCAATATTATTTTCTTTATGAAAATGCATATTTCTCATGAAATTGTTAGCTTCATTCCTGGTGTAAAAATAAATCTTTGCTCTATGTAAGCCACTTGGTTGGATATATCTGACTCTTATATCTTTCTTTCGCAATTCATTTTCTATTTTCATAAAGTTAAATTTCCTTTCTGCACCTTTTGTACTAGTCATTATTACTAAATATGGTCCATTATGTGTATCATAATACATTTTGCACTTATCTACCTTTTTTTCTTATCGACCTTCTCCAAGCTTGTTTACTTTATCTCTATTATCTAACCTGTCCATCCTTACCGCTTTTGCTGGAACTTGATCATCTTCAGGAGATCTGACTCTTTTAGCTTGTTTCCTAGATGTTTCTTCTATAATGTTTTCTTCTATAAAAATTTCATTGTCTTCTACCAAGTTCGTTATAATTTCTACAGATTATTAAGTTCCATATAACCTATGGCATTCGCCATTGCCTTAACAAGAACTGCCTTACACAAATCACATTAATGTGTATATTTCCTTTTTCCGTAGTTTAAACTTCAACTTAAATAAGTATATGGGTTTAACTTAATTCCACTCACAAAATTCTCTCTTTAAAAACAGTACTCACTGAATTAACAACTAGTAATATTACACAAACAGCTCAGTTTCCATCAACCATTTAATGCTTAACCTCTTTGACTTCCCGAATTATTTCTATTTACAAATAGCTGTAGCTACAACACAGGCAACTTCATAACTTTTCTTTATCACCACATACAATCGATAGTGTCTGACTATGTTGCACACATGGCACCACGATGGTAAGAAACTAAATTAAAGTCTCGGCAAAAAGTTTCCGCCTAACCATTGATGGCGTTGCAACTGTTCCCATATGGCAGTTAAGGTTAAGTGTGTGGGACAGGTTGAGCGATACTGTATCGATAACAGATTAAAAAGGTTATTTGAGTACATTATGAGGCAAGGGCTCCCGCATGGGGTACACTTGCCCACCCTGAGATATCTGGAAAAAGTTCATGTAATTGTAATGGTGAAATTGTAGCAATATTTTATTACAAATGTTAATGTTTTCTGCAATTTACAGGCTGTCAGTTACAGCACTTAACTGCCATGTCTAACAAAATAACGAGAGACGTTTTCACAAGAGACATTAGAATCATTTTGACTGCCGTAACTAGAGGTGTGCGGGACGGAACATTTTTGGTCGGGACGGGATGGGGAAGGAAATATTAGTAATCCTGCCATTCGAGACTGAAAACATGCTCCATTTCCAGACCACGTCCGGAACTTTTCGGAACTTCCCGATTTGATCTACTATCTAGGAATGAAGTAAGTTTACACTCCTGTCATGTTGTAGCTACAAAACTAATTGGCCATTAATCGATCTTAGATCAAAGCTCATCTTAGATCAAAGAAATACATTTGGCAGCGTGACAAACGATTGCAATGGTCAATATCTCGACGTTTGGTAGGCATGCCTGTGAAGTTACCAATTTTCGACCGTGATCCGGAAGCAAGTGTTGCAACTTATATTGTTTTGAAGGATACATCATTTTATTTTGTGAATTGTGTGACACGGAAGTCACGATATCACAGAAGGGCAAACAATTAATGCTAAATAAGAATTTCGAAATCGTCTATCATCTTAGCAGTTAACGTAAAATTTATAATATTCCATAGTTAAATTCTAACAATTTGTCGATTAATGTACAAATACTGAACGCAACAGTTTTGTTCGTGAGCACAGGCACTGCATGTTATCACAAGAGAACGGATTTCTAGTTCCATACCTATTTCTTTGCTACATCCTAGATGTATGCTATTTAGAGATCTTTGCGTTTCTTTTACACATAACTCCTCTACTGAAATTTTATATGACGTTAAACGCGTAAATGAACCATAAATTCCTAAAAAATTCCTAAAAGCCATGTACAAGGTATAAATTTATTTCGAGAAAGTTCGTTTTCTTTTTGGACAAACCTCGTAAATCAATTTCGAAATTGCATGGCTCACTGGAATAATATACGTTACGCTTAACCTAAACGTGTTAAGGTGAAATGGGTGAAAGGAAACAATCGAACCCAAATTTTTGTCATACATAAAAGGCTTTCAAGTACTTGAAAAAATTAATTTAAAAATTACTTTCGTAAACCCTTATGAGTAACGTAACTCCAAAGAGTAACATTTAACAAGATTTCAAACGTCATGAGCCATCTACGTCAATAATTTACAATTTAGCAAAGCAGTGCCTTTGTATATTTTATGATCATCAATACCGTATAAGGCATATCACTGCTTTATTCTCACTTTCCATTCAATTTGAAGTTTCAATAACCTGTAGTGGCTCTAGAAACATTCTTTTCATTTAATGATATTTGTAATTACCCTTCATTAGTCATATTGTTTTTCAAATTATAAAGATAATTTAAGCTTTGAAATATGTCGATTGCTAGTTAGAAAATAGAAATATTTGAAAAACTGATCGAGAGTCTATAAATACGGCGCTGGAGACATTCAAAGAGCAAGAACTTTCTTCAGAAAGATTTGTCACGAATATAACATTTTCAGTAATTAAAGTTAAGATTACACGGAATTGTACTTCATTAAATGAGGATACTTACCGATAAAATTCGATATTTGGACGATTTTTATTCTACCTACTGATACATCCATACCCCGAGTTGGAACATGCACATATTAAATTTGTGGAAATATTACCTGACATACTTATGATAGTTGGTAACCAATACACACTCTTAAAAATCTGCTTACATTTAATGGCTAAATTAAAATTATTTATGCCTTTTAAGCAAATAGACATGCGAGTCAACTTCTCTAGGTCCTACAGGAGCTGCAGTTTTGTTCCACTCGTCGATCTTCACTTTTTCTCTGGAAATCCTAGAGAACTCATGGCACATTTTTTTCAAGCCAATTAACACCGAGGCAAGTTTAAGAGTTCAGTGGTCTAAAGCGATAAATGTCGAAACTATAAAGCATAGACACTTTCATATTCTTTAAAGTATTTATTGGTTGCTATTCCAAAGTGTACACCTTCCGCACCTGACGAGTTCAAAATCCAGATTTTCGTATTTCGGGACATTTTATTGTTGTGGGTGTTCTATCTTGACACTGAAAGAATAACAACAATACACATTAAATTGTTTTCAGCGTGTGCTGTAGTGAGAAATGCACTTTCAAGAATTAACTTCCAATGAAGAAATATGGTTATAGAGTGAACAATGTCCAGAGGTATTGGCCTAAACCCGGGTTCTTCTCTGGTCAGAAAAAAATAAGGGGGTCGCAAAAGTAGATATGCGGTTGTTATTTGTACGTACACTGCTGTATGTTACTCTGCTCCATCCGCTCTATTTATGGTGATCGACACACGATCATGACAACCAAAGGTTCCAGATAAGAGTTTCGGCCTGGACAAAGTTAGACTCCATCGTTCGTTCTCGTCTGGCGATTTCTTGAAAAGGCAGCCAGTACTGCATCTACTCGGGCATTGGACTTAACGAAGAAAAAGGTGGGTGGTGTAAGGATGTGTTTGTGGGAAACGCACAATGTAAGAAAATTGAATTTATAGAAGCCTGCAAGTTCTCATATTCCTAAGAATTATTCTGATTATTGTAACAATCATAGCGTTAGAAAAATCAAGAACAAATTAACGACAAGAAGGGTTAGGTAAGGTGGGTAAAGTTCCTCGTGCATATACGTAGCACCGTGCCATGAAGGCACATTTAGGGGTAGGGCCCCACACATTCTCGATCTGGGCCATATTTTGAAGGTATGTGATCAGCACCACGCTCCGGCCACCTTTACCACCCAGGGTTACCCCCAGGTACAAATTGATTTGAGGCTGGGTGAGCCCCAGAGCAGCTTTATGCGAGGATAAGGCCGGAAAAATTCCGACCCCAGATCACCCACCCAGGGAATCGAAGAAATTCCCAGTGATTATTTACAATACTAGGAACGACCAGTTAAAAATCGTATTACAAGAACCTCTCTCACTCTTTCTCTCTATACCATAAACTACCACAGTGGCTCATTTCAAAATGTTATAATCATGATGTTAAATCAAGAAATGTAACTGTATACCTACTTTTGCATCCCCCTCCCCATATACCCTTTGCAGCTGGGACCAATCCAATTGACCATGTGCTACTTTGCTCGTGTCCAATAATAATATATGTACACATAGTTGGGTGGATGGGTGTTCTATGTAATTCATGTTCTATCTAATTCTAATTGTATCAAGTGAAGGTTAGAAAGAACTGTAAATGGAACACCACTTGTACAAAGTAGAATGTTTTGTGGTGTAATAGATTATTGTAACAAATGCCAATGTTACTCTAAAGGAGTGTTATTGAAAACTCAGCTGACATTAATATCAATGAGACTACTTCTATTTCTACGAGCTCTTTTACTTCCATTGAATGTATACTCGGTTTATATAAATATTCCACAAAACAACAAGACTTACCTACCTGTTCATTCTGCTTCCCTTGATCTTGGCTGGCTTCAAATTTGACGCTGATTGCTGCCTAAGTTGTTTTTTGTTTTTTTAACTATGCTTCCGCGGACTGGAGTACCACTCTCTGAGACGAAGACTGACCATACCTCCCACCCTGCGCCCTTAGAGCCACCTGGACCCTTTAAGATCCAATTTATCTCTTTAGGCCCCCTTTGGCCCTTTCTTTCAGGGCTCCCTAGGGGCCCTTTGATGACCGCCTAGAACCCCTGTGAGCCCCCACTTTTTCCCTAGGGGGAAACCAACACTGCAGAGAAGATCCTGGACAATGGGGGAGCCCAGTTCGGAGGGGGACGTGGGGTACCTTCATGCCTTCCGCCCTCCTTCCCACCAAAACCCCCCTCCCCTTGGGAATGAGCCCTCCAGCGTTCCCAGACTCGGCAGTGATGGTGCAGCAGAAGAAGATCTAGGGATCAACCCTCCGTAGTGAGTGCCGAAAGGGACGAGAGAGGCCCACGCAAGCACACAAGCACACACACACACTCACACAAATACAAACACAGACACACACAAAAATAAATCCAAAAGCTATGAGCTAAGTTAAAGATGGAATTGGAGATTAACTACAATGGCCCTAGTCTAATAGCTACTGTGACTCCGGCCGCCATACAGCAGCCGGATGTCACCCTTAATAGCAATTGTGGTCTCTAGCCGCTCGAACGGCCGGAGACCACCCTTAATATCCCATACACTACCTCGGAAATAGCGGTAACACGGAAACCCTGTTGTATGTGGAGATAGTTTTTCTGTAACATGTTTAAGCCCAGCCTTGTCGCCGTTCCCCCTTGTCTCTTGTTGCCTCGTGAAACTCAGATAATGGTGATGATGACTGATTGTAGTGTCGACAGAATGGATGTCATGTTACAAACTACTTAAGCGATATTACAAATACTGTAAACTATCGTTGTTTTCATCTTAAACCTTGACTTAAAGTAACTTAAAATTTATCTAAGCTGAACCTAACTATACGTTATGCCTTATTTCTATATATAAAATATTACTATCATTTTCAGTCTGGGACCTTGCTTTGACACTTATAAAACTAAATTATAAACCTAACATTCTCAACAAATACATGTATATTTTCATATCTATTAATTTCCTATAATATGTGATTATTTCCAACGTTTTGTCTTTGTACAATGAGTGTACCACTTTCTGAATTAGTTGGCAGATAACTGGTTGATATTAATATCCTAATAAGCCTTGCTTGTGTGTATATCCTTGCAAGACAATTTTCTAAATTTCAAACTAGGTCAAGTTCATATGAATGAAATTTCATCATTCCTTAATGTAATTTCTGATTGTCAGTAATTCCTAATAATTCCTAATCCCTTCTAAGAAGCGCTATTTCTTTCATTGAAACTTAATAAAATTTGCTTGAATGTATATATCCTTGTAAAATAATTTTCTTAATTTCAAACTAGGCCTAGTTAATATAAATTAAATTTCCTCATTTCATGTTGTAGTTTCTGAAATTCAATAATAGTTCCTAATAATTCCTAATATCTTCTAAGGGTCCCAACTTATTTGATAGTAGAAGAATTGAAACCTACTCCCTTTGTCCCATAATTATTGTCCGGTACACCTTTGTTTGTTGTCCCATAATAATTGTCCGATATTCAAACATTGACATTGGTGTATACAGAAGAAGAAAATGAAACACGGGAATGAGTCATACAACAAGGATCAGTACAAATTGGCCGATCAAGTATCCGAAAGAACCTAAATAAAAAGTAATCAATCCAGGATCAATACAAAGTGACCAAGAAGTTCGACAAAATAAAACATCAAGACGAAAGATATTGTTGGTCCAGGAAGATTGTCATCCCCTCAACGAGCTAGATCTAGTGCTGCAGTGCTGCTCTAGCCTCGTCGTAAATGTTTCGAGGACACTCCAAGCGAGATGGCAGGAAGTTTCGGCGGTTCAAGTGTGCTTTTTGCATATGGGGAATCCTGTAGTTGTCCCCACCTTTGGAGGCGCATAATTTCAATGAGACAGGACTGCAAAGTGAAAAAGATGTTGTTGAGCTTGTCGCGTGTCAGATCAGAGAAAGATTTTTCAACTGCGGCGATCAACTCATCAATAGTTTGTGGAGCTGCCTGATGCTGGAGAGACTGAATTGCCCGGAAGTACCCCAGATCTAAAACATTCATGTCCAGACTGTTTGGCGGTTGGCATAGGACATCCAAAGTGATTCCATTGGTCGCTGCAGCATCCATCCAGGCGCGGTCATTGGGAACGATTTGCGGACGCGCATTGTCCGGCTGAACGGACACCTGGATTCTCCCTGCGCGCAGTCCACGAGGCCATTGTGCATCTATTGCTGGGATTAACTTGTTGATGAGCATGTCCCGGTAAACATCTTTGGTAACAGTTAATGGTTTGGTGACCATTCTTCACTACCCCAGCCGTACTGTTTTCAAAGAAAAAATCGTACACTGCTTGTCGTTTACTGTCCGTGAGGTTCTTGCTACCCCTGTCGCTTCCTATCATGGGTTGTGTGTTCATGGCTGTTCTTCTCACACGTACTCACTGAGGGAGTGCTCTACTAACGATTTGCAGCGTGCCTTGCTAGACCGGTTGCCATACAGTGCCACACCGGTGTGTTGCAACCCAACGCCTCCTTTTGGTAATCGTCTGGGTGGTATTTCTTGCTCGTTGCGATAAGGTCACGTTGTTCCTCTTCACAATCTTGAAGACTGATGTACTGTGCCTCTCCTCATCCATGTGCTTTCCATCTGCCTCTTCGTCTGTAATTCCTGTACTACCATTTTGGCATACCGGACTATAATTATGGGACAGAGGGAGTAATAAACTTTGCATGTATGTATATCGTTGCTAAATAGTTGTCTTAATTTCAAAGTAGGTCTAGTTCATATAAATGAAATTTCCTCATTTTAGTATTGTAGATTCTGAAAGTCAATAATAATTCCTAATTCCTTCTAAGGGGACCTACTTCTTTGATAGTAGAAGCATTGAAACTATGTACTGATTTGTACCTATCAGTAGTTTAACTTACTGTTAAATTATATGTAGATTAGATAAAAGTAACTGTCCTTCTGCCAGAATCTTTCACATAATAATATCCAGAGTTTTTTCTGGCGATACGCAATGGCACGCCGTACCGTCATAGAACCCTATCTCTTAGATCAATGCGTATCATGGTGTGACAAGCACATCATCATTTTTCTATATTGTTGATGTTCAGTTAAATCTTAGTGGGTCTTAGATTTCTATTTGATATTGCTTTATCTATTCACACCTCCCTATCTCTATTTTCTTCCAATAGTAAATTGCATCTATGTTTATTCATATTGTAAATACTCTATAGCTATATTTATGTACTAATCCAGACGCTATCTACGTTCACAGCAAGGCAGTTGTTAAGTATATATTAAGTATATAAAGGCAAAATGGTAAGAAGTAACTGAAAATGACTTCCAATTATATCGTATGTCAAATTGGAAAATAGTCAAGAAATAATCAATCAACGATGTATAAGAGTAGTGATAAAGATATTTCCACTGTTAAACATGGCTTGAGAGAAAACAGAAACATGAAAGACCCAAATATGAATAACGACGAGGAAGACAAAAAGCAAGCAAGGAAGGAACGTAGAAGCAGTTCGGTCACCTCTCGAAAGGGTTTAAAACTGGAGGTAACGCCTGTCTCCTTGCAGAGCGGTTAGCGCTTCGATGTCGTAGGTTCGAATCTTTCATAAAACATGGACGTTTCATCAATTCATGATTAGGGACCTTGATTTTTTGGAAACGCGATAACACCGAAAAATATTAATTGTTGCACAAAATAGTTGCTGTATGTACAGTGACATGTTCTAAACACATTTTTGACAAATTCCTAATAGCAAAATAACCCTAAATTTGGCATAAAATGCGAATTGTGGCCATTTTCGCGAATTTCAACACATTACTTAAAAGGTTAAAAATACCGCGAAAATACAACATTATTGTGTTTTAGGTTTAAAAAATAAAATATGCCATATTTATGGGCGTTTTATACTCCCAAGAAACTATGGTACTTGTTATACATGGATAAATTTCGAAAGCTAGGCGAAACCATCTTTATGGGGATGTTTTCTACGATGTTTAATCTTTTGTGCGTACGTTTTGAATCACCGAGCAAAGTGGCTGGTTCTGACAGAAGATTGAGTGCTCACTCCGGAGTCGTAACATAGATATTTATCATGCTGGAAACCTCTTGCTTTACCGAGAAAAGTGTCATGATTTTGGCGGACATCGAGTGCGCAATTATCGCCACCCGGGGACCGTAACATCGGTATTTGTCGCGTGAGAAACTTTTTCACTTCACCGACCAAAATGGCGCTGTTCTGACGGAGATTGAGTGCGCACTTAGGGTCACACAAGAGTTGTAACATCAGTATTTGTCGCACGAAAAATAATGGAAAATACCTTCCTGAAAAATCGTTTCCAAAGTACGAAACTATCACGATAAGCGAAGGCCATGTGACCTACAAATTACTAATATACTTATTTAAAAGCACAATAAAGGGGTACGTTTAGGTAATATTTGGCAGAGAAGTGTCCTAAAATAGAATGTGAATTTTGGGATATATAGCACGGAAAAGTAAGAAAATAACACGAATTTTGGAAAAATGCAACGCCGAAAAATCTAGGTTCTTACCTATTATCTTCAAGATGCTGGGTGAACATCAACGTTTTGGGACTCATGTGAAGCCCCGCATCGAAATTATGAGTTCTGGCCTTATGGCTACGTGGGCTATATTCACATATAAAAAGGTTTTTGTAAATCTTATGTAAAAGACGTATAGATACAAGTGAATGAACGAAGTGTCACGTTTCTCGCTGGATGTTACATAAGTAATATAAATCAGGTTCTTCAGTAGAACCGAGGTTCTTTGGACAGTCTTTTCTGTCAAAAATATATTTGTTTGATGTCAAAGGTAGTTCATGTGTATTAGATTAATTTTGGAAAGAAATAAGCATTAACAACGTTTGTTTTATTTGTCATTTTAATGCAGAGTGAAGCTTTGATTGTTGATAACGCGAATTCTGAGGAAAATATCACAAAAAGCGATAGAAACAACACCGATTAATTCCCTTAATTAAACGCGAAAAATCAAGGTCCTTATTCTTAATAAAAATAAAATTGTATAAAATGGTAGCATGCAGGACCTAGGAAAGTGACAGGGAACTACCAGGATGGTTGGAATTCAAATAAATGAGGTTAAGATACAGTGGTTTGGGGGCAGTTGCCCCATTTTTCTGCTCCCGTACTATGGCTTCTTAATGCTAAGCCTGGTCTACCAAGAAAAATTAAACTGCCCTTGCCCCCAGTTTTGGTTCCGAATCGCCGCTACTGGTAAAATACCAAACAAGAAGAACTATGGGGAAGAGGATCACGGATGTAAGAAATGATATGCTAAAATATAAAACTAAAGGATAAATACTAGTGGGCAAATTTACCAATGAAATATAGTTAAGGGGATACGAAGACTCACGTGAAAAAACTTAGAACTCTAAAACGGTTTACTAGTAGGTCTATATTAACGGAATTGGTCTTCGTGATAAAGTGGCACACACGTGGAACACACCAAATCAGGACTCCTGGGCTCGAATCTTACTGAAAGCATGGATATGCCGTTATGTTTGTCCTGATAATATATTTCATCACTCATCGTTTCGATTAGTATAGAGAGATTGACATGTAACGTAAAATGACCACAAGGCAAGATTATGAGCAAAGTACAGTACAGAATATACATTGCTTGCGTTGTTCGTCTTCCTGTTGAGAAATCTTGGCGCTACATTCGTCATTGACACGCACATCTTCTCTGGCCTTTGGGTGTAAACAGTTAACAAGTAGTATTTATCACAAACATGTCTTACCTTGTATCCTCTGATAATTCGCAACTAGAAAATGTGCCAGAAAACTTCCAGCAGCAACATAATTAATCTGCCTTGTATATCCTTAATGTGAAAACTGAACTTTTATAAATGAATTATTCAAGGTCATTTAAACTTTGTGAAAAATCTTTATTCTTACGCAAACTACGTTTGGAACATTCTTCGTTCATATGGGTCTTTATACAGAAAGAAGTTCCTGTCGACTCGGTGGCGAGCACATTACGTGGTCGACTTAGATCATACCATCAAAGTTTCCTGGTTCGAGTCCAGGTATGGTCATGGCGGCAATTCTTTACCAATTTTAGCTAATCATCACTCGTCCTCATCGCAGCGATTAGCCAAAGTGACAGAAATACGACGGAAATTAACAAGAATGCAAACAGAATGCAAGAAGTTCACCAATATTAATCTCACATTCTAGATATTAATGGAGTATTTATCCCAACGTATATATGACCAAAAGGGGGGTTTATGACTCCCACCAATAACCGCTTGGGCACTCCACTAATCTGTGCTTAAAGTGGACTTCAAAACTCAACAAAAACTCTTCAGTACTCATTTCAGGTTAGAAATTAAGCTTCGTGTAACACCTCTACTCATATTATCTAAATCAGACCTGAGCAACACAACGTGTTTGTGGAAGAGAGCTCTCGTGCGCAGGCGTTGATTGCAGAGCGAGCGGCGGTACTGTAGCGCTTGAGGAGGAGCGGGGAGAAGGGAATGAGACTTAATCGTGCAGTGGTTAATCGTCATTTGATTCCTGAGTAACAGTGCAGCGTGGCATTGTTATCATGGCAGAAGGGACAGTGGGTGGTTCCAAGAAAATGAGTTCACCTTCTCCCACACTATTTTACCACTCAATTCAAACGGCTTTCCCTCTCCTTCTCTGCCGATGGCTGGCCTTAAGGTGCAGGCGTTAAGCTCACACTGCACGGAGCGCTCATGTCTCCGCAAGGGCAATAGAGTTGTTCAAGCCTCAGCTAAAGCTTTGCAAAGAGACAGCCAGTGGCGTTCGCAGAAATTTCATACGTATTTCATCCTTTCTATCAAGAATTCGTAACTTTCCTGAATCGTCATTCCTCGGTTTGGACTTACAACTGCATTCCCTTACAGGGAGTATTGGCCACAACATACGGACATTACTGTTGCGTGTATGCTTATTACAAAGCGCGCCATGTTATAACCAAGGATTTCATTCAGGCATTTCCACCAGGCATCAGTAAAGATGGATATATCCTACACCGTTTCCGTCAGATCTTCAAATGTTTACCACATTCCACGTGGCCCAGAGGGGAACAAGGGTGTTGTTCTATCCACGCGACCTGGTGTTGTGCCATGAAAAAAGCTATATAAAATTTGTGCTGCCTTATGTTTCTCTCAGTGTCATCGAGACAGCTCCAGCTAACACATCATGGAACCCGCTGTGGATTCTACAATAGAAAAACACGACAAACTTGTGAAACGTATGGCCCGTCAGAATGATGCTTCCAAACTTAAAACTCGCAAACGTGTGCAACCCGTTAAATTCGACACTGTCACTATCAAGAACGAGACGGTGGACGAGGGGATGGATGTGACTACGGATTGTGATTTCATAAAAAGACGTAGGGAAATAGGCTTTTTCACAGATACTATCCAGTGTCCTGAACTACACGCCGTAGAGACATGTTTCGATCTCTATCTTGCGAACACATATTTTCTGAACATAGAGAAGAGCAAGTACGTAGCGATAGGATTCGAAAAGGAATCCCCTTTCAATTTAGTGTGGGAGTTTTCGCAACAGGGGAGATCACCCATACGTATCGATTCTAAACATATTAGAGAACTGTGTGCTTCGAAATCTGACTTATTAAATTACGTCGAAACAGGTCGACGATTCAATTATTTGGTTACTGGAAATATCACCGTTAGTGGTGTAAATTTTTTCGGGAAACGGTGTATTTCAATGTATCAACATCATTCACCAGATGCTTTTATTTTCACAGATTCTGAACTACACTTATTTTTGTGTAACCTTTTTAGACCTCTGCAAAAATTAATGAACGACAGTTATCATAAATTACAACCAGAAATGGAGACTTTTGTATATTGTGTCAAAAAGAATATGAGTTCAGAAAAAAAAAGTACCCGATGTAGTGAACTATTTTTATGTATTCTGGTACAACGAATTGATGATTGAAATATATCTTCAGAACAATCTTGGACACACATTGACATTGTAAATAAGTTATGATATGTATCTGATGCTGTAAAGTATCCATTGTAAATCTATTCCATATTGTAAATGAACCATTGTTATTTTTATGTATTGTAAATCAGTCTTTGTTATTTTATGTATTGCAATATAACCCTTCAGGTATTGTAAGCCTTCTATATCATCAATTGTAAATAAAACATTTGTGTTATTCAATATCCATATTATCAATTATAAATAAAACATTTGTATATTTTGAACATTTCTTTTATTTATTACAATAAAAAGTGTACATTTTCCAGACATTTTCAAATGCACAGGTTTTTTCACCTTTACCATGTTTTTTTACATTTTAAACTTTCTGAACTGTTTTTGACACTGCTTAACTTTGGACATTGAAGTTCTTCGATATTGCATACAGTCATCTTACCCTCACCTTTTTTCCCCCACTGATGTTTTCACCCATTCCATTTTCTCCGTACCTTTAACATAAACTTGCTGATTCATATGCACTAAATACAGAAGATCTTCTAATTTCTCGTACGGTAGCCATCCATCATTCCAACGAGACCATGTTTGTTGGTACGGAGCCAGTAATTCACTCGGCGATACTTTTCACTCAACAAGTATAAACCATATGGAGATTTCACCTCCATGCACTGTCGAAAGGAAATTTTAAAATTCCTACTTCTTTACACACCAATTTTCCTCCGACTCCTCGAAAATCTTGAATGTCCAAAAAACAGGCATCCATTTTGTTCAACATGTGAACACTGTCAATGTATCATCAATACTGCCCCGACATACCGCACACTTGTCCAATTGAGAGGCACAGAGACCACAGGCTACAAAATGTCGACACGGAAGAATTACCACACTGCAAGGGTTTTCAAAACATATTTTCCAGAGTAGCACAGAATCCACACTCTGATTATCGGATGTTTTTTTCAGTAGTTTCCACACTGTCGCAATATTTGCAACTTTTCGATTCACTGTGTAACGCTGCAACACTCTGTATGTAACTACAGTCTGGTATTGCCTGGTAATGTTCTAGAATCGGGCAATCTTCGGATGTCCAATCACACGCTCCGTACGCACAATGGAAACATGTTACCGTATCGCTGAATCCTGAATAATGAAAACCTGCAGTGACTAATTCTTCAGCAGTCTGACGTAATCCTATTGGCCACTTTGTGTAAGTCTTGTATCTCGCATTCACCGACATATAATCGGTGGTATAAGGTCCGCCTGCAATCAGGCGACTATGGTAAGTATACACTCTCATATGTCGAACAAAGGAAACTCGTCTGATACTGTAGGTGACGGTGTTGTAGGTATCGGCCATAAATATTCAATCTGGTTATCCTCACCATCAACAGGAAACAGTTGCCGAACGCCGAAACCTTCGGAAGAAACAAAGGGAAACAGGGATGTCCTTCTAATTTACGTAACAAAGGACGGTCGCAGGCTGAACACGACACGGAACTTCTGTTCTCCAGCAAAACAAGCCACTCTTTCACTCTTCCCTTCAAAGCTTCATGGATCTCATCCTCATCCTTCCTGCGATGTAGTTCTCACATACACCTGTGACTTGGGAATCCTGTTTCTTCATCCACTCTTTTCTTTCTCTCGTCTATCTTCTTTAGCGTCTCGCAATATTGATGGACACCATTTCCTAATTCGTCAAACAGGTAACACTCACTTCAGGGAGGTTCACGTAGCCCCACATACATAAACGGAAAATAGTTCAACAGACGGTGAAGGGCTGTTCGGTCACTATCCAGCTCCCCGCAAGATCGAACAATTTCCCAGAACTCCGCGTAACTATATTCGTAAAAATTCAGCCCTCTACTAAAGAATCCTGTGCCACACACATCCATTCTCACATAACTATTTTCCAACTCTTCTATTTATACCTTCTTGTATCTACGTCACATCCTCCAACAGCCGTAAACACCCAAAACATGTTCAAACTTGCCCCGATTAGCAAACCAGACATTTACCAGCCTATCTCCCTAATTAAACGCACATCAACACCATCACCGGAAACACGTATCATAATTCCAAGAAAAACAACCGCCACCCAATTTCCCCCCAGATATTTCAAACTCGTCCAAAACTACGCCCAAAACATGTTCCGACACACAATTCCAGCAATTTCAGACTCATCAAAACAACCGGAAACGCTCCCCCCAAAAATAACCGTCCATCTCATCAATGACAGGAAACCCATATCAATCCCTCATTAACAACACGAAACACTTCCCGCAATCTCAATCTTATCGAAGCTCTCAAACCACAAACGCCCCCCAAAAAACCATAATTCAACTCCCGACCGGAAACACTTATCAATCTCCTCATTAACAACAGGAAACCCATATCATTATGCCCCGCCCCTTTTTACAAACAACCAATCAAAACGCTCAAAAACACCACACTTGCTTGCCCACACACCTACAAGATCAATTGATCTTTGATCGATCTTTTCCAATCAATTGATTTATCGGACTCAACGGGGGTACATAAGTACTATATAGTGCTGGTGGGTTTGCCCTAATTTTTATGTCTGAGTGTGCTAGCATTTTATTTATGAGTGTTTTACTTAGAATTTTACTTTTGGGTGGGGGTATACCTTTCCTTAGTTGTTTCATTTAAGGGTCATTTTTTTGGAGTTTATTTATATTTAAGTTGGGGGGACTTTACCACGATTTCGTTATGATAAGCTGATATACTTGGCTTGGAGGAGTTTTCTTCCAATTTCTTTGAATTACTTGTTTTTTTATTTGTTTTAGGGGATTAATTATATCAATTTATGTTTAATTGCATAATAATTAGGATGTATAGACTTCTAGAATATTTATATTCTACTTTATGTGAGTTATATGAGTTAGTGTCAGTTAGAAAACAGCATTTGACGTGTCCATCTTGTTACAAAAAATATGTTTATTACAACTAATGTAGGGCAATTAGAGCCAAATCAAGACATCTGAAAACAAATGGAAAGCGTAATGCGTTGCGAAGCCAGAGGTGCCAGGTTCGAACTCTGGTCAGTCATGAATGTTTTTGCTATCGCCATTTCATCAATTTATCCTTTCTCTTTGTCGAGATTAACATGGAAGGTAGAACAGAGACCTATAAAATAACAAAAATCTTTGCTGCCTTAGTTGTCTTTTCACGATCTAGTCGTCGAAGGTTGTGGGTTCGAGTCTCAATTTGGACATAGGCGTGTCCATTGGGAGTGTCCTTTCACAAATCTCACCCAACAATCGTTCATTTATTCTTCTTGCGACTGGGCAAGAGTGGCAGAGAGAAGCGACGTTAAATAAGAAAAATGCCAGTTTCTGGAGAGATAGAAGTCATATCAAAGCCTGGTCCAGAGGAAATAGTGTGTCAGGTAAAATAATAATTACCAATATCCGTGCAACTGCAATCTGTGAAGTTAAATCTGGTATGATCATTAGTATATTAAAGAGAGGGAGGCATATCTGGCGAGTCACAGATGGGGCGAATATTTTGTGGGCGACAGTCATATTTAACTAACTAACTCCCTAGACTTCTTGAACCCGAAGGTTCATGGCTGCAGTAACACAGGCCTTCTATCTGTACCTATCCTGAGCAAGTTCTATATACTCTTTTCCATCCCTATCAATTTCCTTTAGGCCCATCTCAACATTATCCCTCCATCTTCGTCTTGGCCTTCCTACTGGTTTTTACCATCAGGTTTCCCAACAAGAATCCTGTAAACTCTTCTTCCCTCTCCCATTCGTGCCACATAATCTGCCCACCAAAGTCTTCTTGATTTAATCAATCTAATAATATCTGGACATGAATACAAAGTATGTACTTCTAAATTAGGGGTTTTCCTTTAAAAAACAAACGTTCGATTTCCACCCTGGTCATTGGTGTTCTTTGTCAGTGTCGCTTCATCTATTTTATCCCATCTTAATTATAACGATTAGCCAAAAGTAGTAAATCAAATGGCAAGGCCTTTATCTTCATTTTTCACAGGAATGAGAATCCCAATTCAGTATAGGATTTGTTGTAAAAATTTTTGGAAAATTATGTTAGCTTAAATATTCTGTGGTTGGCACAGTTGGCTACGGCGCCAGGGGTTCCAGATTCTAATCACAGCCTGAATATGAATTTTGTCATATCATCACTCATCGTCATCTTTTCCATTACCGAAAAGTGGCAGAAAAGTGAAGTAAAATAAAATAAATTGACAAATCAATCAATTATATATTCTGTTTGTCTACAAACATATTTGTATCATCTTATACAAACTTTACAAATGTTGTGACTCATTTTCTTCGGGATTTCATTTGATTGTTGTTATTTAGCATCGATCTTCTGCCACTCGAAACGATGAGGATGAGTGATGATATGATGAAATTGATGAAGAGACAATCAGAAAGAACATCCATGCTCAGCCCGGGATTCAAACATGCACCCTCTTGCGTCGTAGTCCGTTGAGGTAACCACTCCACATTTCATCAGGAACACATGGACTTTTTGGATGAAGAAAGAGAGGATGTGCGATATGTTTGTTTGCGTGCATCGCTTCAAGTTAAACAATTGACGGTTCTTTTAACTTGTAGAACTTAATGTCTGTAGCCATGACGAGTTTCGAAGATATAAAATTGTTGGCGTTCGATTGTTTTACATCTGTAGAGAGACTGGCTGGACAAATGAAATAACTTAGCCTATGTGACTGTTAACTCTCTGGTTTCCGAAATATCGACAGGTTACTTTAGACTAATTGTTGTCTCCCACGGTCAGATTCACCAGCTGTTCAACTTAATTTATGTTACGTTCAGCTGTTAATTCCTAGGTCTATCGGCTCACCAAATGTCTCTTCGCAACAAGGGCGTCCGCAGGATTTTCTCTCAGAGGGGGGGGGGGGGTGGAGGCATAGAAACTTTAATTATTATTATTACTACTACTTTTTATAATAAAAAAATACATACATTTGTAATTTCCATATTATCTATATCTATATAGAATTTGCATAACTGTATATTTAACATATTAATTCATGTAGGACAAAAAGCTGTTTTTATAGTTATATAATCAGTGTAAAATAGACTGTAAGCTTAAATATAACCCTACTTGAAATAATAATAATAATTATTATAGTTGCTGTAACTTACCTTCTGCAAGTTACAGAAAACAATACTTTTTGTTATAAAATATCGCTACGATATCACCAATCCAATTACATTAACTCTTTCGAGAAATCTCTTGCTTCGCAGAGCTAGTAGTTTTTTGAGACAGTGATAGTTAGCACGAATTTCTCTTTGCAATCAGAAAGTTTGTAAACTGCTGGCACAGATAGTTAAAGCGGCATGCAAGAGGTAAAAATATTATATATATACACACATCAAGTGTCCAAGTAATCATCTCTTTAGCAACTTCATCAAGTTATCATAGCAGCAAATATTCAGAGTATACTTGTTGATTTTGTGGATGCCTCTATGGCCCGGGATCCCAGAGCACTGACCAGACGTTCCTGTACTTTTGTAACACTCTTATAACACAAATAGAATGGTAATTGAGACGCACAGTTTCTTACAACAATGATTAGTCCTATCCCTCATTTAGTAGTGACCTTGGCGTTGTAAAATCCAGCAGTATTTAATGATATACGTATTATTAATATAAATTATTATATATAATTTAGGAATTTTCTGGAAGCATTAGCATTTATCTAGTATTCATGATACCATAAAAATTAAAAGAAAGACTTCCGTTTAAACCAATCTAAAGAATCCTTACACAGTTCTCCATATACGATGGACGATTGACGCGCATGCGCGGTTCACAGTGGAGAATCACGTGACTAAGACAACCAATCAGCGTCACTGATATTTAAGCTCCTTCTATCAAATACACCAGGAATTTGGGCAACGTCGCTCCACGCTGTTTTCATCTCAGAATGCGCGGTGATGTCCAGCAGTATGTGTTTGCATAAGTCCATATCGTAATATCCAATAAATTACCCATTATCAGGCCCTGTAAACGCTTGATTAAAGAAAAATCCCATATTCAAACACAAATATTACAATGTAATTCCGAAATTCACTTTACATAATCCGATAGTTCAGATGCGAAGAAACGAAACTCCTCTTGATTCGTTGTGGTTCTGGCTAAATCTTTGGTATTGCCTTCAGAGTTCTTCCACTTCTTTGGCGCCTTCGCAACTGCCTTCCCGGTGAGGTACCTCCAGTTATACAGTTTCTGGTCACGTTGGTCCAATCCAGGGAGTTCTGTTAGGCTTACCTCACAAAGTATGAGAGAGAAATATATTAGAAATACAATAAATTATTATACGAATACAATTATCCTTCAAAATAAGTAGAGGGAGGTAAAGACAGTTATTGCAAAGATTCATTTTATACAAATGCACTAATCAACATCCCCCATTGTTATTATTACTGTTGCAGAAAAATAATTAGAAAGACATGGTCATTTTCCACAGATTTGATGCCTCCCCGATGGCGCAGTGGTAGCGTCAACGCCTTGTAATCAAGGGGTCCCGAGTTCGATACCCGGTGGAGGCACGTAGTGGTTCGGATCCAACTTTTAGCTGTAGGTCCAGTACCGATTAGCCTAACTGTGCATAAAGTGGAATTAAAACATCGATCCAACCCAGATTTATTTTCCACGAGTGTAGTGAGTGGTTCCTCTGAAAAATATGCAGTATATACATTTCCTTAAGTTAGAAACTTTTAATTCATTTAACAGGCAAATTTAATTTTTGGACCATTGTTCATATATGCTGTCTTCCACCAACTGAATTGGGAATAAAGCAGTTACAGAAGAACTTATATATTTTTTATATCTCGCAAAACACAATTTGTGTTGATCTTGGGAATTAAAACTACTGTAATGTTTAGGGAATAATACATATCTGTATAGCCCGGAAGTTCAGGCATTTATTTTCGTTAAAATAGGCAGGCAAAAGGCATTTATAATGTGGAAAATAGGCACTAAAAATGAAAAAAGGCAAAATAAACCGAAAAAAAGGCACATTTGGAAGTCGCTTATTTTTATCTACAATTTCTGGCAAAATGTTAAAATCTACATTGGGAAGAGCATTTCAATTTTCACCAAATTCACGCACGTAAACATGTAACTTACCACTTAATGGCACACTAAATTTCGGCATGATGACAACTACACGATCCTTTCCCTCCAAAGTGCAGAACTAAACTAAAGATAGAGAACTTGATTTTGGAATCCATGCAAAGGCCCTTGGACATTAGTGCTGTTTGTCAATAACGTCCTGACACGGACGCTGGACGTGATGACGTAATTGTGCAGATGTTCTGCAACAGGTTTTCAGCAGTCAGTCATGCACAATGAAATGTTAACCGAAAGGCAATATCCTAACTCAGCATGAAATACTTTTTTCTCACATTTTTCTCCTTCAGCAATGTTGAAACATGCGTGAGTTCAATATAACTTAAATAAGGCGAAAATTATTCATATAATAAACGGAAGCAAAATAAATGCCAACAACATTTTTTGGGAGAAAAATAATTTATATACACACTTTTTTCTTAAAAAAAATTGTCCAATTTCATTGAAAAAGGCAAAAAAAAGGCATTATAATTAAAAGTAGGCAGTGGGGTCCCAAATAGGCAAAATAGGCAAAATGAAAAGGCTTCCAAAACATTCGAAACAACATAAAAAACGTATATCCGGAAAAATTTTATCAATATATCCAGTAGATAAAAAGAGGAATTTTGCCAAACTTCCGGACTCTACATATCTGTGTATGAGACAACTTTGCTGAAACACACATTACCTGAATAAAATTCACTACCGTATACGCTCTCATCGGAAAGGATATTACACATTGCTAGGCTCAGAAGCATCCACTAAATTTCCTTTCATAATGAAGATATATCCAATAATTATTAAACTGTACTATATAGTTTTCGGGTTCAGAAATGCTGTAATGTTCGCGTACAAGCGTGACTTATAATAATACCCACAGAACCACAATACAGACTCATCTAACATTAAACCAACCACTCCGTCATAGGATGAACGTAAGTTTATTCATAAACAAAAGATGGCAGCAAATTTAAAATTATTTACATTATACAATATGTGCATCCAATTTAACTTTGGAGCAAGCCTGAGTTCCGAAGAATCCATTTTGAGTATCCTTTCTATGATATTTTTCTTCATAACAGTTTCTTTCCACTGGATCCCATTATCGATAAAATAATTCCTCAATAATTTTATTAAGTGTGGCAAATCCGCAAAAACTCAAATTTTGTCCCCTGACAATGGAACTGAAAGAAAAACGGCTGCTAAGAATTGACACTAAGATCGTTCCACAGTTTTCTATTACTTCTACCTAGATCCGAAACCATAGCGACTATTTTAAAACCAGCTACCTCAACCATTGATATAATATCAAACAACAAAGCCTTGGTCATAGCCTCATCAAAGTTATAGTATACTGGCTGTTTCCATTCACCTGTCAATCCTCAAAGCATTGCAACCTGAACATTTCTATAGGGACCCAAAACTCTGTCATTTTCACTGTCGTAGCACACTCGTCTGTTAACATTCATTTCATCAAACAACAGGACACTCAGTTTTTCAGTTTTTACAGTTCAGCCAAACACTGTCCCTGCTGTTTCATAATATTCAAAACTGGTGCAAGAATTCCCGGTGGAAGTCTCAATTTCTGCGCCCAGCGACGAAGTGTTGCAATGCTGGGTAATGGAATTCCGACCTCTGATATCGTGTGGGTATACAATTGTTCACTGATCGCCCTTTATATCTTCCAGTTTCCACCTCTGCTTTCTTTTCCCCTTAATTAACATGTTAATTTGCCCTGGAGTAAAGGTTTTGCTCAAAATTTGTCTCACTTTTTTGTTCACGATAGTTTTCACTTTCTTCCGCTCCCTTGTTTTTAAAGCCACTTTTGACTACAATACCTTCTTATAGACCGTGTTAAAAATGTAAACATAAACATTGGTGAGGTCTTGCCCGGTCCCCCCGGAACTTCCGGTTTAGGCCAGTCCCCGTTGTTGCCAGTGCAGATTCACCGGCATACGAAGTAAGAAATGAACGCTTGTTTTCATCAGTTGTACGACGATAGTCAAGAAAGGTATTTGTTGAAGTTCTACTATGAAGGAGTGGACGTCTAGAATCCGTCGGATGATCAACTGAAGAGCAGATTATTAAAATATGACGGGTCTTTGTGGCAGCCCGTTGTATAGCATACTACCTACAAGTACACACACGACGAACTCAAAACGTACAAAAGTTTAGATATATTCAATTATTTCGTAAATGGAAAGTGAGGGAAAGATAATTGTATTAAACTAGTGATATTATTATATTATATAGTAAAGTAGAGTAACGTAAAGCTTAAGTGAATCTTTGGCAACAAATCTGCAGAAGTAATGACTTTCAACGTCGCCTTTCCACCTGAGGGATTTAGGGAAAACCTATGATATGGCATGCCACTTTCACTTGCACGAATATACTTCAAACAACAAGGGAGTTTTTAGACTGAAGCGACAAGCGATATCGGGATTTCGCACAGAAGCATTGGATCTAAAGCAAACCATTCACCAGCCACGGTTGCGCAAATAACAGGCCGGGGCAACACAATGCACGGTATTGATAAAACGGCCCAGTCCGAGCGACAAGCGACACCTCCAATTTGTCGTGTCGCTTTAATTCGGAAGGTGTTTTTTATTTTTGAATGTTGGTTTCCAAGAAACGTGTATCGCTGCAGTCTGAAAACTTCCTTTCGAACCAATTCATCAAGAGAAAAAGCACGTGTCGCTTGGTCTGGACTGTTGTTTTGTCAGCACCATGCATCGTGTCGCCTCGGTCTGTTGTACTCGTATGCAAGGTGAATTTTTTTCCTTTAGAGTAAAGGGGCTGTTGCTTGTCGCTTCGACGTGTAATCTCCGTGCCACTTAAAAGTGAATCCTCAGTGATCAATGAAATTTTTCGAACCGAAGCGGCACAACAAGCTGCACGTGTCGCGCAGATTCCCAATGGCGTGTATTGTGCCACCTGAGACTTGATTTCCCTTGAGCGGTAAATGCTTATTTATAGACTAAATGGGCCTGTGTCGCTTGTCACTTCGGTACGAACCACTGCTGTCGCGTGTCGCTTCGGTTTGAAACCTCACTGAGAGGAGTGCTTTTCACCACAACACAATATGCAGATAAACGATCAACATGCTTAACAAAATGCAAGTCGTACAAATACTTTCCGGGTACCAATCCTTTCTTCGTTCTCCTTGTATCAACAGGTTTCGTCTCTCTACGTCCTTCGGAAACCTACGAAGTGATACTTGACTCAATAAATTTGTTCCCGATCGAACTGTGAAACCATATACTACACAGTTGACACCCTATTTCCTTGTAAAAGAATCTCCACCTTGCTCTTTCATATTAACGTCCATAGCACCTTAAGCGTAACCGGATGTTCGAGGGGGACCAGACGAGTGCGCATGCTCCGCAGTAGCTCCGCCTTTAACACCGTCTAGTAGTTGTATTTGCTATAATATAAACTCGAGAAATGATGAGCCCCCCTCAGGCAGATTTGTCTACACTTAAAACAAGCTCAACATGCCCATATGAGCTTTTTGCTCAAGTGTGGAACCCTGTCTAATCCAAGATTTTTGTAAAAATGCCCTCGGGAATTTCCTGTGAAATGATGAGCCCCCTCAGATTGATTTGCCCACACTTACAAAAGTTGCATCAGCCAGATTTTTGTCCATAAGCTTGTTAAAAATATGCCCTTTTTGATATTGTTTTGGATACACCTGAAATTAAGCCAAAAACCCACACCCACCCACACATATTTACTTCCGGTTTAAGTTCAATTGGATACCAGGTTCAATTTGTTTATCTAATATTAAAACAATGTAATATGCAGAGACCCTCTAGAATTGCTCTGTGACCCTCTCATTTCTTACATCATAAACATATGATTTTTCACCTATAAGAATAACACTACATATAGTGTCATCGGGGAGTGTATCATGGAATTCACAGATAATTTTAATGTTTGTCCTGTCATTAACCACAACTTGTTTCCTTTTTGAAGTGTTGATGACAAACATGGGTCTCTGTGCTTTGAATTCATCTGGTGTGTAATACATGTCAGTATTGCCAGTAGTGACCCTTTTGTATGATGTAAATGCCTCATATAATTTAAGGAAATCATCCTTGGACATGTCTAAATTATAATTTTCTCTAGGAAATACCTCATTTCTGCCATTTTTAAGATATATGTTATTGATGTTGCAGTTATCAAATTTACTTTAATTTTTTTTCCTGATTATTGTGTCTTCCAGTCTGAAACAGTACCACCACAAAATCCGGCATGTCATATTGTATACTGGAGAATGAATTTGTAGCATCAAACTCATAATAAGTACCAGTTGCGGGCTTCTGTACACATTGATATGTATAAAATTGTAAAGGAACCTGTGGATTTTTTATTATATCTGCTTTGTATTTAAGAGCATAACTGGCTTCATATTCAACAACTGGGATTCTCAGCTCCATAGTCTGAATAATGCATTTGCCCGCATCAGGTAGGGTATTAGGCAGAGCTTCCCCTGTAGAGTTTAATGCACTGTACCTCATCAAAGCATTATTATCATTGGCAGCTCTTCTAAATTTAATTCTTAAACCACCCTTCCACATAATATATTTGTAATCTGAGAAGAATCCTGGCAACAGGCGCATGGGGAACAGCACTGTGTGGCTTTTAGATATTATTTTATCACCAGCCTCAAATCCACCTATTTTGTAGTAAGAAGCCTCGGTTTTGGATAATTTTAGTGTGGCCAAAGCTGTGGAGGTTATACCTGGATAATCCACTCTGTTTATAACAACACCATGTTTTCTGATCTCAATTTCAGAGAACGGATGTGGCACAAAATTATCTACCAATCTTATATTTGAATTTGCCGGATAATCTGTACCATCGAGCTTTACAACATCAAATTTGATGTATAGATCTGCTCTGTGGGGGTGTATAAAGCCATCCCCTACATCAAGATCAACCTCAATCTCTGTGTTGGGTTGATTTAAATTTGCAAATGTCCTCCTGTTTGGAGGGAATGATTGTAGCTCATAACTCTCAATATTTTCCATTTTTTTTGTATGTATTTTTATTTAAATGTTAATCTCTATGATAGCAGTTGTTGTGGCTCCAGCAAAATCAACTAATTCTTCTTTCTCATTAGTGACCATCAACTCAATATTATCTATTCTATTATGACACACAGGAAAATATAATGTTGGGGATGGATTGTAGATGATGGGCTCCATAAATTCAGAGTTAGGTTTGAATGTTGCAATGATCCCAGTTTGTTTGTGAGTGCCTATGCCATTTGATTTGGTGATCATACCCTCGGCCACATTACAGTGAATATTCAGAGTCTCTATGGCTAAGAATTTAGGTATATTAATAGCAGTGTGTTTGATGGCTGGTTCAAGTTTTGTGTTGTTCTCAAAGCCTAACAGCTCTCCTATAGTACCCAGATCCACTGTTTCTGTAGCAGATACAATCTCTACTCTGTGAGTGACAGAATTTTGACTTAACACTACACCTCTGGGTAATTGAGCATTTAAAGTGGACAGATTATACTGCCCTGGAGTGATGACAATTTTTTCATCACCAACTGCAATTTTGTTGTTGTGGTGTGTAATATTAGGGATCAAGTACATGCCATAAAATGCTCTGAGAGCTATTGTTTTGGGATACACTATATCATCATGTAATCTAAGTTTCAATATTGAATTTTGGCCGGTGAGATGGAATACCCCCATGATGTTTCAGATACCACAGGGCTTTTTGAAAATTTTCAATTGATGGTTTATTTATTTGAGACATATATCTAAGAACAGATAAACACAAATGTCCACAATTAACATCTTTGAAGTTTTGAACACGGGCATTATTGTAATAAAGATTAGCTGAATTTAGATATTTTATTAAATTTTCAGGTGGAACACCTCCAAATGAATCAAACACAAATGCCTCATCTTTTAAATATTTAAGATAACAGATCCAGTGAGTGCCCTGATTTTTGTACTTATCCAAATTAACTATGCCTCACTCTTTGTTGAGTGGTTGTTCTGGTAAAGAATCAGACATGTACACACCTCTAAAATGTTTGATGCCCAGTGGCTTGATTAAAGCTTCAATATCTTGGTTTGTAAGCGGCTCTTGTTTTTTTAAACTTATTCATGGCTCTCTTAACACCTTTGCCTTGTTTCTCTATGGCCAGGTTATGGCGCTTCAATTCATCTAATACTGCCTTATTCTTCTTGGCATCTATTACTGTTTTTGCTATGGCAGCTGATCCCCCAGCCATGCTCCCAACAGCCCCGAGAGCTGCTAAGATGGCCGGGATAGTAAATATAAATCCACCCACAAGTGATTTTTTCCTGGATTGCTGTAATGTTTTTAATTGGGGGGGACTAAGTAATAATTTCATACCATGGCCCTTGGCAATACAAGAATTTTTTTCTTGCGCTGCTTTTTGGTTAAAAGACTATCAATAGTTTTAAGAGATTTAAGACCTGCATAAGGTATTTGATACATAACACCCTTGGCCTTCATTGTAGGTTTATTATATATATATATTCACAACCCCCACCCCAGTTTTTGTTTGGTGCTCATAGCTATGGTGGTCCCCAATGCTGCTATTCTCTCACTCAAAGAAGCATCTTTGCTTACAAATCTACCAAATGCAGCCTCTTCTAATTTCTTGTCTGCAACATGTCTCTTGTCAAGATCAGAATGTGTGTTGTATGCTATGTCATGGTCTCTACAAGCAGCATCTAGGGGATTAACACCAGGATCACCTCTGTTTAATCTATGGTCCAATTTTGTGCCTGGACCACAATACTGATAGCCTGGAAGGTGTAGTTCAAATGGCAGCTTGTTTATAATGTCATTAACCAACCCCCGACCCTCAGAAATATTCCAAAATTTAGGTGGTAGAGTATTAATAATTTTTATAAGATATCCAATCCCCTTAGTGTCATTCACTATAAAATTAGACAATTTTGTGCTTATCATGTCCATAATTCCAACCTTTTCATTGTAAAAATTGTGGTTGCCAGCATTTTCCTCCCCAGCTATCACCAATAACCTATCTACAAGTTTCCTGACATCATCAACCCACACAAATTCTTTAGGCAGGATGTTGTATTGTTTGATTCCACTACCTGTCTTGATCTGTGACCATATGGGCTTGATTAAGTTGTTGTATTTTGCTCCACTGCTAGACTTGACTCTTTTTTGTGTGGGATCATTGTTCTGGTATAGAGCATCTGATTTTATTAATATTTCTTTGTAATACTCATAATCTTGATCTGTATAGCTGCCAGGCCTTTTCCTAGTCATCAGTTCCCACAATCCAGGTGTTCCGGGATACTTAACAAAAGCACCTTTTTCTCCGAGACGAGATTCTGAATAAACAATCAGATCATCTCCCATAAATGTTACTCTGAAATTGCCAATTCTATGTATGATGCTACCATCACGCTCTGTGTCAGCATATAAGCCAAAAACCTCATCTTTGTTGTCTTTAGGTGTGGTTAAATATTTTTGAGCAAGAAGACCCAATTCAATAGGATCCTGAGTAGCTTCAATTCTTCGAGGACCAACAGGACTAGGTGTATGAATACTAGAAACTGTGGTGATTGGATAATCTAATATGTTCCTAGCAGTTACAGGTACAAGCTCTGTGATCAAATTTTGATTTTGCTCTGTAACAGTTTTGATATTTTTACCTAATTCACCAATAGCATCAATAATAGGCTGTTCTGTGCGCTTGTGTTGCTCATAGAAACCTCGGTTCTCTGATTTCCATCCTTTAAATCTTTTTACAAGATAATCTTTTAATTTAAGATCATCAATGATTGGCCTTTTCATGGTTATTTATATATGTCTCAATGTCTAGAAAATTGTTGATTTTATTTCTGTATTTGCCACGATTGGGTTTTCTTGTCATATCAATTGTGACAAACCCATAACTGTCCTGGTTCCAGCACCCACTGCAAAACTGAGAAAAATCATTGTAGCTCAAGTCCCCACCTACATATTCATCATGTATGTGTTTGAGGTTGGTATGATCTTGATGAAACAAACATATAAAATTGCTGTTGTCTCGGATCAGCTGCTTCGGAATTTTAGAAAAAGTCTGTGCCAGGTAGAAGCAATCAATGTTTTTGTTCCGGCTCTGTGTAAAGAAATTTCTAACCTTGTGTTGATTATCCAGTATAATGTCATTAAACACAACAACATAATTATCGAGACATTCATGGAGTGGCTTAACATCTGGTTCAAAAGTGGCTATATCCAATCCATCATATAGTTTCATCAGCTGCTGATATTTTAATTGTTCCAAGCTCTTAGAGAAGACATACAAGTGCCTATTTTTCCAGTGTAACCAGTTGGGTGCCAATAAAAAATTATCAATCATTAGTGTAGTTTTACCACAAGCAGATGGCCCAACAATAAGACATCTAATATTATCAGGCAGCAACATTCCATTTCTCTTATTCTGCTGTTCAGGTTCTGGCAGCCTCTTTATAACATCCCAGGTGTTCATATTATCACTTTGTTTGCATCGATCCAGCTGTTTTCCGGATGACCTAGCCATTTCACAAGTAACTTGTTGCCTTTTCTGCGGATGATTTTTTCTATGAGATATGTGTCAGGCTGTTTAGTTTTGCTGAGCTCTTCTTCATAAAACCTGCCTTTGAGAATTTCTCCTCGGTGGTCTTTTATTATATATGTGTTAAGGGTCCCAGGTTTAACTTGAACCACTGTAAATAATTCAGTGCTCCAGTTTCTTGTAAAGCCTCTTTTGAATAAGTGCTTATATTTACTGATTCTTACTTGATCACCCACCCTGTATTTGGCTTTTCTTGTTGTTGGCTGGTATCTAGGATAATAAACAGTACTGATCAATTTTTGCTCATCAGATGAAGTTACTTCAGAGGGTTTCATGTTGATTGTGAAATGGACCGAGTTGTTATATTTTTGTAGAAGTTCTGGAAGAATATTAATCCATTTATAATTACCTTGAAGTGTAAATTGTTTATACATAAGATTTTTTAGGGTTCTGTTGAATCTCTCTACAATTGAGGCCTTGAGATCACTGTAACTCGAATAATGTTGTATTGACTGGCTTTTAATAAATTGTTGGAACACAGAATTATAAAATTCTTTGCCATTATCTGTTTGCAAATAGCGCGGTGATCTTCCACTCTGATTGATGATTGTCCTGAAGGCTTCTGTAACACATTTTCCAGTCTTGGATTTGAGTGGCACAGCCCAGACAAATTTTGAAAATGTATCTATTACAGTGAGTAGATACTTGTAGCCCTTGTTGATTTTGTCTAAGTTTTTCAGCTGTCCACTTGCCATCTCAATCAAGTCGCTCTGCCATAAATCATCTATGCCCTTTGTGACTACTGGCAGTCTCTTATAATTATGTCTGGCTTGTCTGCGTAATTCATCAACAATAATTTGTCTAGACATAATATGTAAACAAGAATATTGCAACTATAGGGAATTCAGCAGCTGATACTACAGGATTTTCTAAATATAATTTGTCCCCTATTTGTATTTTAAATTCCAGAGAGCCATCATCTTCAGATTAGGAATCTCCAGTGACTGAATCTGGACCCTCTGAACAATGCCATAGCCGAGGTTAAAGAAAAAATTGAGACACTTGAAAATTTTATGAGCAACTTGCCATCTGCTGATGCTTTGAGTGCAATAACTCGTAGTGTTGCCAACATTAAGCTGCAACTTGAAACATATGAAGATTTCGGAAAAATTCAAAGTACCATAACCCATCTTGAGGGTACAATAGCAGCAGTGCAAA
The DNA here is from genome assembly GCF_977018435.1 of Lepisma saccharinum. Taxonomy (NCBI): domain Eukaryota; kingdom Metazoa; phylum Arthropoda; class Insecta; order Zygentoma; family Lepismatidae; genus Lepisma; species Lepisma saccharinum. Next base: position 44,667,841 of record NC_139249.1, read on the forward strand.
GTGATTTGGCAAATGTACAAGAAACTCTAGAATCCCGCCTGCCCGGGATTGTAGACACACTTGTCAGTGTCCAGCAACAGATCACAAAACTTGAAAACCTCAACACTGAATCTGAGCTTTCTCATTTTCATCATTTGATTGATGATATCCAAACAAAGCTTGAAATTTTACAACAATCAACACCCACTCAGGCAGATATAGCCCTGCTTCAAGATGCTATGCGTGGTGTGGCTGATGCTTCTGAATTAAACAATGTGAAATTGGCACTTGAATCTTTGCAGAATACTGTATCAAATCTGCCTACATCACAGGAACTTAAAAATATTAAGAGAGCTGTGAATTGCATATTGAAATCAGAAGATATCAAGAATATCCAGGCAGAGATCAAACAACTTACTCAGACAGTGGCCACTCTTCCAACTAATCAACATATTAATGAACTGCATGCCCTGTTTGAGGATATCAGAAGACAGGTCCATGATCTTACTGCTCAAAATTCGAAATTGGCAGTTGTTGAAAATTTACAGCAAATTGTAGCTAATATCAAGCAACAGCTAGGGACCGTGGAATCCAATCAAGCAAATGCTCTGTCTGTTTTTGCCACCCAGCTACAAGAAATTGTGCAACAATACAAGAAACTTGTTGTGGACATAAAAATCAAGCCAGGCCATGATGATGTTGTTAGGACCATCAATGAGCACCTTGAATCTGTAACAAGTAGATTGCTTACAGCAGAAAAAGAAATAACCGGCATAATTGAAAATCCTAAACATACAGTAATTCTTGAATTGTACAGTATCCCCAACAAAGAATATGATTCACCATTTACACCAGGTGGCAAAATATATATGCTGTCCCCTGCACAATTTTATTACCAATTTTTTGTTGGGGGCACACTTAGACCAATCAAGATCAAATATTGGCTTCAATCACAGGCACACCACTACCCCACCTTATCAATAACAAATGCTGATAATAAACCAAAAATCACCAGTGTAGAATTGGAGGATTTTACAGATCCCAATACATTAGAAACAGCATATGTTGAAGATGATGGCTCTCTGGAATTTAAAATACAAATAGGGGACAAATTATATTTAGAAAATCCTGTAGTATCAGCTGCTGAATACCCTATAGTTGCAATATTCTTGTTTACATATTATGTCTAGACAAATTATTGTTGATGAATTACACAGACAAGCCAGACATAATTATAAGAGACTGCCAGTAGTCACAAAGGGCATAGATGATTTATGGCAGAGCAACTTGATTGAGATGGCAAGTGGACAGCTGAAAAACTTAGACAAAATCAACAAGGGCTACAAGTATCTACTCACTGTAATAGATACATTTTCAAAATTTGCCTGGGCTGTGCCACTCAAATCCAAGACTGGAAAATGTGTTACAGAAGCCTTCAGGACAATCATCAATCAGAGTGGAAGATCACCGCGCTATTTGCAAACAGATAATGGCAAAGAATTTTATAATTCTGTGTTCCAACAATTTATTAAAAGCCAGTCAATACAACATTATTCGAGTTACAGTGATCTCAAGGCCTCAATTGTAGAGAGATTCAACAGAACCCTAAAAAATCTTATGTATAAACAATTTACACTTCAAGGTAATTATAAATGGATAAATATTCTTCCAGAACTTCTACATAAATATAACAACTCTGTCCATTCCACAATAACATGAAACCCTCTGAAGTAACTTCATCTGATGAGCAAAAATTGATCAGCACTGTTTATTATCCTAGATAGCAGCCAACAACAAGAAAAGCCAAATACAAGATTGGTGATCAAGTAAGAATCAGTAAATATAAGCACTTATTCAAAAGAGGCTTTACAAGAAACTGGAGCACTGAATTATTTACAGTGGTTCAAGTTAAACCTGGGACCCTTAACACATATATAATAAAAGATCACCGAGGAGAAATTCTCAAAGGCAGGTTCTATGAAGAAGAACTCAACAAAACTAAACAGCCCGACACATATCTCATAGAAAAAATCATCCGCAGAAAAGGCAACAAGTTATTTGTCAAATGGCTAGGACTTCCAGAACACAGCTGGATCGATGCAAACAAAGTGATAATATGAACACTTGGGATGTTATAAAGAGGCTGCCAGAACCTGAACAGCAGAATAAGAGAAATGGCAAGTTGCTGCCTAATAATATTAGACGTCTTATTGTTGGGCCATCGGCTTGTGGTAAAACTACACTAATGATTGATAATTTTTTATTGGCACCCAATTGGTTAGACTGGAAAATAGGCACTTGTATGTCTTCTCTAAGAGCTTGGAACAATTAAATTATCAGCAACTGCTGAAGCTATATGATGGATTGGATATAGCCACTTTTGAACCAGATGTTAAGCCACTCCATGAATGTCTCGATAATTCTGTTGTTGTGTTTGATGACATTATACTGGATAATCAAAACAAGGTTAGAAATTTCTTTACACAGGGCCGGCACAAAAACATTGATTGCTTCTACCTGGCACAGACTTTTTCTAAAATTCCGAAGCAGCTGATCCGAGACAACAGCAATTTTATATGTTTGTTTCATCAAGATCATACCAACCTCAAACACATACATGATGAATATGTAGGTGGGGACTTGAGCTACAATGATTTTTCTCAGTTTTGCAGTGGGTGCTGGAACCAGGACAGTTATGGGTTTGTCACAATTGATATGACAAGAAAACCCAATAGTGGTAAATATAGAAATAAAATCAACAATTTTCTAGACATTGAAACATAAATAAATAACCATGAAAAGGCCAATTATTGACGATCTTAAATTAAGAGATTATCTTGTAAAAAGAATTAAGGGATGGAAATCAGAGAACCGAGGTTTCTATGAGCAACACAAGCGCACAGAACAGCCTATTATTGATGCTATTGGTGAATTAGGTAAAAATATCAAAACTGTTACAGAGCAAAATCAAAATTTGATCACAGAGCTTGTACCTGTAGCTGCAAGAAACATATTAGATTATCCATTCACCCCACTTTCTAGTATTCATATACCTAGTCCTGTTGTTCCTCGAAGAATTGAAGCTACGCAGGATCCTATTGAATTGGGTCTTCTTGCTCAAAAATATTTAACCACACCTAAAGACAACAAAGATGAGGTTTTTGGCTTATATGCTGACACAGAGCGTGATGGTAGCATCATACATAGAATTGGCAATTTCAGAGTAACATTTATGGGAGATGATCTGATTGTTTATTCAGAATCTCGTCTCGGAGAAAAAGGTGCTTTTGTTAAGTATCCCGGAACACCTGGATTGTGGGAACTGATGACTAGGAAAAGGCCTGGCAGCTATACAGATCAAGATTATGAGTATTACAAAGAAATATTAATAAAATCAGATGCTCTATACCAGAACAATGATCCCACACAAAAAAGAGTCAAGTCTAGCAGTGGAGCAAAATACAACAACTTAATCAAGCCCATATGATTGATTGATTGATTGATATGTTGTTTTAAGTCCACTTTATGCACAGTAAGGCTAATCGGGACTGGACCTACAGTTTAAAGTGGGATCCGAACCACTTGTGCCTCCACCGGGTATCGAACCCGGGACCCCTTGATTACAAGGCGACGACGCTACCACTGCGCCATCGGGGAGGCCCTCAAGCCCATATGGTCACAGATCAAGACAGGTAGTGGAATCAAACAATACAACACCCTGCCTAAAGAATTTGTGTGGGTTGATGATGTCAGGAAACTTGTAGATAGGTTATTGGTGATAGCTGGGGAGGTAAATGCTGGCAACCACAATTTTTACAATGAAAAGGTTGGAATTATGGACATGATAAGCACAAAATTGTCTAATTTTATAGTGAATGACACTAAGGGGATTGGATATCTTATAAAAATTATTAATACTCTACCACCTAAATTTTGGAATATTTCTGAGGGTCGGGGGTTGGTTAATGACATTATAAACAAGCTGCCATTTGAACTACACCTTCCAGGCTATCAGTATTGTGGTCCAGGCACAAAATTGGACCATAGATTAAACAGAGGTGATCCTGGTGTTAATCCCATAGATGCTGCTTGTAGAGACCATGACATAGCATACAACACACATTCTGATCTTGACAAGAGACATGTTGCAGACAAGAAATTAGAAGAGGCTGCATTTGGTAGATTTGTAAGAAAATGGTGCTTCTTTAAGTGAAAAAATAGCAGCATTGGGAACCACCATAGCTATGAACACCAAACAAAAACTGGGGTGGGGGTTGTGAATATGTATATAATAAACCTAGGATGAAGGCCAAGGGTGTTATGTATCAGATACCTTATGCAGGTCTTAAATCTCTTAAAACTATTGATAGTCTTTTAACCAAAAAGCAGCGCAAGAAAAAAAAATTCTTGTATTGCCAAGGGCCGTGGTATGAAATTGTTACTTAGCACCCCCCCAATTAAAAAAATTACAGCAATCTAGAAAAAAATCACTTGTGGGTGGATTTATATTTACTATCCCAGCCATCTTAGCTGCTCTCGGGGCTGTTGGGAGCTTGGCCGGGGGATCAGCTGCCATAGCAAAAACAGTAATAGATGCCAAGAAGAATAAGGCAGAATTAGATGAGCAGAGGCGCCATAACCTGGCCATGGAGAAACAAGGCAAAGGTGTTAAGAGAGCGATGAACAAGAGCCGCTTACAAACCAAGATATTGAAGCTTTAATAAGCCACTGGGCATCAAACATTTTATAGGTGTGTACATGTCTGATTCTTTACCAGAACAATCACTCAACAAAGAGTGAGGCATAGTTAATTTGGATAAGTACAAAAATCAGGGCACTCACTGGATCTGTTATCTTAAATATTTAAAAGATGAGGCATTTGTGTTTGATTCATTTGGAGTTGTTCCACCTGAAAATTTAATAAAATATCTAAATTCAGCTAATCTTTATTACAATAATGCCCGTGTTCAAAACTTCAAAGATGTTAATTGTGGACATTTGTGTTTATCTGTTCTTAGATATATGTCTCAAATAAATAAACCATCAATTGAAAATTTTCAAAAAGCCCTGTGGTATCTGAAACATCATGGGGGTATTCCATCTCACCGGCCAAAATTCAATATTGAAACTTAGATTACATGATGATATAGTGTATCCCAAAACAATAGCTCTCAGAGCATTTTATGGCATGTACTTGATCCCTAATATTACACACCACAACAACAAAATTGCAGTTGGTGATGAAAAAATTGTCATCACTCCAGGGCAGTATAATCTGTCCACTTTAAATGCTCAATTACCCAGAGGTGTAGTGTTAAGTCAAAATTCTGTCACTCACAGAGTAGAGATTGTATCTGCTACAGAAACAGTGGATCTGGGTACTATAGGAGAGCTGTTAGGCTTTGAGAACAACACAAAACTTGAACCAGCCATCAAACACACTGCTATTAATATACCTAAATTCTTAGCCATAGAGACTCTGAATATTCACTGTAATGTGGCCGAGGGTATGATCACCAAATCAAATGGCATAGGCACTCACAAACAAACTGGGATCATTGCAACATTCAAACCTAACTCTGAATTTATGGAGCCCATCATCTACAATCCATCCCCAACATTATATTTTCCTGTGTGTCATAATAGAATAGATAATATTGAGTTGATGGTCACTAATGAGAAAGAAGAATTAGTTGATTTTGCTGGAGCCACAACAACTGCTATCATAGAGATTAACATTTAAATAAAAATACATACAAAAAAAATGGAAAATATTGAGAGTTATGAGCTACAATCATTCCCTCCAAACAGGAGGACATTTGCAAATTTAAATCAACCCAACACAGAGATTGAGGTTGATCTTGATGTAGGGGATGGCTTTATACACCCCCACAGAGCAGATCTATACATCAAATTTGATGTTGTAAAGCTCGATGGTACAGATTATCCGGCAAATTCAAATATAAGATTGGTAGATAATTTTGTGCCACATCCGTTCTCTGAAATTGAGATCAGAAAACATGGTGTTGTTATAAACAGAGTGGATTATCCAGGTATAACCTCCACAGCTTTGGTCACACTAAAATTATTCAAAACCGAGGCTTCTTACTACAAAATAGGTGGATTTGAGGCTGGTGATAAAATAATATCTAAAAGCCACACAGTGCTGTTCCCCATGCGCCTGTTGCCAGGATTCTTCTCAGATTACAAATATATTATGTGGAAGGGTGGTTTAAGAATTACATTTAGAAGAGCTGCCAATGATAATAATGCTTTGATGAGGTACAGTGCATTAAACTCTACAGGGGAAGCTCTGCCTAATACCCTACCTGATGCGGGCAAATGCATTATTCAGACTATGGAGCTGAGAATCCCAGTTGTTGAATATGAAGCCAGTTATGCTCTTAAGTACAAAGCAGATATAATAAAAAATCCACAGGTTCCTTTACAATTTTATACATATCAATGTGTACAGAAGCCCGCAACTGGTACTTATTATGAGTTTGATGCTACAAATTCATTCTCCAGTATACAATATGACATGCCGGATTTTGTGGTGGTACTGTTTCAGACTGGAAGACACAATAATCAGGAAAAAAAATTAAAGTAAATTTGATAACTGCAACATCAATAACATATATCTTAAAAATGGCAGAAATGAGGTATTTCCTAGAGAAAATTATAATTTAGACATGTCCAAGGATGATTTCCTTAAATTATATGAGGCATTTACATCATACAAAAGGGTCACTACTGGCAATACTGACATGTATTACACACCAGATGAATTCAAAGCACAGAGACCCATGTTTGTCATCAACACTTCAAAAAGGAAACAAGTTGTGGTTAATGACAGGACAAACATTAAAATTATCTGTGAATTCCATGATACACTCCCCGATGACACTATATGTAGTGTTATTCTTATAGGTGAAAAATCATATGTTTATGATGTAAGAAATGAGAGGGTCACAGAGCAATTCTAGAGGGTCTCTGCATATTACATTGTTTTAATATTAGATAAACAAATTGAACCTGGTATCCAATTGAACTTAAACCGGAAGTAAATATGTGTGGGTGGGTGTGGGTTTTTGGCTTAATTTCAGGTGTATCCAAAACAATATCAAAAAGGGCATATTTTTAACAAGCTTATGGACAAAAATCTGGCTGATGCAACTTTTGTAAGTGTGGGCAAATCAATCTGAGGGGGCTCATCATTTCACAGGAAATTCCCGAGGGCATTTTTACAAAAATCTTGGATTAGACAGGGTTCCACACTTGAGCAAAAAGCTCATATGGGCATGTTGAGCTTGTTTTAAGTGTAGACAAATCTGCCTGAGGGGGCTCATCATTTCTCGAGTTTATATTATAGCAAATTCAACTACTCCGTCTATACCTTGCTTGCCATTTTTGCAGATTGATTTTAATGTTTTTGATTTCCTCATGACAATTATTTATATCTGTCTTTAGCTTTTCATTTTCCCCACGAAGCACTTCCAGTTGTTTTGTGTTTTCGATTTTTTCATTTTCTATTGAACAAATGAATGACAACACAGATAAAGGCTTTTGTTCTTGAGGTGGCACGCTGCTGTTCACTAATAATTGTTCACTTACCTTAGAGAGAACCCTTTTTCCCAGCACATCTTGCCTTTGCACGTCTTGCACGAAGGCTGTTGTCGTCACTGACCTGCACATGTGTGACTGGAAGTAACAATGTAGGAATGGCATCTTTCTTCAGTCTCTCCATTGGTGTAATTCCTAATAATTCCGATTTTAAATCGCGTTCGTAACATTCTGGTGAAAAATGTGAAGAACAAATACTCGAGTTAGCAACCTGAAATTTGTCTTTTTGATAACATTTGCTCTCCCAGATTTTTCGGAACTTCTCGTTTGGAGGAAATTTATGGTAAACAATATCAATTTTTTTAATTTTCCTGGGTTAGTTTCGACATGTGCTCACAGAACAGTTAGACATTATTATTATCACTCACACTACAATATGAAAAACACAATAAAATGACTAAAAATACACGCGAATACACCAATCCAAGAGCAAGGAAATAACACAGAAACACGTTTCCCCTGCTAAAACTAGCGGATACTAAACTTTCCCCAGCGATCTGTCATTTGTATGACGTCACAGTTTTACAACCACCTCGGCTTGCTCAAAAGGTGCGTTATGAACGAACCTTCCAAAGCGAGCGGCAAACACAGGTCAACAGACCTTGATGTACATGTCTGAAACATGGTGCCCAAAGGGAATAATAACCCATGGTGCAACAGCCCATGAGTGCCAGGGCCTACCTACTGGCTGTCGGCCTCACTCCCCCTGCAGAGGTTGGAGATCATTCAACCAGGCACGGGGTGATGTGTGGTCAGCACGACTAACCCCCAGTCATTATTGTAGGTTTCCTTGGCCGGGTTACCCTACTCATTTGTAGCTCCCAAATTTCCAATTGATGCTGGGTGGCCACCGGTCGGTCCCATACACAGGCCGAAATCTAAGAAGAAAAGTTGCTATCTTTACCCAGGAGGCTCTAATCTGTGTGTGTCCCCTAGCCGGAGTCCAAAGCATGACACCTTAGACTGCATGGCCACAATGTGGGAAGCAAAAGGCCCAAGGAAAGAGATGGAACATTTTCAATGGAAAAGGAAAATCTAAAAATCTTTAGCCCTATGTAAATCAAGAATGGTAAATAAGAACAAATATTGAATTGGTTGATCTATATAAGAATTCAGATTTTGTCAGAAGTAAACAAATAGCGTGTGTAGGACATGTCATAAAGATGGAGATGAGATGGTCGAAAAATTTATTCAATGGAAAACCTTGAGGAAACTAACAGGCTGCAGAAAATAGGTACTGAATGGGCTAGTATCATTAGGGAAGCTAAGATCTATATGGGAATAGAAGTCATTGCTTGTGCATTATTTAAAGTACATTCAACAATCCTAATTCATCTCACTACATATTGAGGAGCTATTCAACTTTTAACCTGATTTACAATATGTTCAGAAATTGTCAAATGTCAAGTGGTATATGCGCTCAGCAATGGAGAAATGAATAAAGAAAGTTACAGAAATGAAACGTATTATATGAATTACAAGATTGACAAAATGGGTAAAATTAACAAAATCACCAATCCTCTTTAGTATCACTTAAAATCCCTTTCCAAAAAAAATCATCATCCAGGAAAGGGGAGATTGAAATTAACTAACCCCTTTATTCCCATAACTACCACCCTGCATATGGAGAAAATCAAAGAAAAGCATAAACCTACGAGGGTCACTATTTATATTTTGAGCCTAACGATGAAAAAACAGGAATTTGGCATTCAAAACTGCTTTATTGTTTTTCGAAGTATTCTCCTTTATGGTCAACACACTTTTGCATTCGTTCGAACCATTTGTCAAAGCAGTTTTTCCAATCTTCTTGAGACACCTCCATAATATGGTTTTTGAACGCATCAACGGCGTCTTCCGCCGACGAAAATTGTTGTCCACGCAATTTATTCTTGACATTTGGGAACAAGAAGAAGTCATTGGGTGCCAAATCAGGACTGTACGGTGGATGACCCATCAATTCGATTTTTTGACTGTTCATAAAGTCGGTAGTTAAACGAGATGTGTGACAGCTGGCATTGTCTTGATGAAGAATGATCCGACGGCGTTTGTTTGTTTTCCGTATTTGACCGAAGACTTCTGGCAAACAAATTGTTGTGTACCATTCAGAGTTGACCGTTCTACGTTCCTCTAAAGGCACAGTTGCCACATGACCAGTTTTCCCGAAAAAACAGGCGACCATTTGTTTCGATGTGCTTCGAGAGCGAACAACTTTTGTTGGATTGGGTTCATCTTGAAACACCCATACAGTCGACTGCTGTTTACGTTCCGGCTCATATGCATATATCCATGATTCGTCACCTGTTACAATTTTATATACGTCTTTTGAAGCACCACGATTGTATTTATTGAGCATTTGTTTGCACCAATTGACGCGAGCGTCTTTTTGAGTTTTTGTCAAATTGTGTGGGATCCAACGAGAACATACCTTTCTCACAGCTAAATGATCATGTAATATTTTATATATGCTGGTGGAACTAATGCCTATGGTTGCCTCAATCTCACAGTATGTCACATGACGATCTTGCAGTATTAGGTTTTGCACAGCATCAATGTTTTCTTGAACAACAACTGATTTTGGACGACCTTCGCGAATGGCGGCCACGATTAAATTCGTTATACCAGCGTTTCACAGTGGCAAAGAATGGGTCTTCGTCGCGAAATGTAGAAGTAAGTTGATCGATGCACTCTTGTCTTGATAATCCACGTCGAAAATCGTAAAAAATCATCGCACGAAAATGTTCACGAGTTAATTCCATTTTATTGTTGTCGCGCAATCTCCAAGGCAACATAAACAACACAAATGAAGCTATTGACAAAACATTTGACGTACGTCATGGTCAATAATGCCAGACGATTCCGTGCAAACGTCAAATCGCGCCTAACTTCAATCACTGTTGCCAAGGCTCAAAATATAAATAGTGACCCTCGTATAGTAAAAGCTATTGCAATGAAAAAACACTATCCAACTATATATAAAATAATAAGATTACACAAAAAGTGTTTGCCTGACACACTGTAGCATCACAGATTAATAAGATCGCTTACTTCATCTCTCCTTTGTAATCTGTGCGTATACCAAACCGGGCATGTGGAGCTACCCTATGGCGGTTTCGAAACGTAAAGCGTTGTCATACCAACCTCTCCGCCAATCATATCTTACTCTTGGCAGTGACAGTTGAATGCGTCTCAGCGCAATGATCCGCTCACCCCACCCTTCCATTCCTGCTTTTATTTTCTGCTAATAATTCGGGACATATCTCGTATGGTCGTATTAATTATTTTATTTAAGTGCATAAAAATGTCCTACAAGGATAAATACCATTGTTCAGTTAATGCATGTTACGTTTGAATGATTTCTACATCTAAGTTACGAGATATACAGAATTAGTAGCCCAGAAGCACAACATAGGAAAATTATTTCAAGTTCCTGAAATTTCAGCACGTAAATCATTCCGTTGTGCATGAAAAATGGTCCGTGTATTATCTGTGGTAAGAAGTATTTTTATTTCGTATTCTCCCTATTATGCGTTGCTTTTCTGACATTTTGGGCAAATCGTGATTGTATCTTGTGTAAACTCTACGGCGATTTCTTTGTTCGTAGATCAATGCGTTTTACCCCTTCCCTCGTCGTTGTTTGTTATTTAGCGTCGCATTTTTCAATTTTAAGCTAATCGCAACGATGCTATGAAAAATTGATGACACAAAGAAAGCTCTAACAGGGATTCGAACCCAGGATCCCTGCATTAACTGAACAATGGTATTTATCCTTGTAGAACATTTTTATGCACTTAAATAAAATAAATACTACGACCTTACGAGATATGTCCGAATTATTAGCAGAAAATAAAAGCAGGAATGGAAGGATGGGGTGAGCGGATCATTGCGCTACCCAAAGTGTTCTAAAGGGCGCTAGAGCCATGTTGCAACATTTCCCAAATTGTCTCTTTCTCTTCATAACAATTGCTGCACAGTTTAACGTAGGTGGCAATCTGCAGGATACAGCACACTTAATATCAGCAACTGTTTCTGGTGCCGTCACTGAATGTCTAGCATTATAGGGGATCGGCTGTAATTTTCTCCCTTGTGTACCATATTCAATCGCAAGATGTAGACACTTCTGATTTACCAACGTAGAAAGTTCCATTCATCTGTCTATGGCCTCATAAAACGAAAGACAAATGCATTCACTTTCTCTGCAATTGATATCAGTGGAGTACCCTGAGAGGGGAGAGATTTGATGCTGAAAATACCAGGGGAACAAAAGACAGGATTCGAAGGTTTTGTCTCAGGAAATAAGAATAAAACATAAAACGTATTATTAAAAACTACTGATGGAACATTAGCGCTATTCATCTGACAAAACCATTACAAATCGGCTGGGGGCTTGTAGGTATGAAATATACTGGAATAAAAGATATAGTATACATATAGTCAGTACTTGTTTTCCAAACTTAAAATGTGTATTAAAAGGACTTTCATCACACAGTTTTTTCTTATGGGCTTGAGTCCACCTGGGTTCAGTCTCTGGGTTTTCAGCCTGTGTATAGGACTGGTGGCAACCCACCTGAGAAAATTGGGGACCTACAAGTGAGTAGCGTAACCCAGTCTGGGAAATCTCCTATAACAGTTGAGGGTTCCATGTGCTGACCCCACATCACCCCATTACTGGCTGAAAATCTTCACACCTCTAGGTAGGGTTGTGGGAGGCAGACTGGCAGTCAGTTAATAGGCCAATGTCCTTCCAGTGCTGTAGAGCAGTGGATCTCAACCTTTTTCAGTCGGGGACCCACCTTGAAGGATATAACACTTCATGGGACCCATAAGATGGGAACCAGCGGAATTACTTTGTAGGGGTGTGCACCCAGTTTATAATCATATATTTGCTCTTTTACAACAACACGGCCTTAATTTAAATTGTTTAAAGAATATATCTAAGTAATTTAATGTAATAGGTATTTAAGATACAGTTAACAAAGTTTCGAGCCCAACTTCCCGACCCACCAAATGTCCCCTCAGGACCCAGGAGTGGGTCGCACCCTATAGGTTGAAAAACGATTCTGTAGAACCATGGGTTATGTTATGCTGTACGTAAAAGTAAATATTTTACACTACAGTTAATTTCTATCATAACTTACATTCAGTGTTTTGTAGATGCAATAATATTTTGTAAAATACAACATAGAAACTAGTTCAGTGCCATCTGCCATGAGAGAATAGAATAAAATAATAGCTATGAGTGACACAGCTCATTGGGGAAGTTATCAAACAGAATAATTTCTGGAATAAAATTGTAATTGTTTTAATTCTATCAGTCTATTTCTCTGTAAAAACTACTATGATGGTGATAATGAATAGTTATGGGAAAATAGAGTAAGAAAAGGTCACACTTTACACAAGTTAACCTAGAATGCCTATATAGCAACCACCTCATCTCGAAGTTGTATATGGAGACGCATAGTGGTTCGGATCCCACTTTAAACTATAAGTCCAGTCCCGATTGGCCTTACTGTGAATAAAGTGGACTTAAAACACCCAATCAATCAATCGAAGTTGTATAAAATTTCACTTTTCTGGTTTGCATGAGAGTAATTTCAACCCATTTCTAAAAACGTGTGGATGTTTGTAAGATATATTATCAACTAATCCCTGCATGCTTATTCATTTAGTATTTGTCAAACATCCCTAATTTTTAATCTAGAATGGGAGTAGGAATATGTCATACAAGCGATTTTTGTTCGAATTGATTGATTGATTGATTTAGCTTATTTTACTTCGCGTTTTGTGCCTCTTGGCTAATTTGCGAAGATGGGGATGAGTGATGAAATGATGAAATTGATGAATGGACATTCACAAACAACCAAACCCGACCGGGATTCGAACCCGAGACCCTTGGCGTCGCAGCGCGATGTGCTAACCACTCGGCCACAGGGTCGGGCAGTTTTGTTCGAAGTTACTTACCGGAACCACTCTACACATTGACTGCAATTTCATCATATGGCATTACATATTTCATAGTTACAAAAAAATCTGGACTCGAAATATGAATGTCTTAGAATACAAAACAAAGCAGTCATGGAGTATGTAGGATCAAGCTAGATAAGCACACTCCCAGCCCCCCACTCCTAAACACACACACAATGGAATTATAAATACACCACTGAAAGATCTTATCCTGCACAGACATGTATTTTATATATTCATGTACTTAATACAATACTAAAGATGATACAATCCATGCATTCAGAATAAATATTGCACATGAATTTTAAAGTTAACTGAAAAACAAAAGAAATGTGCAAATTTCCAGCTGATGGCAAAGAAACCAACAGTATTTTTTGCAATTTAGAGAGATTTCACACCAAAGCGACATGTGACATATGTCACTTGGAGATGAACCAATGAACAGCAATGTTTCACCCATAGTGGATGACATATTGACAAAATCCCTGCTACTCATTATCAGTTTCTAAATAATGTCACACATGTTTCTAGCCAGTCTAAAAGAAAGTGATAATCATTCTTTCAAGCTTCACAATATGAGGTCGATCATTGGTGCATGATGTTTCTCATACCATCCCTTCCATCAAGAAGGAAATTTAACTTGGCTTCGTATCGAACATAGGTGTCTCACTCATGATCATTTGCTGCAAGGGCTAGACCATCCAATGTGCCATGTCTAAATGTTAAGTGATTGGCTTATTCCTACCTAATGTGTAGATTATACTTTCCTCAAACTTTTGATCTTACCAATTATTGACCAGGTTGGGAGATAATGACAGCACTTTAACAAATGTCGTTACCTTTTTGAGAAAAGCAGGGCTCTTATACTGTCTCTGATGAAGTTCGTAGTTTTGTGTATGTCCTTTGCAAGTCTTTATAACATTTAACTTTCAACCTTTCTCAAGGGGCTATTCACACCCATTTTTTTACTCAGGTATTGGTTCGATACCTGGTAGAGACCTATAGTGTTTCGGATCCCACTTTAAACTGTTGGTTCAACCCAACTAGCCTTTCTGTGCATAAAGTAGACCTAAAAGAACAGTTCAAACTCAAGTAAGGATATTAGATAAGAGGATTCTTCCTCGCATACCTTGAATGGCCCAATATGGTCATATATGCCTACAAGTCCCAAAATTCATTTCAAGCATCTTACTTCTAATTACATATATAAATCATATTGTTAGCATTAAACATACGGAATATAGAGTAAAAGACTATAAGAAATCCTTAAAACCCTACAACAATTAATTTCCACTGTATTGAATATTATCGTAATATTTTTAATGAAATTCCATGAGACAAACCATTGATAGTCATACTGATAGGTTTCTTGGTCGGACACTCACAGTGGTGACATGTTATAATTCACCAAGAATGAATTTACATGTTGAAATACTCCAGAAGAAGAGAACAGTTTCAGAGTAAGTGCATTACTCTTAATGAGTTAGTACTCATACTGTAAAAATGTAAAACATTATATTCTATTGCTAATAACAATGTAAGGGAAAATAAACAAACATTGTTATTCAGGTATACATATATTTATTGAATCACTAGTAATTAATATATTTTGCATAAGGTATGATGATCTCATTGAGGTCCTACAGACTTTCACTGGAATAAAAGTTACTGAAATTATTGAAGCATCATTAACACACTCAACAAACATTTCCATAGTAGGTTCACATATGTACAGTCTCAAACAGAAAAATGTGTGCATTTTATTTCCTTTAATCAAACTATTCAAATATTTACAGGACTGTTTTGCTGAATATCGTATCATCTTCTTTCATCCACCGTGCTTGGAATATTTAGTGAAACATTAAATACATTTGTTTCTAACATCCTCAAGCAATGTATTGTGTTCTTAGGTGTTATGTACTTTAAGCAAAAATTATCTCTAAAGCATATATTTTTTAATCGAGAAAAGGGAAAATACCATTTCTTATGCATGAGCCATAACTGATGACAATGTTATTCCATAAGAAATGCAATATACTTACTTGGTTCTACATCTGGGTATGCATCATGCACTAACTTATTTCTATTAGAATTCATAAACATTTTCTCTGAGAAAATGTCTCCACAAACTCTGTAACTTTTGTATGTCTTGTGCCTCAAGTCCTTTCGCCATATTTTCTCGAACCATATCTCAGCTCTAGAAGAAAAATAAAAGATGAAAAATTATTTTAGAAACATATAACAATGCAAGACAAAGCATTCTGCATTTTATTTCACTCAAGAAAGATAAATTCCATGATGCAAGAGTTGTTTGTGAGCTAAGGTCAAAGCGTGTCATCACAAAGAAAAGTTACTGAAAATGAATTTGCATTAGATCACTATCTGTATCTGTTGAAGAAAGTAGTGTCAAATGTATAAGGATCAATTCTATGATAGCTCCTTCAACTATTGCGGAAAATCTTATGTGCTTGTCACCATTCAATTGATTTATTTTTACTTAATTTTCACATTATTTCTCATCGCAACTAATTCTTATGGTACCATATAATGTGTGGCAATGCAAATAAGAAAATATTATAGATATTGCACTAAACTTCCTAACATATGAAGCAAAGTTTTACCACATTATTTTTTAGAAAGAGTCACTGAAGCTTACTGCCTAACCTACAACTGGCTAACAACGCAATTTTTATCATTGAATGGATCATGGAATCTACTCCAGGGAGTGCTTCTAAGAAAAATGTTATGACACAACATATTTCTGAGGAAGATTAACAACAGGTATAATTAGATGATTCCATCAACAAAATATATTATTATTAATAATAGGAGTAACATCCATAATTCTGTAGTGTTGGACTAAAGCACATAGATTAAAATGTGATTTGAAACACAAAATCTTCCTTCTGTGGCACCAGTGAGAAAGGATTGCTCTTTACAGTAACACATGTGTAAATGTTGGTAAAATATTTTAGGTATTTTAAATATATATAAAAGGTTCTAATTTCGTGTGACAATGATTGCTAAAATTCTACGATAATTAGTCTTCCTGCTTAGAGAATTTTATAAAAAATCATAGAACGATAGGAACCGTTACCTTAGGTTTCATCGCATTAATATTTACACGCTTTTTTCATCTCCTGTACATGTTGACAAAGTTTTATATGCTAGAAGAAATAAACTTCATGCAGTAGCGAATAGGAGCGGGATAACTTGCAACTTTCTGCATTATAACATGCACAAATGAGCTTTTCTGAACTTCAAACAAACTTCAAGTTATTCCCACTATTCTCGTTGGCTTCCTATCCTCCTATGTAACTTATAAATAGCATTAAGTTACAAAATCGAACCTTTACCCTTTCAGACGTTTTTTTAACACATGGCCTTTTATTTAAATGAAGCAAAATACAGAACACGAAGACATGCTAGGAATTATTCTCCGTGGAAATCATAGGTGGAAACTAACTTCATGTAAATGATTTTTACATAAAGAGCGAGCAGAATTCATAAATAACTAACCTTTCAGGATTTGACGGAACACGAAAAAAAGACAGCTCTGGATTCCTCTTCTGACAGTTTTTATAATAGAAAGCTGCACGATAAGCCATTGTTTTTCTTTTTTCTTCTTCTACATCCTTATTAAAATAGTTAGTGTACGTCCATCACAGATCATATGGAACGATGTTACGTCATGTGGAAGTAGTGACTTTAAAAATACGATGTTTCTTATACATGTTTAAGAAGAGAAAGGCATTTAATAAAATACAAAATCACGTACAACTGATCATCATTGATTAATAGAGACCTAAACTAAATTTTTAATGAGAAAATTAGGATTTAGCATCGATGGTGGTGCCGACTGGTATCTGGTTAGTTCATGCACGGACAAATGAATTCTGAAATTTACCTTGTTCGGCATTTTGCACCCAGTGCAGGGGGCCTGGTAGCATCCTTACAAAATTTGGAGAGAATCAAGATTTGTATTAAAAAAATGCAATCACAACCTACAAGAGCACTTTATTGGCTACTATAAGAACATCATTTTTGTCATATATGCATTATTCTAATCCAAAACCAGGTGATTGATTTAAAATTCTCTTCTCATTTAACTGCATTTTATATGCGATGGCTGAACAATAAGAACTGCAAACCACCATATTATGTAATCAAATATTTTGCATGGAATTGTACTAACTTTGCATTGGTTGAGCTGTTTTTGTAAGTCCACTTTATGCACAGATAAGTTAATCTGGACTGGATCTCCAGTTTAAAGTGTGATCCAAACCACTATGTGCCTGATAGAATCCAGAACTCCTTGAAAAGTTTCCTGAAATTTACATTCTAATTTCAGGATTGGCCAACACAATGTAATCACTTTTAACGAATTAATAATAAACGTAATCTACCATTTCTTCCTAAATATTTCAAGTAAAATATTTAATTTTAGCAAAGAACAAATGTTACAGCAAAGGCCTACAACAGTTATGGTAGAAACTTTGTATTGAAATTATAAAGTTTTTTAACTGTGTATGATGATGTCTGGACCTGGTACCAACTTTTCAAAATTAACCAAGTAATAGGTAAGAGCAAGCAATATGAATTCACACAAAACCGTTAAAATAAGTATCAACTATGACTATGCGTGAATATGAAATCCCAAAACTATTCTTCTGCTGCCTGTAGAAGTGTAGAGCTAAATTTCATTTTGCAGCAAAATCACATCGTTCTTTCTAAATGAATGAAATATTAATTTTTTTTTCTGGTACGAGTTGTTGCATTTATTTCAATGTTCACATGCGAGATACATTGGAGGCCGACTTCACTTTTTGAAAGTAACTAAATTTTTACTGTTTTTGACATTGAAATCTTACAGTGCGTTTTCAATATGTCACACATTTAACGTTTCAAAAAAGAGCCTTCCACTTCCAAATGGCAGATTTAGTAGTAGGGGCACTTACCCCTCTCAAAAGGGTACCTAAGTATGGTAAAAACTACTGATAGCATTATATTGCAACAAACAAAAATGTTCTAGCTATCTTTTTCCTTATCAAAAAAGAATGAAACAAAGTTTTGCACAACTACATTAATCGGGACTATATTTACAAGACACTTAAATAAGTGGACACTGGAAATCCAATCCACGGGCTGTTGGTTACAAGGCAATAAGTTCAATTGATACACACAAAGCGAGAGCATTCTATTTCAAATGTTCCCCATGTTTGTTATAGTTTTGCCTGAGTAAATTAATTATCAAGGTGGTCCCTTTCATTAGTACAATTTACATAAACCTACTTGTATTTCCCAAAATCTTCTAATGTTTCACCTTGTAACCAAAGAGTTCATTTCCCAGTTGTTGGATCGAGAAATATAAGACTCGCTGCAAAATATCCTTTTGACTGTATTTTCAAGAACATGTGCACAACACACTAAAAAAACATGACAACCTTCATAATTTTTGCCTGGGTAGTGAAAAAATAACACAGCATAGAACAAAAAAGACTACTATTGCACAGGCTATTGCCCAGAATACATAGTAGACAATATTGCCAGGTGCCAACTCACGTAATATCTAACATCCTCCCGCCTGAGTTGGCATATCAAACAATAATAGTTTCTTCGGTAATTTTATCTCTCTCCCACTACATGTGGTACAAGGTTTGGTTTCATTGGGAGGGAGAACGTCTGTCTGATGTTTCTTTTTTGTTTGTGGTTTAGGTAATGAACTCTTCATTGCTTTACCCTCCACTGCAGTCACCTCCAATGGATATAATCTCTGTACAGGACGAAGTAGTTCAACATGGCAAGTTTTCAGATGTACCAATCTTGTCACTTGATCCTTACCTGGAAGAATCTCAGTTACACAACCCAATGGACAATTATGTCTTTTCATATTGTCAAAACCAATCAACACAATATCTCCTACCCTGACAGACCCACATGCTCTGTTTATGGCTTTTTGCGTTAACTCTCCAAGATACTCATTCCTGAAACGATGCCTGATATCTTGTCTCAACTTGTGACAGTAACGGAGATGACTGTTGAGCATTGAAGAATCCACATGGTCACAATCAGGTACACCTGTCTGCCTGATTTCTTGTAAGAACATGGCAGCTGTTAGAGGAACTAATTCTGTCTCACTTTCATACATGTAGGTAAGTCTGCGTGAATTAATTATAGCTTCACAGTCACAGATGATTGTTGTCATTTCTTCATAGTACAAAACTGATTTCCCGAGTGTTCTTTTCAACAGACCCTTCAGGACATGAACCAGTCTCTCCCAAAAACCACCCCACCAGGCTGTACTGGGTGGAATGAACTTCCACTGGATTCCCTGAGCTGTGGAATATTCTTCAACTTTCTTCCAATCGAGGTCAGAAATGTATTCTCAGTTCTTCTGAAATTGGTACCATTATCACTGTAGATTACAGAGGGTCTGCCTCTCCTTGACACGTATCGTCTAAAAGCCTGGATAAAAATCCCAGGTGATAGAGAAGTAACTAACTCTAAGTGAAAAGCTCTATATACTGCACATGTAAAAAGGCATATCCATGCCTTTTTGCCATCTTTAAGATAAACAGTTCCTGCAAAGTCCACACCTGTTACTTCAAATACATTAGCATCTCTAACTCGATCAGCTGGTAATGGTGCTGGAAGGACTTGGATTGGTTTGGCTGCGTGTCTCCTGCAAGTAACACATTTCGAGAGCACTGAACGTACAGCTCTTCTACCACGAAGGATCCAGAAGTTCTCTCTTAAAATAATATGTTCACACCTGCATGACATGCTTTCTTGTGTCAATACATTATCAGCAATTTAACGACTGGATGTTGTGCTGAAAGAACTATGGGAAACCTGAAATTTTCAGCATCTTCTCTGGCAATAATTTTGGTCTTCAAACAAATAATCTCGTCCTTGCCCTCATATGTGCATAAAGAGGAAAGGGATTTGTCATCCTTTCCTCGGAATGCTTCTTATTGTATTAGTCTTAATACTGCATTTTCTGCTTCCTGAAGTTCGCAAAGATCTCCAGATCTATGCTTCTACGAATTTCAACAATTTATACAAAAAAATTTTGATCCATCCAATGGGTCTAATCACTCGGTTATAGTTAGAGAAATATCTGTAATACCATCTAGACTCAGCATCTTGAGCTTTCATACTAAGCATCGTCGATGAAGGTAGCACATTGCTTCTTTCTCTGTCAACTTCCTCCTTGTTGATAGAAAACTCCACCGGTGGCCACTCACACGGATCCCCTTTTAACCAATGAGGTCCCTCCCACCATAAGGATCTCAACACCTGCCTTGCATCACAACCTTTTGAAGGAAAATCTGCTGGATTCATTTGACTGGGTACATATTTCCATGCACTAGGATCAGAGAGTTGTCTAATTTATTTAACTCTGTTCCCAACAAATACTCCCCAAACTCCTTCTCGTCGAATCCAAGTCAGCACCATGGAAGAATCAGTCCAAAAGATAATGGAGTTATCTTTAAACCAAAATGATCTCGAATCCTGGTTGCTAGCCTTGCTCCCACCATCGCGGCAAGCAATTCTAGACGAGGAATTGTACTATTCTTTGGAGCTACTCGTGCCTTTGCCTCAATCAATTGTACGCTAACACCTCTCCTCGTGTCAACCCTCATGAAAACTGCTGATGCATATGCCACTTTGTTAGCATCACAGAACACGTGAATGCTCATAGAGTTAAGTTCATTGGATTCATAATCCCAGCACATGGAACTTCTCGGTATCCTTACCTCTTTTAGCAGTGGTAACTCTCGTATCCATTTTAAAAACTGTGTTTTTATTTCTTCACTAACTTGCTCGTCCCATCCGAGACCCTCTGCCCAAGTCTGCTGAAGTAACAATTTTGGTAGAAGTGTCACGGGACAAGTTAAACCTATAGAATCAAATATATGATGTGCTAAAGATAATATCACATGTTTCGAAACTGTCTTAAGCTCAACATCTTCAATGTCCAAATTAACTGTAATTCTATCAGCTTGAGAATTCCAACTGAGTCCCAGCACTGAAGTAGGGCTAATGTCCTCACCAACCCTTTGAGGGACTGAATACTCCTACCCTCTAAGGTCAAAACCTGCTCCAGCCATAACTGCACGCGAGCGATTCTATTATAAATTTATGAAGATTTTCTTGATTGTCTACCCTGGTGGCACAATTGTCGACATAAAAGGAACCTCATAATTTTAAAATAGTATCTTCTGTATAAGCTAAGTTTTCCTTCCTGAAATGACAACTCTGCAATGCTTGATTCAAATGATGTTCAATAACAGCACCCAACAGAAATGGACTGCTCATAAGACCAAACACTACACGAGTATGTCTGAATTCTTGAACCGTTCCAGTATTAATATCGTGCCACCAGAGAAATCTCAGGTAGTCTCTATCTTTAGGGTGTACAGCAATTTGTAAAAAGACTCGCTTAATATCTGCTATAACTCCTATTTTTCCTTTCCAAAAATGTAATAAAATATCAGCAATGGAGTTTAACCCATATATGTTACAAGAGATGTGCATATATACACGACTTTTTGTGAACCTGTATCAATAAGAACTCTCACATTCCTGCTCTTATTGTAGTTACCTTTCAAATCCACTACCAATGTCTGCATGAATACATGTGGATTTTCAAGTTGGTTTATCAGTGTATTGTTTACCTCAGCGTTTGATTCCTTGCCTTCAGAATAATGGTCAGAATCATTATCTTTGCCTGAAATATTAGGACACATCAATACAACATGCTTTTTGTTGCAAACAATACATTTCAAATTGGCCTTGCACTTCTTCGAAAACTGACCAAATTTTTAAACATGCAAAACAATGCTTTTTGTCTTTTAGAACCTTCTGTCTTTCAGAGAGAGACATTTTCTGGGCTTTAAAGCAATCATATGAACTGTACTTACCACCACAGAACACACAACTATCTTCCCTACCACCACTGACACTCAACGAATCTGTCGCACTGGGGATAATTGGCTGACGTGGTGGAGAACACCTTTTCTTCCGCACTTTCACTGCTGCACCATCCAATTCAAACCCAGCTGTTGCAAGGTTGATTCGTTCTTCTCCTTTCAGCTCGTAGGAATGACGTCAAGGACTGCAGTCTTCCGGTCTCATTATTTTCCTCAGCAGCAGACAATGTTCTTCTCTGCCACATACGCATCAAATCCTCTGAGAGACTGGACTCGACCAATGGAAACAGCATTGCTGCATATTTGTCGCTGGTAACACCCATCGATTCTAATGCTCGAAGTTGGGACTCCAGTGTGTCATACAAAGTGCTCAAGCAAATTTTTTCTTGGCCGTTCAACACCTTTTGTAACACCAATTTCAGCAGTTCAGGCACGTACACTTCCACGAGCATATCATCATGACCAAAATGTGATTTCATGGACTGCAGAACTTTCGGGCAATTTTCTTTTCTTGGTGGAAAACTGTTCACAAGCTGGCATGCACGAGAACCTTCAATTGTCGCTTGTATGAAATACTGGAATTTGTCCTCTGCAGGAATTGTATCATCTTCATCGATCTTCTTGAATTGTCCCCAAAATGTAACCACTCTTTCAAGTCCCCTCCAAACTTCTTTGAGGTAACTTGAATCTTTGATTCTTTACTTCCGAAAACGACTCCCCTTGACAGCAGTTTCCTTCCGACAACTTCAAAAAGTTCGACACTTCAATATGTCACTTGTTGAACAAGCACTGATAATCATCTGACAATGACTGTTCTTTCTCTAACTCATTTTGACTAGCACCCGATTCCAACATCAAATCTAAAACAGTTATGTCAGAGGTATGCAGATCCCTTGCCTTATTTTCAAGCAACTGGACATTTGCTTGAATAACATTCCTGTCCAGAGTTTGCATCGCTAACTCATTTGCAATCTTCTCCGAAACATGTGTAAAAGCTGACCTAGCAACCGCACGGCTTTTCTTGAGACGATCAATGTCCGTTGACATTTTTTCCCGATATTTGCACTTACTTTTTTTCTCCGGTCCAACACAGAAAGAAAAGACACGTCCTGTCACGGTCGCCAATAAATGTTGGATCGAGAAATAAAAGACTCGCTGCAAAATATCCTTTTGACTGTATTTTCAAGAACATGTGCACAACACACTAATAAAACATGACCATCTTCATACTTTTTGCTCGGGTAGTGAAAAAATAACACAGCATAGAACAAAAAAGACTACTACTGCACAGGCTATTGCCCAGAATGCATAGTAGACAATATTGCCAGGTGCCAACTTGCGTAATATCTAACACCAGTGGAGGTACATTTCAGAATGGTTCGATTCCCACTTTGAAGATCTAGTCCCAATTAGCTTATCTGACTACAAATTGGACCTACAAACAGGAACCCTTGTAATTGTCTTTTTGTGAAATATATACACAATAAATACATGCAAACACACAAACGTACACATGCACAGATTAGGTTTACACATGTGTATGTACTGGAAATGACAAAAATCCATGCATAATATACTTTATCAGAACTATGAGCAATGTTCTTGAACAGACCATGAATTAATGTAAACTAGAATACCCTTTTCAAAACTTAAGTTTTTTATGAAAGTTGGGATTCACTTGATTACAAGCTCGCCCGTACATTTTTTTCATGAAAGATATTGCATTACACCTCATCTCTCATTTTGTTGTTTTAATGAAAATGTAAAGCAGGTATAAGTATAAGGTAAGATATTACTGTGTAAAACATTAGTACTGTTTTACTGTGCAAAATTAGTACTGTTTTTATTCTGTAATGTTTATAATGCATTTTTTAAAAAAGTTTATCTAATATTACTTTTAAAGGTCTGCCTGGACAAGACAAAGATTTATCAATATAATTGCATGAAGCATTCATTTGAAACACTTTATTATAAATTTACTTGTGTGTATCTTGAATAAATTATTTTAATAACTTTTCATTTTAGTTCCAGTAATTCTGTCACATTCATTTTATATAGCATTGTCCAAAGACCTTATGTAGATTTCTAATTCTATGTCAATAACTAATTTTTCTACCGCAATGCATATCAAATAAATTTGGGTTAGGGTATATAATATTAAGATATCCCGTAGTGTTCCAACATGAACGCGGGGATCTTATAGGGATGTAATTTGCCCCTCCCTGATTAAAACTTGTTGATGGTAGAGACAGCCCTGAATGGGCAGGTACAAATATCTAACTTATCATTAAAATACACTCATGATTCGGTTTAGACTGAAGTGAGCAATGCGAATGGCAGAATGGGTGTATACTAGCTTACCCTGTTCGGTTTAGAAATAAGACCAGTAGCTCCTGCTTCTCCGATGATTCCAGATTAAAAAGACCTCGTGTCACTCTCATGCGCACCTATTTAAACCCTTGCTTGGCCTCTCGTCACCTCTTACCAAAGGCCAGTGTTCTTACCATTTCCTGTGATAGGCTTACCCTACACATTTCTGAGCAGGAGCTGACAAGGTCTGCCAGGGTCAATATTTCTTAATCGAACGGATATGCTACGACACCCCTCTTGCGAGACAATTTCTAAAATTGAAATTGTATCATTAAAAGTTTAAATTGAACCTTCTGCCATTCACCAAAATTTAAAAGGTTTTTTTATTACATGAAAAGAGGTTACATAAAATAAAATAAAATAATAAAAAAAATGTCAGAGACCCTTCACCAAAAATTAAATGGAACAAAATTAAGCTCAAAGCTTGACTATAGAAAGAAAGTCTTTTGGTTACATTAGCCACACGCTGGAAGAGTCTTGTGTAATCAACAATGCTGACGTTTGGTCAACATGCGAGTGTTGTTCGCAGGTCCGTGGAGTCAGCGGAACGTTCAACACACTGGATCGTAACTTGAGACATGCGAATGGCTTCTGCGTTTCGCATAACAACTCTGAGAGATGAGTAATGGCCTCTGAACAAGTGCTAACTAAGCGCCGAACGTAAGCCGTGAGAAACCTTGAGGCCGAATGCTCGCGGTCTTCCGTCTCGTCAGGATGATGGGTCGAGGCGAGAGCAAAAAGACCGTGGTAAACACCAATCTCCACTGGACTGCGCGGTATTGAAATGGATGCACTGAAGCCAAAAATAAACAACACACGCAGTATTGGCTACCCGCAACCACACGAATAGAAGAATAAAATTGAAGAATAAATTTTCACTTGCTATTGACGTTCGTAGCACACTAATTAGTGTTGCCCACGGGACGAGACGGGACAGGCTTTTAAAAATTCGAGACGAGACGAGATTGACCATGTGTCCCGAGACAAACGAATATTTTCGAGGCGAGACAGCATTTCACAGCATTTCCACGAGACGAGACAGGCCAAAATCTCGTCTCGTGGGCAACACTAACACTAATGTGGGCACACTATGACCTGCGAAGTCAGAAGGCAGGGCAATCCAGATACACTCAAACCCCGGAGTCCTGGGGTACGAAGCACTGTTCCGGGAGATGCACGGTCCTGGACCGATTACAATTGCACTAAGGGACCGGGTTCGAATCCCGGTGTGGAAAGTTCAGGAATACTGTTCAGCACAGGTCAGATGAAAGACGTTGGCCGTGGGGCGGGCGAACACAGGGTAGTCCATGGAGAGCCACTCCAAGTAGCGTTTCCAAACCCCAAAATATGCGTTGGCCAATGTCGAACATTTTGAGGGGCTATTTATGATAGGCCCCCGAAAGTTCACAGCAGACGCCATTCCATATTTCCGGCACACATCGTATGGCGACACATTTCGTACGCTGGTTGCATGCGAAAACGGAAGGTGTACCGTGCCGTTGCATACAGTATGCAAGGTGTCCGGGGGTTGCAACGCCTCGATCACTCCAAGAAGGGGAACACTAAACATGGCCACTGGTAGGATGAAACTGTTCACAGGTGGCCTGGCAGGTTGCTGCTCCACAGGGGGGTCTCAACACATTTGGGTCGTTGACTGTACCCGGAAAGTTCCAATATGTCGTGAAGTACACTGCTTGGCCTTACAGAGCAAAAAGGGGCGATGTACATGGGAGATGCTCATGCGTCTTCTTAAGGGGGTTAAAGTCGTGGGGGGGGTTGCTCTGTAAGATGAAATTTCTTCTGATGTTTCTGATGATGTTCCGATCCTGTGATGTCACTTGGGATAGGATTTCCGTTGCAGCTACGCTGGTCCCAATTGGTGGTAGATAATAGGAAGAGGGGCGGAGACGACCAAAAAGGGTAAGGTCGTTCTGATTGCCGCGAATATCGAAAATGCATAACAGCAGCAGGGGCGTCTTGAGGGGAAAATCCCTGGCGATTTCAGCTCTCACACCGGTGACATACACTTGCTGAAATCCAAAGGAGGCTGGTGAGCTCCAAAGCCTTCCGGATTGCGTTCTTCTTCCGGCCTCAAAAAAATCGCTGGACTACTTTCGAAATTCCTTGAACTCGTGGAATTTCCGAACAGGGTAGGAAACAGGTAGGATATTGGAAAGACTACATTGCTCTAAAATAAACAGTTAAAATGAAGTTCCAAATTAGTAATAGGATAATAGTAACGGGAAAATGGGACAAAAACATTTCATGAAATTTTGCTTCGTTCGCGATTGACTGATTCAATTTCTCCATGGCCAGTCGAAAGTCAGTCCAATCAGGAAGAATTACATTTGAAGAATTTACAGAGGTATTAAAAAGTGGAGAAATTGCTCGAATAGCTATTTCTGTATCTAAAGCCCTACGAGTGTGGATAATTTCATCATCAAAAATCAATTGATCAAAATTCTTATAATTACAGAAAAAGGATGTTCCTTCAGACACTGTTATTGTTTTGTGTGTATTTAAATTGCCGTTTAAAGTTTGTGATTGGAGGAATTTGCCTGTGCCGGAAACTATCACTCCTGTTCGAGTGCGAACTTTCGTGAGGTGGCCCCCGACGTTGGATTTTATTTCTGTGGAACAGGAAATAATGGAATTATGAAATAGAATATTTGTTAAGCATTTTATATTATCGTGAATTGAAAGCTCCGTATGAATACAAACGTAAATAAAGGAATTACATTTACAATGACTGTCAAGAATTTCTACGATTTGGGTTTGACCATTATGTTCCATTTTATACGATAATTTGGGAACCTTAGCCCGGAACCATATATTATCAACAAAAGTGCCAATATTGATAGTCCGATAAACGGGAGAAATAGCGTTACGAAGTAAATTTGGAGTTTCTAACAAAATATGAAAAGAATGAGTGGATAAGTCATAATTGACAAGGTAGACATTGGTTAAAGCGTAAAAGAGACCCAGATCCGTCATATATAGGGTGTCTTTAAAGTCAGAATGAAGACTCAGAAAAACACGGAGCCAATTGGGAGAAATCATATGATAAGAAAGTTTATTCATCGATAAATCGGTTACCATAAAATCAATACGGGTAAATAATTCTGAAGCGTGGAGAAGTGCCATTAGGTGCCTTTCTTCCGTATAGATGTGACAAAATTTCGA
Organism: Lepisma saccharinum; assembly: GCF_977018435.1. Lineage (NCBI taxonomy): Eukaryota > Metazoa > Arthropoda > Insecta > Zygentoma > Lepismatidae > Lepisma > Lepisma saccharinum. Next base: position 44,695,893 of record NC_139249.1, read on the forward strand.
AACTAAATCCTCTTTAAGAGCAATAAGAGAACGTTTGAAAATTACCAAAATGTTATTAACAACTCGGAAAGTCTGGATTTCGTCTTTTTTCATTTCCTGTAATTCTGCCTGAATCTGATCTTGATTATGTTTTAGAGCTTGAACAGAGGAGCTAAGGTGATGAATTGAAAAAGAGTTATAAATTGAAAGGCCTGCCGAAAATAAATTCATTAAATTAAAAAAAATCGATCTTTTCCCTCGAGTGCTCCCAGACACATTTTTCCACACCCCATGGCAGTTCGGCCGGCTATCGCTGGTTTTAAAACGACAAGGGAGGTAAAGTGAAATTTCGCGCAAGTATTGCTGAATACGATCATGGGTATCATTTTGAATAGCTGACCACTTAACACAGCCTGAGTGGTTATCAGTCCGAATGTTAATATCAATATGAATATTGGCAGTTGTATATATGTAATCGGAACTGTGAACCATAAGGCCTTGTTGTTCGTAAAATAAGCCCAACCCACTTACAAAAATATCCTCATTTTCATTTGCAACTGTATATTGAAAGGTGGGAAGGGTTGTCAGGAATAGAAAAAGACAGCTCCAATAAAATTGCGCGATGTCAGCCATGCTTGGTATCTGGAAGGGAGAGAAAAAAATGTTTGTGACGTGAACAAATTGATCTAAATAAACTGAGAAAAAATGAAAAAAACCGGTATGGAGTACTAACAAAAAAATCAAATTAAAATTGCTCAAAGCAAAGCATAAGAATCCCGGGTGTGACCCTAGGAGGTTGACTTGACCGGTCTGAAACCGTCGGCAAAATAAGGGGGGGCGCATTTGTCTCTCTTAGGTAAAATGTAAATTCAAAACTGAACTAAACTGGGTTATTGATTTAGAATTGATTGTTTGATTTAGTTTATTTTACTTCGCGTTTTGTGCCTCTTGGCTAATTTGCGAAAATGGGGATGAGTGATGAAATGATGAAATTGATGAATGGACATTCACAAACAACCAAGACCGACCAGGATTCGAACCCGGGACCCTTGGCGTCGCAGCGCGATGTGCTAACCACTCGGCCACAGGGTCGGGCGGTTATTGATTTAGAAAACAATTCTTGACTATCTATGAAGTAAATGTACGGGTCTTAGAATAAAGGGAAAAAAATATAGGGCATTGAGTTAAACAGAAAAGAGGAAAACTACTCTACGTCATGCTATAGCCCGCCGTGTATTTACCATAAATGCATAAATGCTCGCCGCGTAAGAGATTACACTTGACCCATGACAACTGTAGGCGTCTGAATCCAGTCTTTTGAGTTTTAGCCTAATAAGGTAAACAAAAAATACTACTTCTTTATGGTCGCCTTAGGAAAAAAATTGAAACGGAACCGTAAACGAAACATCATGACGCCGGGCCGGGAGAAAAGGTATAGGATTTGGCATGGGTAGTCACAATTAGCCGGGTTGATGTTGTGCGACGATTTCCTCACCCCTACAAAAAACACAAATTACTCGCTATTACCTACTTTACGAAGATTAACACGAAATTAATCTGTAAGAAGTAATTAAATTTCATTCGGGAAAGTTTTGAAAATTCTGAAGGAACGAGAAAAAAAATCGCATAAATAAGCGCCCTTGAAGAGGCTCTTATTAACACCTCGGTTTGAGGCTAGAAATTCAGTGTAGAAGCCACCTGAGTGTAAAGTTCATCTACAACAAATTCCGCATCAATCCCGACACTTGACGAAAAGAAAGGTATCATCAAATTCTCTCTCTCCGAGACTCAAATAGGATATGTTTCTTCCGCTAACTCGAATCCGGAGGAGAAACTGAGCACCGAAGTGGCCTCGACGATGATAACTGCGAGGGAAGTGCAGTTCAGCATAAAACAGGAACTCGATGAGTCGAGCTAAAGACATCTTTCAACTCTGCTGGAGGTTTGATCTCAGTCGGGGGGAAAGAGGGGGAAGGGGGGGAAAGGTATATGGCGGCCGTTCTGGATGGGCGGAGCTCCCGTGAGTGATGACCAATAACAGGAACGTGTTCTTCCTCTGCGAGGAACACGACGATAGAAACTTAGGACTGGTAACGAGGAAGGCGGTGCCAAGGAGCAAATAGGAAGAGGAAGAGAGTACCTTTCACGAACTTTTGTTTCTTGATATACCTGGAGTTCCGCCAGATATAGAGCGGAGAGAAATAAAAAAAAGAGAAGTTTGCTCGGCGCCCCAGGCTGCTACGAACTCGGTTGCATAACTGCTAGGGGAGTGCGTGGAAAAACAGCTTGATTATATTTCGTCATAAAACATGTTTTGAATGAAAGGGACAATTGGTTCAGAGTGGGGCTGGGGGTCGTCGGTTCGAGACACATCTACGTTTTGTGTTTTCACCGTAACTCCTTTAAGTCTTTTTACTTTAACAGGATTAGTTTGAACAGAGCGAGATGAGGTGTTAACATCTAACTTTAATGGATTAAGAGTTTGACATGCAACATTAAATGTATCTAGACGGACGGGGGGAATTTCAAGTGGGAAAATTTCGTTTGGAGTACCTGCTTGGACATAAAAGGGGTCTTGAAAGGTAAAAACTGACGCAAGATTTCGACATGTAACGGATTGGGTGGGACCCCTGTGCCAAGAGTCGCTATCCGACTGGGATATATTTAAAAATTATACACTTGAAGACATATTTACTCGTTCCATTTCCATTGGGCAATTATTTTCCAAAACTTTTAACTTTTTACATCTTCGCTGACAACAAATGACGGCAATAATTAACATACAAATAAAAACTAGTGTTAACGTAATTACTGAACAAATGATGTACGGGTATTGGAAGGATCTTATGACCACTTCCTTGAAGGATAGGGAATTGACGTGAGAGATAAATGCAATTAAAATTAATAAATATAGGAAAAACTTCATCTTGTTGAATTTGGTAGCAATTATTGAACCTAAACTTGCTTAAATTACCACAACTGTTATTTTCAGTTATTATTGAAAAAATGAATTACTTTTCGGCCAATAAATGTCAAATCAATAAATTTGATAAATCACATATTTTTACACAAAATAAATTTAAATTAAAATTTTCTCGGGTATTTTAGTTTGTTTTTAGAAACAACGGAATTAGTGCAATGCAAATAGGAATTATTCAAGGAGGGTCAAGAAGATAAAAGTCAAACTGTCGGCCAGGAATAATTTTAGCTGAAAATAGATTTTAAAAAAATATCTCGTCAAACGTATGAAACTTCACACCTTGCTTATTATTAGCACAAATTACATGGTCTAGATGAGAACTTGGTTCTCTGCTTCATTTTAGTCGGCTTACGCAAACTTCTTTCTTTATTTAAGGCTAAATTTCACGGAGACATTAACATTTCTTACGTTATTAACTATAATAACGGGTCTTTTCACACACTACCGGTAGGTTTAATATACACAATAGAAAAGACAAATATACACTAAATAACGCTCGTGCCGCACTTTCGTTGCTTTAATTAACTAAGTGAGCTCACTGACAACATATTTAATTCTTTTTATAACTCATGCATGGATGGAAAAAATGCACATATATTTCAGAGCGTGTTTATAAATAACTTCATATATAAAACATGCAATTCCCTAACAAAATAGTTTTACATCTACGAGAAAACAGCAATGGTGCGTACATTAGGTTTTATACGTTTGGCGAGAAAACGAAATGACGTATTGATACTTTAGGGAAATGGAACGAAAAATAAAATTAAAATAAAATATATAAAAAATTATAAAAATAAGGTCCACACAGAAAATAAACAATTACGACATGTGCTTTGGGCTACGTATGGGCGGTTACTGGTTCGAAATCTTCCTCTTGAAGAGATACAATATTCGTTTATTCCTCACCCCCTGAAGGGCGGTGATAGCGTTTTAACCTTTGTACCGCTACTGAATCGGACACAATCTTGCCTCGTATATTTTCATATTCCACTAAATAGGAATTCCTATTTTCCTTTCTTACTATTACCGCGGGCCCAAAATAAACACTTGAAAAGCACTTAGCCGTATTTGCCTTCTGAGTGGGGTCATATAATAATACCAATTCACCAGGAGCGTAACTTGCTGCTTGATGACGTCTGTCATAATACTTCTTTTGGGACTCAAATCGTTTACGTAAATTTTCATGAGCCGCGTCTCCTGCCTTGTTTAGCCTTTCAAGTTTGTCTGTGTTTGCACTATTTTCGCATGGATCTGCGTGAAGCATACTTTCCCAGAGCAGGCGGGCTTCGAACCCATGCATCAGGTAAAACGGACTAAATCGACTTTAATCGCCGCGTGTAACATTATACGTAAACACTGCTGGTTGTAGATAGGTAATCCAGTCATCATGTTTTGGGGTTACAAAATGCTTAATTATACTCTGTACAATACCGTGACTTCGTTCCTCTAAGCCGGAAGTATTATGGTGGTACGCAGTAACAAATTTTAACTGAATACCGAGTTTAGCACTAAGTTCTTTAAATACAGAGGAATTAAATGAACCACCCCTGTCACTGTTTAAAATTTTTGGACATCCAAATCTTAATATTATGTGCTCGTAGAGAAAGTTAGCAGCCGTTTGAGCAGTGGTATCGACAACAGGAGCAGCAATCATATATCGGGTACCAAAGTCCATGCATGATAAAATGTATTTACATTTATTTGGGCCACTGGGAGGGAAAGGTCCCGTGAAATCTACAGCTAGACGTTCAAAAGGGCGACAGCTTGGAAAGGTCTGGAGCTCGCCTTGTGGCAACCCTGTAGGGCGCTTGTTTGTTTGACAAGATAGGCACTGGCGACATTTGTCCTGTATAAAGCGTTTCATATATGTAAAATATATGCGATTGAGTGCATTGTAATATGTTTTAGTAAACCCTAAATGACCACTACCACACGGGTGAGAATGTGGTTGTTCTACTACAGTATGACGTAAAGACTTAGGTATACAAAGTAATTTCTTACTTCACCCACCCATCTTATGGTTCCTGTATAAAATACCATTTTCCAGCACATAATAAAAAGCCTGTCTTTCTGAAAAAAATGAGTCGTCACGCTGGTGTTTTCCCACATCTTTTGATTCATCCTGGAGAAGAAATATACGAGGATCGTCCAATTCTGGCGATTCTTCGTCCGGGGGGTTGGTTGACTCCCTGCTAATAGCGTCGGAAATATTTTGTGTAGATTTACAATGAACGACCGTGAAATCGTATGAATCAAGCTCTGCACTCCACCCCGAGAGCTTCGAACTCAAATTACGGGTGGTACGCAAATAACTGACTGCTTTATTGTCTGTTAAAATTTCGAAATGTTTCCCAGTTAAATAAAACCTAATGGTTTTGAGGGCATACCGAAACACTGATAGTTCTAGTTCCATGATGGAAAATTTTTCTTCCCCTTTTTTGAGTGTTCGACTTGCATATGCTACAGGAAGGAAATCATTATGTGTATTTGGCTGTGTTAAAATAGCACCGAGGACTTTCAGACTTGCGTCACAGTAGACGCGTGTTTCTTTAGAAGGGTCATAGGGTAGCAAAACTGGGGCAGTTATTAAAGCGTGTTTTAAGTTTGTAAAAGCTGTTTCTTGGTCTTCCCCCCATACAATTTTTTTGCCTTTGCCCAAGAGATACTGGAGAGGTTGGGCCTTCTCTGAAAAGGATGGGACGTATCTACGGACATATGAACATAAACCTAAAAATCGTTTAACTTGTTTTGTGGTGGAGAGGGTGCGGTAAGTCTTAATAGAAGAAATAATACGGTCACTCAAGCGTAGGCCATAACGCCCCACCAAATGTCCAAGGGCGAGTATCTCAAAATAACCAAATTTACATTTGTGTGGAGAAATTTTCAAGCCAGCGTTTTGTAGACACTGAAACAATTGTTCCAGTGTTGTCAACATTTCATTAAAGGTATGGCCCCAGGTAAATAAATCATCCATATAAAAGGCGAAGTTATCACTTTGCATTCCGCTACACGACAATTGAACTGTTCTGTTCATCGCTGCTGGAGAAGTAATATGACGCTGACTTAAAACATTAAATTCAAAATGACCTAGGTTGGGAATAGAGAAGGCTGTGTAGTGTTTACTGTCTTCCGTTAGTGGTTTCTGAAAGAATCCTGAACGTAAATATGCGCTAGAATAGTACTGCTTTCCGCCCATGTCGTGCAAGATAGACTGAATGGAAGGCATGGCCATCGCATCGAACACAGAGCGTTTATTTAAAAAGCGACCGTCTTCAATAAAACGGTAACTTCCGTCACGCTTTTTCACGAGAATAACTGGCTTTTATAAGGACTTGTACTATCCCGGATTATTCCCTGTTTTTTCAAAGTCTCAATTTGTTTCTTTATCTCTGTTCGAAAATGTACCGGGATCGGATATTGCTGCTTATAGAACGGCGTAGGATCAGAGAGCTTTATCCTATGTTTGTAATTTGGTCGCAAGGTCCATGTCATTCTCGGAGCAACTGAAAACATTTTTGTATTTTAACAAAAGCTCTAAAAGTTGATTTTTCTCATGTTCCTCCAATTGAGGATTAATGTCAAATTTGGATATATCCACTTGTGGGATATCGTCGTTTTCTGATTATTCCTTTGTTAAGTTAATTGCTACAGAACTATTTTCCTGATCCACCGTTGCCAACTCACAAGTTTCCGCACCACCGATCCGAGTACCTTTGCGAATGACAATTCTATAATTCAAAGGGTTGGATACCCAAACAAGTTGTGTGGCAGGGTTGAGTATCGACCTTGGTACCATTATGCCAGATTTAGCCTGAAATTTGCATCCGGCTTAAGTAAAGTTAAATTCTGATTTTCTGTATTGACTAATTTTAAAGGGATGCACAAATGTGATCTTGGTTTCACAACAATTCGTTTAGAGGCCACATATTCAGGTTCAACAGTATGTACCAGCAACCCTGCCAATTTAACGGAAACATCAAAAGCTCTCTTCGAATCAAACCGAATGCGGTTGCGTGGGGGGTGCCAAATCTGCTCAAAGCCAATTTATTGCTTTCAAAATCTAAAGTTGAATTTTGGGCTTTGAGAAAATCATTACCAAGGATGGTATTATGACCAAAATCTTGTACCACCCTGAAAGGGTGCCTAAATGTAAATCCATTAAAGAAAAATCTAAAAGTACAATTTCTTTAATTGTTAAACAATTATTCATGACACCTTTAACTAGAGTGTTGATTTTAAACCTCCTGGCATGAGCAGGAATACCCTTGTCACTTGTTACACTTCTTTGGCTCCCACAATCGACAATAAACCTTTGACGTTCCCCATTTACATTGGCATTTACATAAATGAGGTCTTCAGACGGGAAAGTAGAGACTAAAATCTTTTTACTGCCCGCAGGTATGTCTCCATTACTTGCGGTTAATTGGCGTTTAAATCATCTGGATTTTAAAGACAAAATTCTTGGTGGTGATTAGGAAAACCACATTTATAACAAAGTTGTGGGCCAAGCCGGTCACCTTGATAGGGACGACCGCGGGGGGCAGGTGACCCTCGACCCCGGCCACGCTGAAAATTGGAACGGTTCTGAAACCGGCCGTTGTTTGAACGATAGCCTCTACTTCCCCTGCCCTGAAAGCCTCGTCTGTTGTTTGAACCACGATTGTGATTAAAATTACCCCTTTGATAATTTTGGCGTACAGTTTGAAAATTTTCATGATCATGTGACTGTATAACTTCCTCGACTTTTAACGCAAGGTTGCTGATCTGCTTAGCCAAAGTGGACGGTTCTGAAGTTGGGAGAGACGTTTGTTGTCTTTTGACAAGGTCCAGTTCAGCTTGCAAGGCTTGCAGCTGATTAGTCATCTCTTGATTAGCTCGAGGGGCTGATTCCGGAGCAACCGCCGCAGTGCTAACTACGGGGTTCTGGTGAGGAATGCGCAACTCAACAGGAGACGGAAAAAGAGTTTCCTTCTGAGCCGAATGCAATGAGCTTTTTCTTGACGTCCTCATAGCTGACTAAATTGACGCCTGGTTGCTGGCTAATTGCATTAAACCTGCGGAGGGCTGCCCCACATAACAACGCCGGGAACATTTGCCGTTTTTTCGTCTCCTCCCAATTATTCAAAATCGCCGCACTTTCGAAACGATCTACAACCTAAGTGACAACGAAGTTCGACCAGTCACAAATATAGGAGTGCGTTGTGAAAGAAGGAGAACACATGCATATGCTGAACATATTTTATTCAGCAGGCTGCATGGAACAAAGGAAAACATAAATTTCAGCTGCAACGCAGCAATGTATGGTGTCTACATAAAATAAAACATTTTCGTCCATCTACACGTGACATTGAAGTTCGACCACTGTTAGAGGGTATCCTGTTTACCATGGTGCAATGCCGCCCCGTCGGCGAATAACTGTGGCAATGCGTCGGGGCATGCTGCAGACGAGTCGTTCAAGGTATTCCACATCGATGCGGTGCCATTCCTACTGCAGGCAGGCGATAAGACCAGCCACTGTCGTGGGTCCCCTCTGTTGCACACGTCGCTTAAGAACACGCCACACATTCTCAATGGGCGAGAGGTCGGGACTCGATGGCGGCCATGGCAGAGTTCGCACGTGATGGCGAGTCAACCATTCTCTTGTCAGCCGCGCTGTATGAGGCCTGGCATTGTCGTGTTGAAAGATGAGACGCCGCCTGTGGATAAGGTGCCTTCGCACTGTGGGAAGATGAAGCTCCAGTATGCTTGTATAGGAGTGTGCATTCAAAATGCCCTCACAGACGTGTAGTGGGCCATCCCCAGATGCCGTCATGCATCCCCATACCATCACTGACGCAGGTTTCTGTACCCGACGTGCATAACATTTTGCTTCATTCTGTTCCTCCTTCCGACAAATGACTGTTTTCCCTATTTTCCCGTACACAACATTGAAAATGGATTCGTAAGTCCACAAAACCCTGTTCCACTGCCGAAATGTCCATCCCCGGTACATTCGTGCCCACCGTAGTCGATTGCCTTTGTTCAACATGGAAAGGAAGGGTTTACGTTTCGCCTTGTACACTCGGTAACCGCATCGCTGTAGGTAACGGCGAATGGTTCTGGTTGACACTTCAATGTGAAAGCGTTCTCGAGTCCACAGTCGTAATTCGGCCACAAAAACATGATTGTTGATCTGGATATAGCGCCTAAATATCCGTAAGTCACGCACGCTCAGCAGGCGTTTTCGACCGGGGGCCTTACCTGGCTCTGTAGTACCCGTATTTTGGTGGTGTTTGATGATGCAGTGGACGGTTGACTTGGGTACGTTCAGTTGGCGCCCTATTTCCCGTTCACTGAGTCCATCCTGTTGCAACTCCACCACTCTTCTCCTCACGGTGTTGTCAATAGGTTTGCCCCTGTCCATGGTGATGATGCACTGCGGTTCATCGGTGCACAGCACGCGCTTATATACGGCGGACTCCCTTATCGTGTCCGTGACGTCATGCTTCCGTCGAATGCGCCAATATCTGGAATTTACCGTATGGGTTTGGTGCCTGGTCGAAGTTCAATGTCACGCGTATTGTTCTCCGTTTTCGTTCTTTACGTTACCTTGGGTGCAACATGCTGGGATCACGATTCTTGCCTGCTCACACGCCTCCTCTTACACACATGCGTCACTTCTGCGGGTCACCCATTCCACCGCCTATGCCTCTGTGCATTTAATCACGTATTCCTTTCTGGTCGAACTTCACTGTCACCAAGGTTGTATGAATTTAGTAACATCCTCCTCCGAGGCATCCTGAAACTGAATGCTCTCGAAAAGGAGGGGATGAACAAAAGGTAGTTGAGCCATGGTGGGTGGGTCCACAAGAACTGTGGGACGATTATCAATTTGAAAGTTAGCCTGCGCGCGTGCGCGACTTCTAGTTAATGGAGGACTTCTGATTGGGGTGGATGAGGCACAAGGTAGGCCCTCCACATCAAAAGACGGACCAACAGCATTATTGGCGAGAATGATGAGCCTATCCAATGTGGTATCAAACTCGTCCTCCAACTCAATAAATGACATAAGGCATTACTAACAATGGTGACGTACCTTATTTAAAAAAATTAACCCCCCGTTAGTAAAAAACTCCGCGAAGAAAGAAGTCTAACATGATATTAACGAAGTTCAATTTTCATTTATTTCAGAGTGAAATAAATGAAAAATTCCGCAACTCCAACCGCGATGCCTACCCTTTCAATTTTCATGTCTGTTTAGGAAAACAAGGCATGACGCTTTCCATTTCCAAAAGAAAATGAAAAGGACCGCATCAATCCACCACGTAGCCCTAATTTTTCATCACATTTCCGTAAAAATGGATGAAAAGCCCACGCATCTCAATCCACGTAGCGTTCCAACATGAACGCGGGGATCTTATAGGGATGTAATTTGCCCCTCCCTGATTAAAACTTGTTGATGGTAGAGACAGCCCTGAACGGGCAGGTACAAATATCTAACTTATCATTAAAATAGACGCATGATTCGTTTTAGACTGAAGTGAGCAGTGCGAATTGCAGAATGGGTGCAGACTAGCTTACCCTGTTCGGTTTAGAAATAAGAGCAGTAGCTCCTGCTTCTCCGATGATTCCAGATTAAAAAGACCTCGTGTCGCTCTCATGCGCACCTATTTAAACACTTGCTTGGCCTCTCGTCGCCTCTAGCCAAAGGCCAGTGTTCTTACCATTTCCTGTGAAAGGCTTACCCTACACATTTCTGACCAGGAGCTGACAAGGTCTGCCAGGGTCAATATTTCTTAATCGAACGGATATGCCACGATCATCCTAACATCAAATCTATGATGCAATTACAGTAAACAATATCTACATGTTTATATATAAAAACTCGATAGTAAGTACAAGGGAAAATAACAAAATCGGTATCGATAATATTTAGATCTGTCCTGAAGATGCTGCAAAACAGCCCAGTCAATAAAGGTTTCATGTTTGGAATAATTCCGTAAAAGCTGAATTTTGGTCAGTTGTTAGAAAGCTACTAAAGTTCAAATCCCCAACCCTGAGACCTTCTGTAAACAAAACCAGGTGCATGCAGAGTTTATTTAGTTTATTGAGTTTATTGAGCAATTTTCACACCGAAAGTACCCCTGAGGGGCATTGGTGAATGTACATTACAAAATACAACATGTTGACATCGCACATAATATATATCTATACATCAATTTGCCAGAATTTTTTATAAAATAACATAATATAATAGTAAAACATACATTGACAAATTATTTTTTGAAGTGAACTAGTGCTGTAAAAGTACATATTATATAGTGTATACAATCTACATTTATTTTATAAAGTTATTTAATTCTTGAAATTCTTGAACTGAATATAATGTATATTCCAATAACAATTTTTTCACTTTACTTTTAAAGATTGTGGTTCTTTCAAAATTTTTCTAACTTTTTGGTAATATATTGTATAACTGGATGCCTGAGTAAAAAGGTCCCGTTTGGTATGCAGTTAGCCGCACTTTGGGAATGTGGAAGTTATCTTTTTGTCTGGTATTCTAATTGTGGGTGTCTATGTTCTTTGGATAGTTCGATTTTGTTTCGTGTATGAAAGTAAGTGTTTCAAGTATGTACAAACTTGGAAGTGTTAATATACGGAATTTTTTGAAAAGAGGTTTACATGTATCAGTTTTGTGTGCATTTGCCAAAATACGCAATGCTCTTTTTTGAATTTTAAAAATCCTCTGCGATTGAGCCGAGTTCCCCCAAAATTGGATACCATACCTCAAAATACTTTCGAAGTTTGAGAAATATATATTTAGCATACATACTGTATTGAAACTATTTTTTAAGGTTCTTAATTGGTAACATACGGTGTTTAGCCTCTTGCATAAATGATCTATGTGAACTTTCCAGTTTACACTCGTCTATAAATATTCCAAGAAATTTTGTATTGTTAGTAGCTGTTATAGCGGCATGCCCTACTGTGAAATAATCTTGCTTAATAGAAGAGTTTTTGGCTCTAGATACACCAAATTTTATTATATTAGTTTTTTCGTTGTTCATAGAAAGTTTGTTTGCTGAAAACCAGCTTTGTAGTTCAGTAAGAGCTTCTTCCGTTTTTTTAATTAAAATTACATCGTTAACAGAATCTACTAAAGCAGTAGTATTATCAGCGAAAAGAGTAACTTGGGCAGTTTCAACATTTGCTGGAAGATCATTTATGAACAATAAAAACAATAGGGGTCCTAGTATCGATCCTTGGGGGATTCCAATAACCACATCTTTCAATTCGGAGTAATATGTTGTTTGCTTCCCATTATTGGATAAGCTATTTATTGCAACGCTCTGTTTTCTATTCGATAAACAGGATTCTATTAATTTATTTGATAGACCGCGGATTCCGTAGTATTTTAATTTCTCTAGTAGTATGTGATGATTCACACAGTCAAACGCTTTTGATAAATCACAAAAAATTCCAACAACAGAATACGTTTTGTTTATAGTGGAAAGAATATTATCAATTACATCAAAAATTGCATTTTTTGTTGTTTTCGATTTCACAAACCCATTTTGTTGTTTTATGAGTATCCTTTTATCTTCTGCATACTTTATTATCCTATTATAAATTAATTTTTCGAACATTTTTGAAAAAATTGACAATAAGGAAATTGGTCTATAGTTTTCAATTTTTGTTTTATTTCCTTTCTTATATAAGGGTATTACTTTTGATATTTTTAGACAATCTGGAAAGCTACCATTTTCCATACACTCGTTAATTAATTTAGCCAAAGGCTCGTTAATGTACGTGCAAATCTCTTTGATCACGTTAATCGGCATTGAATCTAGTCCTGTTGACATTTTGTTTTTCATATTTCGAATTATGTTGGAAATTTCTTCGTCTGTAGTAGGGGTCATATAAAAAGAATGCGTGAAAGATCTTTTCACGTTATTTAACTTTTCTTTGTATGTGTCCGTTACGCTGATGTTACGTTGCAGGTTAAGTGCTACATTAACAAAATAATTATTAAAAGTATTGGCTATTTTTTGCGGATCTGTCTCTATTACATTACCTGCTTCTACTAATATGATATCTTGATTCGTGGTCGTTTTTTTACCTGTTATATGATTAACTATTTTCCATAGTTCTGCAGTTTTGTTTTCTGAATTATTCAACTTTTTATCAACATACAACTGTTTGCAATGTTTTAATGTTTTCTTGTAATTTTTGTTGAACTGTTTGTAATGATCTTTAAGGGTAGGGCTGTTTGCATATTTACTCTGTTTATGCAATGATCGTTTTAATTTGCTAAGATATTTAATTTCCTTGGTTACCCATAGGCAATTAGTTTTGTTGTGAACTCGTGCTTTTTTTATGGGAAAACATTTATTAAAATGGTACTTTACAGTATCAAGAAATTTTTCGAATTTCGCGTTTACGTTTACAGCCATATTGTTTATAATATCCCATGTTTCTGATTTAAGCGCGTTTCTGAATTTTGAAATGTGCTCATCATTGTTTGTGGGTCTAATAACTCTGAATTTTACGCGTGGTTTATGATTCCGCTTGTCTTCTATTACGTTTTCCTTAATAAGCTGAGAATCATGGTCAGAAAAACCTACGCAAGTTTCTACTGAATATTTATTAACGTTTATATTGGTAAAAATATTGTCTATTGTACTTCTTGTTTTGTTGGTGATTCTAGTTGGAGTTGTAATTGTATGAAACAGACCAAAAAAGTTCATTACATCCAGAAAACTATTTTTCCTGCTGTGTCTTTAGATATATCAATGTTAAAATCTCCACAAACAACAATATTTTTTTTGGAGCTTTTTGTTACGAGATCTAGTACTAGTGTTAACTTGTTTAAGAATACATCCATATTTCCACTAGGCGTTCTATATATTGATATTACACATAAGTTGTAAATAGCTATTTCAATCGCGGCGCATTCAAAGTCTTGTTCTACTGACAACTCAACAGCTTGCTTTATTTCAATTACGTTACTTTTAAGTTCATTCTGAGTGAAAATTAAAGACCCGCCTCTTATTATATTTGGCCTACTGTAACTAGATGCAATACTTAAATTATCAATATAATTAAACTTTGTTTCATCTTTTACTAACCAGTGTTCAGTGCAACAAAAAATACTAATTTCATTATTGTTTTATTTTTGTTCCTCGAAAAATATATCTATCTCTGACGCTTTTGATGTCAACCCTTGAACATTGCTATGGAATATGGTGATAGTTTCTAATGCAAGGTCACTGCTCGACGTATTCTTACCTCCCCTTTGTCCCGATCTCCCACACCACAGAACTCACTTGTTTCGGTTCCTCAGCTGCATACTGGAATTCACTGAGTTCGATAGCCGGGGGTGACGTGGGGTGGGGGTGGGGGTAGCAGCAGACACTCGTGATTCACGTTCGACGCTGACATTCTCATTTACAGGTGTATTTCTGAGAATTTCCTGCGTTGCCATATTTCTTTGCACGGAACGCGATCTTGCATATTCTTCGCACTGTTGCAAGGAATAACGCACACCGTTAACAACGAGATGATCGTAACGAAGGAAGGCACTGTCACCGCACTTCCTGGCTTCTTCGAGATGAGGTTTTAGCTCGTTTCTAATCTGACGCACACGATCAGAGTAATGCTCCGAAACCGCTACACCGCACTGTTTGAAACTTTTAGATTTCATCAGTATTTTCGTCCTGTCTTTGAACGAGAGAAACTTGGCTACAATCGGACGGCAGCCTCTTCTTGAGCCAAAGCGATCGACCCTCTCGAACGAATCTCCTCCTAGCGCGATGCCTGTATTCTTTTCTATCACTTGGCGTAGTATTTCCTCCGTCCTCTCCCATGTTTTCCGTTCTTCTTCCTGGACGTTGTAAAAAACGAGGTTGTTCCTTTTAGATTGGGACTCAAGGTAGGATACTTGATCATTTAACCTGGCGTTCTCTTCTTTTAAGAAGTCCATTTCTTGCTTAATGGCCTTCACGTCCTTCTTGAGAGACGACAGTTCTTCCCGGAAACACAGCACGTTCTTATTTATCTCGTTCACTTGGGACGATAACTGTTCCTGACCTTCCTTCAGCAACCTCTACAGATTCTCGATAGTCAAATTCTCAGAGTCTGGACCCGGGTTTTGCTCTATTCCTCCGATGATGAGCAGCGTGCAGAGAACTCCGAAACACAAAACACATTGGGCAAGCCATTGCCCGTTACCAGCCCCGTTTCCCGTGATTTTCTTCTATTTAGAAGCGTTGAAAAGTCCTATACGGGCTCTGTAGGATTCCACGCCTATCCCCATGGTGAAAGTAGGTCACCCAGGAGCGTCTTCGAAACCGGTCTGTGCGCGTCAACTGACAACTGACAACTGAAACCATTGCAAACTCATAGAAGTATAATAATCCACACGAAAATCCAGCGTTGTAACAGAATTCATTACGTAATGTAAAACAATGGCCAATTTGAAGTATGGGATACACTGCTGCAAATGACTTCTCACTTTAAACCCAATGCTCTTTCTTTTGTACTTATTGCTTCACCTTTATGGTTAACTCTTTGCACCAGTAATCATTTCCCATAAATTTGGCTTCTTTCTTGCATGCGAATTGAATATATTTTACTTGCACTTTTTTAGACAAAATGATATAACATGGTAATGTATATTTCTAAGGTTTGATATAGATAGGAGTGTATTTGAAATTTGTTTGTAGATTTTATGTAAATTGTATCTTATGTAAATAAAATATATAATGGGCATAAACAGCCATATGCAATGCTGTAAGTCCAATAGATATATTTATGATTATGATCAAAACAAGACAAAGGAAGTTCGTAAATGTATTGCGGTTGGAAACTTTGACAAACATCCTAATAACGATTTGTCTTCTTCTTCTTCTTCTTCTTCGTGACCCTTACCGCCGGGTATATGGCAGTTTTGGTCAAAGGTCTGCGATGTAGTACACTTGTGAGCACAAGTACCATTGAATCGAAGTCATAGTAAGTTGTGGTCGTAAAGATATTGTAATATTACACTTCACTGTATTTTAGTACTGATCAGAAGCTTGAACATACACACAAATTTCAAAATTGAATACCATTCTGTCTGGCAAAACTATATAATATCCACATCGTACGCGGTGAAGGAGACGATAATAGGGATGGTATGGATATGGGAAATGGTATTTTGGCTCTGTGTAAACAGTTAAAAAGAGCGTGTCTGTATTTGCTTCTTAACGGGCAATGGAAGAAGAGATGAACTGGCGTTTGTTTGTTTTCTCCGCAATCACAAGCAGGGGAGGGATTTTGATGCAGTCTTGTTAGGTGTTCGTTTGTGCAAACGTGTCCCGTTCGTAGGCGAAGTGTGAAAGTTATCACTTCACGAGGAAGTTTCAGTTTATGAAACCAGGGTCGACTGACTACTTTTTCTGCGTACCATTTATAAGTGGTCGTATTTGCAATTTGATTAAGTGCCCGAGCTTCCCATTGGGAATTAAGTTTCATTTTAACTCGGGGTAGAAGATCAGTATAGGATAAACGAAGGGGAGTAGGAAAAGGAGTGTTCTTTGCCTTTTTTGCGTATTGGTCCACTAAATCCTGATATATATTAAGATTGCTATGAGCTTTTACGTACGTAAATTGCACTCGTTGATCATTTTGGCGGAGATTTAATGTAGTTTGTAAGATCAGGGACGGGAGAATGGGCATGCGGTATGCATCTTTTCCACAACGATCGAGTGTAAATAAAACACTCATTGCGTCAGTTAGAATTAGAGTTTTTTTAAATCCCGCTCCACGGGCATAGAGCAATACCTGGTGTATGGCATAACATTCTGCCGAAAATATGGACATGTCTTGCGGTAAGGAGAATTGTCTGACTATGTTTTGGCAGGGTGCGTAGAATGCGCAGCCGACATGTTCGTCATCTTTTGATCCGTCAGTGTATATGAAGTCATAGTCTGGCCAAATTTCTTTATAATATTCATGTCGACCGAAATCAACATAATTGACATTGACAGGTGACTCGGTAGGAATCCTCAAAGTGTAAATCAACGGATTTTCTATAGTGTAACTTAAGTGATATGCTTCTCTATCTATGTTGTAACAATACAAAAAATAATATCTAGAACATGATCTATCCAAGGGTAAAGTTTCACCCAGTTTTCGTTGTATTGCAAATGCTTTATTGAAAGGATGGTTGTGTCTTTCCCATATTTTAAATAGAAATTTCGTAGTAGAATACTGGCGTCTAAATGAAAGGGCCTGTTCAGCGCTCTCGTTGTAGACACTAATATTTGGACTAGATTTCATTAATCCTAGACAAACACGGAGTGCCTGTCTCTGTAAAATGTCTATTTTATCGGCCCAAGTATCAATCGTCCCACCATAAACGGGTGCCGAATACTCGAATAAAGAGCGAAAGCAATTTTTGTAGAACAAAGTCATAATGGAGGGGTGTCCACCCCATTTCGTGTTCGCCAAACCTTTTAGAATATTGATTATTTGTTTTCCTTTTGCTAGCAGTTTGTTAATATGGACTTTCCAATCTAATTTTCTATCAAAGGAAACCCCCAGATAAGTACAGGAAGATACTACCGGAATCTGTAGTATATGTGTCAGATTGTTAGGGTGTCGGTTTGATGTATAAGGGTTAAATATTATAATTTTTGATTTCTCGGCAGAAAAAGATAAACCGCGAGATAATAATTGAACACGTAGAGTATGAATCAGGTTGCGCAATTCTAAAATTCCTTGTGTGGTGTCTGATGTACTTTGATAAAAACAAAAATCGTCAGCATATTGAATGATGTTGTGAGTGGCCCTTGGTATTTGATGTATATATTTGGTGTAAATGTTAAATAGGAGGGTACTCAGAGGGGAGCCCTGTGGTATTCCGCTCCGAACCAGTCTCGGGCCCTTCACATCATTATGAAACCAGAAGACCAGAATACGTTCCTGATATAGATTCCAAGCTATTTTAGCCACAGTCGGGTGAATGTTTATTGAATCAAGAAGATTGCATAATATTGAAATGTCAACGGAGTCATATGCTTTAGCGATGTCAACAAATAAGCTGAAGCAAAATTGTCTCAGGAGTTGGCTATTTTGAATAGCAACAGTGAGTGTAGCAATAGCATCCTGACTACCAAGACCGATGCGAAATCCTAATTGTGTGGATGGGAAAAATTGGCGTTTTTCTAGTGTCCAAACGATTCTATGTTGGAGGGTACGTTCGAATAGTTTAGCCATAACTGGTATCAAAACTATAGGTCGATATGAAGAGGCTTGCATGGTTGGTTTGTTTGGTTTTAAAATAGGTATCACAATATGTTGGGTCCAGCCACGTGGTATTTTTCCTCTGCGATATACATAATTATAAATCGCAGCAAGAATTTCGAACCCTTGAACTGGTAAGTGCTTTAGAATTTCATAGGTAATACCATCGTAGCCAGGTGCCGTGGATTTGATTTTATCAAGGATATTTTTTAGTTCTTTAACTGAAATAGCTGGGAAGTCATCAGTAAATTCGGTAGGTTCACGGTCATAAAAGGGGGAAGGCATAGGGACGGATGGGGGGGTGAGAAGATCCATAAAATCTGATTCCCAGGAAGTATCAATTGGACGTGGATGGGAAACATGGGGATGTCGGAGAGAATTGAATTTCCGCCAAATTATACTAATTGGCACGTTAAGGTCAAGAGACTGACAATATGATTTCCATGCCTGACGTTTAGCTTTGATATATGTTTTTTTCGCTATCGCCTGGGCATTCTTTAGTTCTCGCCAGGTATCCGGCATAGCATATCTGGCGTATAATTTTGCTAATATTTTCTTTCTTTTTTTAATTGCGGCACAGGTTGGGTTCCACCAATAGAGTTTTGGAAAACGGTCAAAAGAGTAAAACTTTTGTCTTGTTCCGCTGTCATCGAGTGCGATTGTTAGCATTTGCAAGAATTGGGTATATGTAATGGTCCTTACTGAAGCCGAATCATCACTATAATATAAACGGAGGAAAGAAGTGCGGAAATTTTCCCAGTTTATGGAATCGCGTTTCCAGCGACGAACCGGAGGTACAGTTGTGCTTGTAGTCGATAAATTAGCCGGTAAAGAAAGGAAAATTGGGGTATGATCACTCCCTCTTAAATCCATGTCGTTAAACCAATTGATGTTATTGAATATATGTGGTGATACTAAAGTGAGGTCTATACTCGTCGGGCTGGATCCGTTATGAGGATAATGTGTGGGGGAACCATCATTCAGAATAATAAGGTTATTTTCAGTAACCCAATTTTCTATTGTGGTTCCCAACCTATCCGTCCGAAAGTTACCCCATATGTGATTATGTGCATTAAAATCTCCTGTTATCAAATATGGACCCGGAATGATTGTAAAAAGTTCGTTCAAGGCTGAGAGTGGGATATTCTGAGAAAGAGGATGTGATGGAAGGTACATAGATATAAGCGTAAATAAATAATGAGCATATTTAATTCGGGCGGCAGCTATTTCACCTTGGTATTTTTTTATTATTGGGAGGGAATGTGGAATGTTAATTACGGAATGGGGTATATTTTCATGGACATATACAGCAACTCCCCGTTGATTTTGGTCAAAGGGAGGGCCGTACATTATGTAGTGTGGTAACCGATAGTTCTCATGATGTGTACCTTTCACCTCCTGTAGACAGATAAGTTGTGGACGGTAATCCGCCAACATATCTTGAATTTCGCATTTACGTGCCGATAGACTGCGCACGTTCCATTGTAGAGTAACAGGCAAGGACATGTTTTTAGGATGAGGGAGGGGAGGTGATAGAGATAAATATGAAAGATATCGGGGCGTATTAACGACCCGACATAATAGACAAGAGGTGTGACGTAAGTTTTTGTATTCTTCTAATTATTTTCTCCTGTTCGTGTATTTCTGGTATATTAACTACAGAGGCCCATAGATCCGGAATAAGATCAAGTAGAGAACGATATATTGATCGCTGTTCGGGAGATAATGTGTCTCTGGCACCATATGTCCGCATAGGGGGTAAAGTGTTATCGGAACGAGTCTCTGTTAGGCCTTGTTGACCTTGAACCTTCTCGTCTGTACGAATCGTGATACTTTCTGGTGTACTCTTGGGTGGAATTCTCCCAAGTGCACCAGCTCCTGTACTACGAGGCGGAGGAAAGGCTCGGGATCCTACTGGGGGTGAGGGATGGAAAATATCATCATCTGAGGCACTGGTAGAAGAGTCCGAGGTGTCAGAGGTTTTCTTATTATTTTTCTTCTTACGTCTTCTTCCACGTGTAGGGCGCACCAGAGGTGTACAGTCCTGGGTAGAGTTAGCTTTATTATTTGTAGGAGGTTCTTGTCTCACGATGTTGGAATAAGTGTTTCTTCTTGTAGAGGCCGGTGGTCCCCCAAAAGAGGTACCTGCTTCCAGGGTAGGTAAGGTTGGGTATGTATGTGGATCGTGTAGTGATCGTAATACCTCCGCCTTTGTGAGAGGGGCTACATATGTACCCCGTATTTTGTGGCTAGCCTCAAAGTAAGAAATATTTTCTATTGCCATACCAGTATGTATGGCATGAGCTTCCCTCCTAGCTGGACAATTCTTATCTAGAGCATTGTGTTGTTCTTTGCAATTTATGCATTGGGGTGGTTTGTTGCAAGATTCCCCATGCTTTGGGGATCCACATTGTGGGCAATTTGCTTTCGATTTGCACTGATTTGCACCATGAGACAGTCTGTAACAGCATTTGCACTGCAAGACAGGTCTAATACGAGGTTGTACGTCCTTGATTTCGAGATTTAATATAATTTTTTCTGGAAGTCTGTTTCCGCGAAAAGTGACACACACTACAGTGGAATCTCTGAGTGTGAAATTCGCATCGGAGTTCCAAATTTTCTTTTGTTGTCGTTTGGCACTTATTGCCTGTATGGGACCAGCATCAATTCCTTCCAGAATATCTGTTTCTGTTAAGTCTATGGCCACGCCAAAAATTAAACCCTCTCTTTGAACTAACGATTGGGGTACGCGGGCCAGTACGGCTAGTTGTGTGTGTAGTGTTCGGTCATTAACGAACGTGTTGGCTGCTTGTGCACTAGCAAATGTGACTCTCACCCGATTTCGTCCACATTGCTCTACTAGATCAACTGGGATTTCGTTTTTACGAAAAAAATTGCCCAAACTTCCCCCATTTAGTTTGCCAATATTTTTATCCACTCCTTCTAATAAAACAATATATGGTCCCGAATGATCTCTAGAATAATTAAAGTTAGGTATAGCAGATGTGGGTGATTTAGCTACTTTTTCCTGGCCTACTTCATTGTTTTCCTCTCTTTGCCTTTTGGGAACACGTTTGCTTTTGTGATCCGTCATGTCAACTTCTTCTCGATCATTTATATCTGCCCAGTCATTCTGGTTTTCCGTTACGTCAGCCAAAGCTAACATAGCATTTGCTGCGTTAAGTTCGTTACTACTTTCTTCCATGTTGGGACGATCTAATTGTTTCCCGGTATCCTTTTGAAACAACTAGAAAAATGTCTGTCACAACACAATCGTAGCACTCGATAGTCACACTTTCTTACGCTTTTCGCGTTCAAAACCTATCACGTGTGTATTTATCGAATCCTGAACCTTTCACTTCTAATAACAGATAACTTTCAAGTCCACAATTATTAAAAAACCATGTAAAATAGACACTTCCAGAAAAGTACAACTTGAAGTTCCATTTTCACAGACTCGAATCCTAATAACGATTTGTATTCCACCAAATGTAGTGCACTTTGTAAAATAACTTAGTGACATGGCAAGGCAAGATAAGTGTGAACATTTTGTAGGAATATGCATTGTAACTTTCAATGAGCTTAAAGATTTGTGTACAAATATGATATTTTATAACATTGGTTATTTTCTAAAAATTATCATGTGAACAGCAAGGAAGTAGTGCCACTTTCAACATGGCGAGTTCTATGCATGCGGGAAGGTCTCCATGTTCTCCGAGCTTGTTTTCAAAGTACCAGCAAGGACAGCCTTTGAAAAGGGGCGAGAAACAGATTCTACTCAATATTTATGTAACGTTCTCTCAGTGGTATCCTGAGAAACCAGTAAAAGAAGTGGTTAAGTTGGTATCCCAGTGCAGTGCTGTGTCAGTGTCTGCAGTTTTAAGCGTTATGAAAGAGAGAAAAATGACCAGGAAAGTTGTCTCTCCCAAAAAAAAAAACACAAAGTTGTGTCTCGTGTTAATAAGTATGACGATTTCGAAATAAGTGCAATAAGGTGCAAAGTGCATTCTTTCTTTTTAAACCAAGAACTGCCTACTTTGAAAAAGGTATTAACTGAAGTTAATAATGATGAAGATCTTCCAAGTTTCAGTGTGTTTACGTTAAACCGCCTCTTGATGGATGTTGGGTTTGATTTTGGAAAGAGAAACCGACAAGCAGCACTCGTTGACAGGGATGATATTGTTGTTTGGTGGCGAAAATACATCCGATCCATTTGGGAACTACGAAACCAAGGTAAGAAAATCTATTACTTGGATGAAATGTGGGTGAATGCAGGGCACTCTGTAAGCAAGGTGTGGCATGATAGCACTATAACCTCAAAGAAGCAAGCTTTCCTCGAAGGACTATCAACTCGACTTAAACAACCATCAGGAAAAGACAAAAGACTCATTATCACTCACATTGGAAGTGAAAATGGCTTTGTTGAAGGTGCAGAACTTTTTTTGTGTGTCCAAGACGACTGACGATTACCATGAAGACATGAACAGTGATGTTTTTAAAGAGTGGTTCTCGTCTGTCCTTCCTAAACTTAATGCGAACAGTGTTATTGTGCTCGACAATGTTCCCTATCATAGCGCGAAATGTGAAAAATTACCGACAACTGCTTGGAGGAAAGGTGATATTTTAGAATGGCTACGTGGCAAAGGTGTCGTACTTTCTGCTGATTCATTAAAGTTGGAACTTTTGGATCAAGTTTCCCACTTGAAGCCAAGTTATGATAGTTACGTGATAGACGAAATGGCAAGGAGAGCGGGGCACATTGTGTTGCACTTGCCCACTTACCACTGTAACCTCAATCCCATTGAACTAATATGGGCTCAAGTCAAAGGGTAAGTTGTCAGGAACAACAAAACATTAAAGCTTGAAGAATTGAAGACACTGACTGAGAGTGGCATTGCCCAAATTTCAGCTATCAACTGGGCAGATGCAGTTCGACGCGTTATTGAAAAAAAAGAGAAAACTGTGGGATGTGGACAATTTAACTGAGAACTTGAATTTTGAAAGATTTGTTATCCAAGTCAGCGACAGGGAAAGTGAATACGGAGACAGCTGAGAGGAAGATTTGGCAGTAAGTGAACCCCTTTCATTGAATTAAAAATAAATATTGCCCCCCCCCCCTGTCTCAACAGTTTGGGTATTGTCTTGACTTATGAAATGTAAAGTGAAGAGGAAGAATCAACGTTTCATTTTTCTTGGCTTGCCTTTGATTTGAGTCTGATTGAAAACGTGGCGATCTTTTCGTTCTGCCACCAGAATACAATACTCTGCATGTCAACAATATTGAGAAATGTTTTGGTATGAGTGAAATTCTGAAATAAAGTATAGTTTAAATATGCTTACGATTATCTTTGGGTCATTCCATGCCAAATGAACCAATTTTTAAATAATTGGTTACATGGCCATTTTAGAAAAATTTCATTTTAAGTACATAAGTTTGTACATGTTTCTAGATATGAAAACCAATATTCAAAAAAAAAATATTGTCTTTAGTTCTACTGGGGCAGCAATTTTTCCAACATGGCGCATGGCTTTCTTTGCTCATTTAGCACTTTTCAGAAACCTTAATATCTCAAAAACCATTACAGCTAGAGACTTGAAACAAAATTCATTTTGTAGCTAATGAAGTATACTTTCTCAGATATTCAAGTATGTTTTGCTTAAAATTGCATCGTAAGTACGAAAAGTATGGTGGAAATTGTGGTAACGATAGTTAAAAAATTGGATTTTTGAGACAGATTTTCTTAATGAAGGGGTTTAATCTAAGGCTTGATTTTTTTTCATGTGTAGACCTGCCTGCAGGGTGTCTGTAAATAAAATATCAGTGCTTAGAAATTCAACCTTTCTTTACAGCATGGGCTCAAACATGGCCGTTCATTGAATTTTGACAGTTTTCGAGGTTAAATATCTCGGATGGGTCCTCTTGGAAATTCTGAAATTTGGCACAAAGGAATCCCTACATGAACCTAACTCTCAGTAAAAATCTCAACTTTTAGATTCAACTCGTTTTGGTCAATATGAGGTAACGTATGTCACCTAATTTCTGACGTTCCAAAGTAAAGTTAAACTACATCCCATACTTACAATAATGAAGTCTTTTCTTTCTCTTCTTTAAATTTGGGTTAAATAAAGCCTCAGAAAATATAGTAACATAAGGTTTTAATACTTGACTTACCAAAAATTGAAATTACAAGGTATGACAATTGAAAATCTGCGAAATTTCATTGCAAAAGGTTTGATTTATTAGGCACCAATGACCAGTTGGTATCGTCAGCTCCAAAACTGAGCTTCCACAGACATTTTTTAAATGTAGCTGTACATGCATAGGCAGTGGCATGCCCAGGAATTTCGAAAGGGAGGGGATGGGGCTTACATATACTTTTTAAGAATAAAGCTCTGCTTTTGCCACATCATCCTGCCTTTGACGTAATTGTTTATGGAATTCTAGGCTAAAGGTATTGGGTTATGACCTCCACCAAGCGCTCCTTGGGCATTCCACTGAAAGTAAGCTATTTATTTTGGGGGGTCAAAGCTGGTAGAATATATATATATATATTCCTCAAGAAAATACATTCGTTGAAGTTGATGTGAGTCATGCATAGCAGAAGATTCAGAGACATGTTTTGATAGGATGTGAAGCAAGCCTGAAACTGATCTGTGCATGGACAATCTCTGCTGTCATTCTTCCTTTGCCTAATGTGCCGAGAGTAGTGACTTGTAAATGATCGTTATCTGTGACTGGAAATGGAGTGTTCTGTAGAATTCTTAACTGGAGAGCACTGTCACAAATACACTTTTGGTAAGGTTCCCAAAGACCTAATTAATCTTAACGAACTAACTGAAAATTATGAAACATTCTTAGGTCAAGACTACAGGTGTATGGCTTAGAGACAATATGCAAATATCATTGAAAATAGATTTTTATATGATAAAGCATGTTGTGATCATCAGAAGCACCACTTAAAGAAAAAGTTAAGTAAGGGAATTTTTAAAATTAATTTGCATCATATGGTAAGGAAAAAAGTGCCAGGTAAGCCTTATACCAGTTAAATTAATATGCCTGACATGTTGGAGTAAAATTTTCATATCTGGAGAAAGTGACTCAGTTAAATGCCAGAATGGAAAGTCATTGTGCCAACACAAGAAAAACTAAAGGAAATGAATGAAGTCTGTTCTGTTTTTGATGTGTCTCCTGTTTCAAAACTGAGGAGGCTGATTGCAGATAAATAATAAAGTAATCTTGCTTGAAAAGCTACTCACATCATACAATGAGTGCATAGGAAACTGGAAAGGTGCTTTTCACAAAGTATTAGAACTGAAGAAAAGGAAGGCAAGTGAGACAATCCTTCGCATAGCCAGTAAAATTTGTATAATGGAAATTATAAGAAGAAAAATGTCAATTAGTAAAAACTAATGTTGAAAAGGTCAGAATCATGTTTGATTGCTACCACTTGGTCATGAAAAAATATATGTGATGAATTGAAAGTTTCTGATAATTTACTTCTTAGTGAAAGAACAAAGAATTCTGCCTGATTTAACAAAGAGAATGAATAGGAAACTGGAGCTGACAATACCAACTGGTCATTGGTACCTAATAAATCAAACCTTTTGCAATGAAATTTCGCAGATTTTCAATTGTCATACCTTGTAATTTCAATTTCTGGTAAGTCAAGTATTAAAACCTTACGTTACTATATTTTCTGAGGCTTTATTTAACCCAAATGTAAAGAAGAGAAAGAAAAACTTCATTATTGTAAGTATGGGATGTAGCTTAACCTTATCTTCCAATATCAGAAATTAGGTGACATACGTTACCTCATATTGACCAAAACGAGTTGAATCTAAAAGTTGAGATTTTTACTGAGAGTTAGGTTCATGTAGGGATTCCTTTGTGCCAAATTTCAGAATTTTTCAAGAGAACCCATCTGAGATATTTAACCCCAAAAGTGTCAAAATTCAATGAACGGCCATGCTGTAAAGAAAGGTTGAATTTCTAAGCACTGATATTTTATTTACAGACACCCTGCAGGCAGGTCTACACACGAAAAAAAAATCAAGCCTTAGATTAAACCCGTTCATTAAGAAAATCTGTCTCAAAAATCCAATTTTTTAACTATCGTTACCACAATTTCCACCATACTTTTCGTACTTACGATGCAATTTTAAGCAAAACATACTTGAATATCTAAGAAAGTATACTTCATTAGCTACAAAATGAATTTTGTTTCAAGTCTCTAGCTGTAATGGTTTTTGAGATATTAAGGTTTCTGAAAAGTGCTAAATGAGCAAAGAAAGCCATGCGCCATGTTGGAAAAATGGCTGCTCCAGAAGAACTAAGGACAATATTTTCTTTTGAACATTGGTTTTGATATGTAGAAACATGTACAAACGTATGTACTAAAAATGATTTTTTTCTAAAATGGCCATGCAACCACCATTGGATCGTTTGGCATGGAATGACCCCTTTGCCTTGTCACTGATAACAAAGGAAAATTTGGCATACTATGTTTTTGTTAGTAAATATGCACATGGGACAGGTTATTATAAAACAGTGGAAAACAAGATTTGAATTTTTTTCAATCAACAACATTTCTGTTAGACATCCATTTTGGCCCTTATACAGGGTGTTTCAGAGCAACCCAGACACTACCTTTTTCTCGAGAACGGGAGATCCTATCAAGTTGAAACAAAAAAATGCACCAATAAGTTGGGCCCAAAGAATCCGTAGAAAGTATTTGCAACAGCCCCAAAGCCACTCTTTGTGGTTTTAGTGGGGGGAGCACATGCCCCGTTCGTGCGATTTTCAAATGGGAAGGGTATGTTTCGAATGCAGATTCGGAAAGGCGGGGAAAAATACGATTGTCATATGAAACATTTGTCTGTACCACCTACCGTTTTCCGTGTAGAAAATGTTTTTGCAAAAAAAGGAAGGTGAGCCAAATCGAGTATACCGAGCTTAACAATTAAGATAAGTGCAGCACCATAACAGTTTCAGAAAGTGCAGGACACAAGCTTTCCAACGATATTCCACATGATGACTGCGGGACTAAAAAAGGATGAAACCACGTGACCCAAGAAAGGGGGTCTAAAGTTAGGGAAGAACTCGAAAATTTCAAATGGCAAGGGGGGTTGAGTAATGCCTCGTTTTAAAGGTCACAGAAAACGTGAAAAGGATGTGAACATGATTTTGTAATCCACTGACCGGTTTCAAAATGGCGACCAAAACAACGCAGACCAGAACCCAGGTGGACTCGAACCCATGACGTCCCACAGTCAGAGTCAAGAGCAGAGCACCTTAGACCTCACGGCCACAGAGGAGGACGTGGATTCTAGAAACTTGGTAAAATTATAAGTCAGTAGAATGGTTGTCTAGTTTGGTTAGAATGTTAGATAGTATTTTATGAAAACTGCAAATTTTGAGTTATGTTTTGACCAGACACCGCAGCATCGTAATCCAAAGAGCAATAAACATAACTTGTCTAACCTTCTAATAGCATATAGGGGCGTGGAAGGAAACATTGTTCTGTAAAAAGTATGCAAAAAGCAATTGGTAAAACATTTTATTAATGTTTCAAGACATGTATCAATTTGAAAACACATGTGTAGAATAATCTGAACAAAATTTTACAATCAGAAGTTATTCCCTGCTTAGTTTCTCAGTCAGCCAGAAGTAACTCGGACAGTAAATATCTAGGTCCAAGTTCTGATTATTTAATTAAAAACTAATCATGGTACACATGAATTTTTATCATGACTTGATTAATACATTCTTTATTGGCTTGGTTGATTACTTACTTTGTGTTTATGTTAGGGGAATAAAATACATGTTTTATAATACTTAGAAGTAAGCGAATTTAATTTTCTGCGAAACTTGCTTGTAGAGGTTCTATTAATTATGTATTCTTCCACCATCCACTTGTGAACTCATTGGGAATAGTGGAAGTTTGTGAAAAAGATAGTAACTCACATACAGTATGTAACATTGTTATTCGTACACATAGAATTTCCGAAGAAAACATGTCATATCTACTAGTAAATATAATAATTTTCATATGTACCTGGAAATTATATATTAATGAAGGTTTCACCAACAAATGTCAGTAAAAATGTATGTTCAAAGTGTATAAACAGAGCATATAATTTGTGAGAAAAAGAGAAAAACATGCTGTTTCATACAACGTTGTTATTCGTACAGGCAAGAGTTTCAATCATTCTCGCATACCGCGCCACCTCTATTCGGGCGATTTCGTGCAGTTTGCAACTTCGTAACAAGTTTGAACATGCAGGCATGCTCCCCGTCAAGCGGAATGCTGGCATAGGTATTGTCGTAGGCCTATCGTCTATCTATCAGCATGTTCGAAATGGGCAAGGTGAAGGAACTTAGTTCCGATCTGAAGGGTGTTATTATAAATTTGGCCCTTAGAGGTTATTCGTTAAGCCTCGGCTGGATGTTTTTCTCAACAGCTGAAAACTGCTTCTCCTTCTAGTGACAAAATCTCCTAACATATGCTTCCAATTTCGGTGATACTCTGCAAGGCTTTTCTAGAAGGATACACGAAGTGATGTAATGAATAAAAAATTAATTTGGGATTCTAGTTTGGCGTAAAAAAAATTGGAAATGCAGAATTAATTGGATTTGAAATCAGCTTTAAATGGGGCGTTTGAAGAGTTTTAAAACATTTTACCATTTAGGTTCAATATTGTGAATCTTAGTGTCGTCAATTTATATAGATAATTCCAAGCGTTTGCACAATATCTTCAACAGAAATTACATAATTTTATTACAAAAAAGACAAGTATTTAGTTCCCACGCCTTCTGAAAGTTCGAGGATTTTCCGCTTATTGCGCTGCTGTCGCTTCTGGGCAAGCAACCCTCTGAATGTGTATACTCCCATCTGCAGCACCAGTCGTGTGCCGCTCGCAGCGGAGGAGGGGTGGGGAGGGTTTCACACCGCAATTTGTAAACTTATCTTGCTTTGTCATGTGGTTTATGTTTTGTCGGCGCAAAGACCTTGGAAACTCAGGGAAGTGCATTCATTCCTTCAGTGGGTGGCTACTTTCAAAATACAAGACAGACAGTCTTGCAAGTCGAGGAAGTGAATCGCCATCACTTAGTTTACACAAATTACGTCGGTTTACAAGTCTGATCCAAAATAAGAAAGCCAGTTACTTCGTTGACTTACTCTGTGATGCTCTCCGATTTTTTTACATATCTAGGTTATGCATCATAATGGGAATTGAAGAAAATGTAGGATGGAAGAGAGTGGTTCAGAGATTCCCATTTTCGCATTTTGACCTTTTTTTTACCTAATACAATTATAATACTTACACTAAATCTTTTGCGCCGCGGTGAGACCCAAGAACTGATTTATTTAATTTATTGAGGCTCAAAGTAAATAATAAAATAAAAATTTAAATTAACATTCATCATTATTATTATTATCATCATGGGATGACAATGCTCTGTGTGAGTTTGGTGGGGAGTAACAAAATTTTAATAAATTTATTTCCAAACCATGAATTTCAACTGAAATTAATGATCTCCCCGATCGCATAGTGGTAACATCATCACCTTGTAATCAAGGGTTCCCGGGTTAGGGTCCCACTTTAAACTGTAGGTCCAATCCCAATTAGCCTATCTGTGCATAATGTAAGATTATGAAAAAATTGACAATTTTGAGTGACGTGTCGGCGTTAAATGAACTAATTAAAAGACAAATTATACAAAAATAACAGAAAATTTACGAAGGGGAAAATGTATGTTAGTGGTTGGAAGGCTGGGGAAAATGAGACAGGAATCCCCTTCAATTTGAACAGTGACTTGACATTGGTAACATTAACTGAGGAAGCATTCATTCATTAACTGACATTTGAGCCTATAGGACTTATGACTTTGCGGTGCATCGCAGTCAGAAATCTGGTGGAATCTTAATATTTAGTTTCAACTGGGATCCAAACCACTGGGATCCAAACCACTCCTTCGGGAGCGGCGTGCCTTCACCGGCTATTGAACCCGGGGCCCTCTGATTACAAGGTGTTACCATTAAGCCATCTGGTAGGCCCTCCTTGATAATGGTGCCTCATATTTGAATACAATTGAATTGTATTCCTTTTCCAGCAGTTTAGCAAGTAAAATTTTAAAATCTCGTTTACACTCGAAACTAGGGCGACTTTTTTTTCGCCTCATTTGAGCTGGAATGAGACTTGAGAGAGTCTAGAACTTGCAATACAGAAAACTCCCTCTTATTTATAACTCTTTTATCTCTCTCTGTGTGTAAAACCATAGTATCTTCTTCACGATTAGGTCTTGTTCCATTTTCCCTCCTGCATTCTTTGCTCTCTCCCCCTGGCTCTTCAGATATAGAGCTTCCTTCATTTCTTGCCCTTCTCTTTCTCTCTCTCCCTCCACTTGCTCGTTCTCTATTTTGCTTCCTAAACTTTTGCTTCTGTTTATCATTCTCTCTTTCTATAGATTTCTCTGTATGCCTCTCTTTTTGTTTCTCTTCCTTCCTTTATCTCTTTATCGTTCTGTACTGTTTCTTTTCTTTGTTCCTTTACTCACTCCATCGTGAGAAATGTTTATCTTCATTTTTCTCAATCCACCCCTCCCTCTGTTATTATAGTCTGTTTCGGTTGGTTTTCCTCTTCCTTTTCCTCTCTTTCAGTCTGTTTTGCCTCTTTATTTTCACTGGAGCCACATGGCACAGTGGTTCGGATCCCACTTTAAACTGTAGGTCCACTCCCGATTAGAATTTCTGTGCATAAAATGGACTTAAAACCAGAAATCAATCAATCTTTATTTTCATTTTCATTCTCTATCCTTTGGTTTTTAAGCATCACGCTCCAGCCTCCTTTAGCTTCCCCCTGCCCCTAGGGGTGTTGTCCTCCACTGGTACCTATTTATTTGAGAATGGGTGAACCCCAGAGCCGCTTTATGCAGAGAAAAGGCCGCAAAAATCCGACCTTACAAAACACGCCCAGGAATCTAATCTTAGTCTCCTGCAGGCCAGTGAGACTCCCAGCCGACTTTACGAAGGGAAAACTTCCCTGTTATTGTCCTTCAATACCTTTTTTTTCAAATCAACTTTAATCTCTATTTTCTCATTCCAAAAAGAATAGTTTCGGAGAATTAGAGATTATAAAAAGGAATTCACCTTGCTGAAGGAGCTACACCCATCCCCGAAATTTTTAGAAAATAAAATATTCAAATGAAGGTAGTAATAAAGTTGAAAAAACTCAAAATGACCCCAATAACCATTTTTGTGTTTGAATTACTTTTAAAACGAAGGTTTAAAATGGTAATTTGAGCTCATATCAAATGAAAATAAAACAACAACACTGAAATTGATTTACGGCAATGTATTCTATGATTCAACCGAATATTTAATCTCACTCTGTTCAGTAAAGATTAGATTCATGGCACGAACCCGCATTCACATTCAGTTGTAGATATTGGTACAATTTCAATTGAATTCACATAATCCTTGAGTGAGGTGAAAATGTGTCTTGGCTGACATGACATGTTTCCATAAAACACACGTTCTTAATCATCTAAATGCCATGTGTGTGCATTTAATAGGACTATATGCAAAAATAAACCTGTCTTCAAAGCGGCCATTCATACTGTGCAATTAAGATTGAAAACAATGCTTTCAAACGTATTATTTTTCTCGATCGGGGACCACCTCGACTTATTTTTATAAAACGCAACAAAATACTACAGATCTCAACAAGCTCTCGAAGAAGATTAAATGACCAAGCGACTCAACATACGTCAGAAACGCCGCCCAGTTTTAGTGTTCGATACAAGAGTACTTGTGAATCACTAGAAGTCTGAAAAAATACCGAATACATGGCATTTAAAAGAGACAGCCAGGGGTGCCAATTTTTCAAAAACACTGGGTGGGCTCAAAAATTTGAATTCACTAATCACATAAATTATTGGGTGGGCTCGGGCCCCACAGACCCGTATAAGTTGGTGTCAATGTACACAGTCACCATAAATTGCATAACGAGAATTTTTTGTATGTAGCTATGGTGTGGTAAACTTAATTGAATTTAAATGGAACACCATAAGTACGATATAGTTTACAAGTGGGTTGAAAATAATGATGAGATAATGTTGAGATGTGTCACTCATAACTAGAAATTTGATGTTTGAAAACAAGACGGGGGGAAAATCCCTCCTATTGTCCCTTCAAATGACATCCTGCATTAAAATTAATAGACTATTTGCTACTTTCAAATGACAAAATTCTGATTTTCCGTTTCATCCTCTTCAAAATGAGCACAAAACGAGCTTTATATGTTTCGAAATTATCTGTTTTTAAAATATCCATAAATTCTAAAAAAAAAAAAAAAAAAAAAGTATTTATGTAAAAAACAGGAAATCTGTGTGTGCTCTTCTAAAATGGAATTTCAATGCCCCAACTTTTTGTGCTTGTGTGTATAACAGATATATATATATATATATATATATATATATATATATATATATATATATATATACAGGGGATGGACAAAAATATGGAAACACCTGCAGAAATGCACATTACCTTTATTAATATCGAGTAGGACCACCTTTGGCACGCAGAACGGCCTGCTGAGTTGAGTTGATTTGGTGTTTAAAGTCCACTTTATGCACAGTAAGGCTAATCGGGACTGGACCTACAGTTTAAAGTGGGATCCGAACCACTTGTGCCTCCACCGGGTATCGAACCCGGGTCCCCTTGATTACAAGGCAGTGACGCTAACAGAACGGCCTGCAGTCGACGTGGAATGGACAAATACAGGTCGCGTATGGTTGACAAAGGGATATTGTACCATTCTTCCTCCAAAGCAGCTGCAAGTTGTTGTAGAGACGATGGTGGTGGGTAGCGGGCTTGCACCTTGGTCTCCAAAACCGAACACAGGGGCTCAATAATATTGAGGTCTGGCAATTGTGGAGGCCATGGCAGATGTGACACTTCATCTTCGTGCTCATCAAACCAGTCCTGGACTATGTGAGCTGTATGAACAGGGGCTCTGTCATCTTGAAACACGACATCACCATCTGGGAACAAAGTTTGCACCATGGGATGCAGCTGGTCACTCAAAATGGTTACGTAGTCCCTGGCAGCAACATATCCATGCAGGGTGATGAATGGTCCGGCAGAATACCAGGAGATGGGTGCTCAAATCATCACTGAACCAACGCCACGCTTTACTCTCGGTAACAGACAGTCTGTATAGTACGCTTGTGCTGGCGTTCTCCACACACACACTCGGCCAGCAGTTGGAAACAATGTAAAGGATGACCCATCCGACCAGATTACAGTCTTCCACTGCTCCATTGTCCAGTTTTTATGGGCGTTGCACCACTGTCTCCGTCTAGCAGCATGGTCAACAGTCACGAGTGGTTTGCGAATTGCAGATCTGCCATGAATACCCTGCTTCTCTTCTGACTGTTTTGACGCTAACGGGGTTTGTAAGCGCTGTATTCAGCTCAGCAGTGACTTTTGGAGCCGTGGTGATCTTTTGCTTGGTCACAATTCTACCCAATGTGCGTCTGTCTCTGTCGCGCAACACACACTTGCGTCCACGCTGGTGCTTCGCTGAAGCGGTTTTTCCGGAAGCCTCGTAGGCAGTCATGATCTTCGAGACTGTGCCTCTTGATACACCATACATTTCCGCTACTTTCGTCACGGAAGCTCCCACCATACACGCACCCACAATTTGCCCTCTTTGAAACTCTTGTCAGCTCAGACATGATTCACGATAACCTGCACAGACCGGTCTCTGAACTGTAACTGGCCCATCTGTCAGGTTGGCCAGAGTATATACCTCGCAGGAAGTGCCAGTGACCACAGTGCCAACTACCATTCAGACGCAAATCGTGTTTGAAATGGCTACCTGTTTTATACCAGGTGTTTCCATATTTTTGTCCATCCCCTGTATATATATATATATATATAATATGGAGGACGAATTTTGCACCTTACAGATGAAAAATGTTCCTGCGCCACTGTTTGTGCACCATCCAAGTTCACAAGTTCAGCCCCCCAAAAGAAAATATATAGGAAAATATAATTATAATCTCTAATTCATCGTACACCAGTGCCAGAGGGTAACAAGTACTGAAATTAAATAATAAAAATATACGTTTTTAGCATTTGTTGTATAATCGAAGGTTATTTATTTATGCCGAACTTATTGGAAGGCAACGATTATATTGGGAACATACGGTTGTGAAGGCCAGTGTCAAAGAAGATTTATGCACACTGGAACTAACCAAGAAATTTACTTTTCGTCTACTGGATCCAACCTTCTTTTCTGTTATTCAATAAATATTCGATCCTTGATCTATTTGACATTCATTTCCCATTTCATTTTTTTGCGATATTAACTACACCTAGATAAAGAACACGTGTTCTTATATCCCTGTTCTTACACCGTCTTTTTGCCTATTCAAGTAATAATAATACATTATTAATTAAATTACATATTTAATTAATGTCATTAATCTAATGTGAATACTTTAATTTCATCATTTATATTATTATTATTATTATTATTATTTCTGAGACTTGGTTTGGACTCTCCCCCCTCCCCCGAAATATATTTCTTGATACGTGCCTGCTTTTGACTAATTTTGATTGATTGATTGATTTGTTGTTTTAAGTCCTCTTTATGCACAGGAAGGCTAATCGGGACTGGACCTACAGTTTAAAGTGGGATCCGAACCACTGTGTTATGTGCCTCCACCGGGTATCGAACAGACTAATATTGAGTAATAGAGGTCCCGAGTTTGGCGGTTATGTACAGAATGGTATTTGAATGGGAAGGGGATGTCCTCCATGTGCTTGCTAACATTTGGTTATTGTGGGGAGACTATATAGGTACAAGTTATAATATATCGATGCTTCAAGAGTAGTTGCCGAAAATTTTGCAAATACCTCACTCTTTACGTGCATCTATCCATTTTGGACACTTATCAATCAATATCTCCAACAGAGCACAGCCAATTATAATTGTGAACTGATAGCAAAACGTTTGTTTGTTAAACTTGTTTTAAGACCAATTTATGTACAGAAAGGCAAATCGGGACTGGACGTATAGTTTAAAGTGGGATCCGAGCCACTCAGTGGCGTAGCGCAGATCTTTAGGCCCCCCTGCAAGTAAAATATTGAGGGACTCCCTGCAAGTAAAATATTGAGGGGCCCCCTTAGTGTCAAAAAAAAATATGATGCCAGAGTGGGATAGAGGTACAATAGTTAGCTAGTTAGCTACCGTCCCCCCTTCGTTGCACAAGAAATTAACTTTAACCTCAAATACGTATTTATGCCTTCCCATTTTTTTGTTATCGATTTATATAACTGTATTACCTTCTTGAAACTAAATAAGGATGGTCTGAAACTCTGAAAAATAACGAAGAAGAATCTGGAAATATTTTCTCTACTTCAACGCAGCGACACAGCCAGGAATCACTTTTGGAGGAGGGGGAAGCTTCCCGCTGCTAAATATTTTGTTTGTGGTACTTTGTATTTTTGCTTGAAATATTTTTTTTTTAATGAAGTTACATATGAGTCATTCCATGCCAAATCAACACAGATATGTGCAATTTTTAACCTGACCATCTCCGATTTTCATGAAATTTGGGGAGTTGAAACTATGCATAGAACTTAGTAACTATGAAACTTTTTAGTTTCGTGCGTCTTGTAATTGTTAAATTATTCAAGGTCAAATTTGCAGAAATTGCCTTTTTTGAGCCCGCTTAGCTATACTAAATGTAATTTAACTCCGCCCCTATTTCACCTAGGAAGCTCAAATAAAGCTTATTGTACAGGGAATTGAATAAGCTTTCCAGTGATATATAACAAGCCTACCTTTGAATAAAAATATAATTTTGTCACGTGACCTTGACTTTTGACCTCGAATATCTCAAAACATGTCATCACCAAAAATCGTGAAAAAAATATATTTGGTCCCTCATACCATACTCTAAAACATACCAAAAAATCTTTCTGGGACTGCAATGGGATCAGAGGATACAAAATAATATGTGTAACTATGTGACTGATAAAAGCCCCATTACATGAACTATGAAGAGTCAAATGTCCCTTAACACCCCCTACAAAATGTGAAGGAGTTATCCTGGGTATAATTGGTCATGAAAGAAATAGGTTAGGCACAGGGAGATTTCTAGCCGTGTGTGTCAAGCGTAGGTCCGGCAAATTGTTGACCGCCATATTGAATTCAACGCAAAAATTTGAAAGGAAAGGGGGTTATGTGATATATAAAATCAGGCTAGAATTTCACGAGAAATGAAGTGACGAAGGATTTTCCAACATATATTTAACCAGCAAAGATTTATTACTGCATGCTTGTAACCATTTTCTCCTTTTCGAGGTGTTAAAAACAAAGCATTGGAATGCTCCTAACGTGTTAGGAACTCATCGAGATCACGCTGACATCTTGGGAGAGAAAGAAGTATACGCACCATTGCATATGATTTTAATCAGCTACATTCACCAAATAGTTGAATAGTGAAGAATATTGGGAAAAGTATCTCAAACAATTACGTGACACTTCTTTTGGAATGAAAAATTCTTCAGTGACGAGGCAAATTTTTATGTTCACGGTGAAGTTAATAAAAATAATATGCAATACCTGTGATTTGCTCAGTCGAATGGTTGTTGCTGGTAAGCTAATTATGTGGTATAATGTATGGCGAACGGAAATGGTTGGTCCATATTCAACAACGGAACCTTAAATGGTGAGGGCTTCTTGGATTTGTTAAGTGAACAGGTTTTTTCCCCCTTGCTTACGGGATATGGCACTTTTCGAGAGTTTTGAAACAGGACAGAGTGTGACCACACTATGTAGACATTTTCGCAATTTCTTCATAGTAATTTTCTAGGTAGATTGATGGGCACACGGGGATCTATTAAAAGGCCTGCACATTCCCCAGATCTAACATCTTAGGAGGACTTCTACCTTCAGAAACATTTGAAGAGAATGGTGCATGCACTAAAAGTCCCTGATATTGACCATCTGAGAGAAGGCATGGTTGCTGCTTGCGATGTTGTTGCACATGCTACATTACCAAATGTTCTATGCGAGTGTGAGAGAAGTCAACGAGTGTGCTCACAGGAGCATTGACAACATTATAATGTGCATATATCGTAAGTGAAAGATATGTGTATAACTTTTTGCTGGCGTAAGATACGTTGGAAAATCCTTCGTCACTTCATTTCTCGTGAAATTCTAGCCTGATTTGATATATCACATAACCCCCTTTCCTTTCAAATGTTTACGTTGAATTCAATATGGCGGTCAACAATATGCCGGACCTGCGCTTGACACACACGGCTAGAAATCTCCCTGTGCCTAACCTATTTCTTTCATGACCAATTATACCTAGGATAACTCCTTCACATTTTGTAGGGGGTGTTAAGGGACATTTGACTCTTCATAGTTCATGTAAAGTCCGCGCGTTCATTATATCTCCAGCGGTTAACAAAGGGAGCGGTACTCTTTGTTAAAAGAAACACCCAAGCTGGCGGTTTTCTTTTGAAGTAGAAGCAACAAACTGGAGTAGGAAAGCGATGTTGCCAAATTGAAGAGATAAAGAGGAAAAGCAGAAGGAAATTGTAAGGAAAAAAGAAAAAGAAAGAGAAACAAGATTAAAGAATATGGAAAGAGAAAATAAATACAGATAAAGATTAAAAAGGAAGTGTTTAAGGGTATTATCGAAAGGGGGGGGGATATCCAACTCTTACATATTAGGCCTTAATTGACACGGGGGTTCTGGGGGAAGGGATTCTGAATTAAACGTGGGGGGGGGCAGTATCCAACTCTAGGTCTTACATTATGGCTGGTATTTTAGTTAGAGGGGGATTGAACATTAAATTGAGGGGGTATCCATCCAATTCTTGTGTATTACTATTGTCTTAAACTGTTGCGGAAATTCTGGTGTGGAGACTGAGAATAATTTTTTTTTGGAGGAGGCAATGCTGTCTAAAATTAGCATGGAAATTTTGGTGGTAGGATTGAGTATTAAATTTAAAGGAGGAAATAGGAAGCTCTTGATAAAGTGTTAAATCTTAGATTGTCGAGAGATTTCTGTAGTGGAGAGAGAGTTCGAACATTAAATTTTGGAGACTGTATTTAGCGATATTGTATGTAGTACACGTTTTCGACCTCAAACGTGCCAAAAGAGAAGCTGGAAAAGACAAAATATCTCGGGATCTTAAGGAAGTATTGACACCCCATTAAATTAATATTCTTGAAAGCCTGCAAAGAAATGGGTGTAAACATTTTCTTGCTCGCTTCACCCGCAATCATGTGTTGCGAGAATGCGTGTTTGGCGCTTTACTGAGGTGAATGTGAAGTTTCATACTATAGCTGCATTACAAGACATAAGCGATATTCTCGATATTCATTAATAACATCCCTTCTTAAAATATAATGCTTAATGTTGATATACTGCTTAATTTAAAGCAGGTGCATCATTTGGGACAAAAATATATCGAATCCGTATTTCTAACTTGTCACAGAAAAATTTTAAATTTGCACTGAAGATAAAATCCAAGTAATTATTGTTATGGATTATGGTTTGTTACTAAAATAATTATATTTACCCGAGGAAAACGGGGGGTGAGGGCAGTGGCGTGCCCAGGATTGTCGAAAGGGAGGGGTTACGTATACTTTTTCTTGGTAGTCAACCCTCATTTTGTCATATTTTCCTAACTTTGACATTCTTTTTCTTAGGAATACTGGGCCACAGGGGGGGTTATAACTCCCACCAACCCCCCCTTGGGCACGCCACTAGGTGAGGGTGAGTTCTTTGAAAGAGGAACCCTGTTATATTATCGCCCTGAGGTTAAGAATTTCTAGCTAGGGTTCTGTAATGTCTCGTGAAACAAATTGAATCTGCCTTACGGCTGGAGCATATTATTTGGTTTGCCAAGGTTGAATTATTCTATCTTTATCTTAAGTTGTGTAACAATTTGTGTTAAATACTCAAATTGAGTTTTATAAACCCACTCAAAAATACTATTTATATGCATATTTACATATTTTAATTTACTACATTTAACCAATCAATGTACTAGCTTTACGTTTTTCGAAAATCGAACAATCAAAAAATATGGACAATGTAACATGGTATTTCATTCAAATAGAGATCAACTATTACACATTCATCCAAACTATTTTCGGGGGTTTATGAACGATTTTAGGGGTGGTCACGAGTGATGGGCACCCCTGTTTAGGGAATAAGGGCAGATCAAGTATAGTGTTCTGTAAAGCTAAGAAAAAAGTTACTTTCGGTAGACACGCTGTCGTAATTAAATACCTTGTGGGGATTACGATATGGTTTGATGTTTTTTTTTTGGGGGCACATGATATAATCTGGGGGGGGCGCATGACATGATTTTTTGGGGTAATGCGCCATTGGCTTTGAGGGGGGGTGGGCACCTCTGCTCTCCATGAAGAAAATAATATCCTGCAGTTTTGTCTTCATACTTAGGATTTTCACTAGCAGCCGTGAGTGATAACTTTCATTATGCAAAGTCTAAGGAAAAACTAGAAGCACAACACTATAACAAAGCAACAAAACAGCACCATAACACAACACAACTAGTTAAAAAGAATCAACCCCGCACGTGGTTATAACGATAAAATCTTGCTAATTATCAGGTAAATCAATTAATCATCGTAATAAGCAATAATATGCATTGGATTGTTGCTGTTCACCGGGACTTGGACGGCAGAGAGCGAAGGACTAGCCTGTTTCCCGAGAGAAGAGGCCGAGCCTCGGGTAAAGAAATATAAAAATACAACTTTGTTACCAATGGTCAGATTCAACTGAAATTAAAGACAGCCCAGCAGCAGATTATCATCGACGAAATCCCCAAAGCAGAATTTGATAGGAGATAAATTAAGCCCGATATTAAAGGTTAAACAGCTAGACTGGATAACAATAGCTACAGACTCCCTGGCACTGTCTTCGGAACGAACGTGCAGGTTACAATAGGCCCGATCTTTGGCTAACCTCTACTCGAGGTGCTGCTCGAGAAGGGTCAAAGAACTCCAAATATACGGGCGAAGATAGCAGGACAAGAGGCTACGACTTGATGACAATTTAGCAACGCTTGGACAGAGAGGGTACCGTAACAGACCTTTTGAATAACAAATAAATAGACGCGCAGAGAAGGGAAACCACCAGTTTTTACTCAGATTTTCTTCGACGTGTTATCATCGTCAATCTCTCGAGAACCACCCGCGAAAGTATCCGCTTTGTGTCGCACCGTTCCGTGTTGTGTTATTTCGCACGTGTCTGTGTACTATCAATATGGAGTAGAGACAGAGAAAGGCCCTGCTGGGGGGCGTCCGACCCAGTTGCCAATCCTTGAAGATGCGGAGATCCTATCTTATCGCCCGGAAGCCATCTATTGACCACGCCGCAAACATCCACGACTTCACCACGAGGACTTCAGTCAGAGCCGACAAAGGTAAGCCGGAATGGACGTGAAAATGGATAAGCTTCGTTCGCCCCGTCGTGACATCCAATGAACTCGCTTAATTACATTAAAAATCTCGAACAGACATTGCTTATTACGGTGATTAAATTGCATCAACTATCATTTTAACATGTAAAACCGTACAGCGTTCAATTATCCATTCATCCAAAGTATTTAATATTCAGATTGTACGACGCTATAAATTGTCAACATAATTATATATCAGTGATCCTCGTTAACCTCAAAATTAACAATATATAGATTAACATTCATTCAACAACAACAACTTAAAAGGAGTAGTGTTTTGTTGTACAGGTAAAGCTCCGACCGGAACATGTTTTTCCGTAAATGCAAAAGTAAAATGTCAAATTAAGAACTGTTTAAATTAATGTAGCTAACTGTAAACATGCCGCCGAACTATTATTGTATTAATTACTAATGTATTTTGGATTGCCGAGAAATGAATGCGAGAGTGAAAGTATGAGTGAAAGGGGCAATGATGTAATGTTTATGCATGTGCTCTTTTATAGAAATTACAGTATATATATAGAACTAACCCTGTAGTGTGATTCGTTCTACCCTATGTAATCTCTTGGGCTCCAACTGATGGCACTTACCCTGGGACAAAAGGTAAATAGGTTGTTAATGATTGCCTTTTGTTTATGTGTTTAATTGTTTTGTGGGTTTGACCTTACCCTCGTAACGTAGAATCAGAATGACGTCAGGCACGTTAAATAAGTAGCCGTAGCCGAGGCGTCAGTTAAAAGATGGCGCCCGAACATGGTGACATGTAGGTTCGACGAGTAATTCCGAACATTGTGACATGTAGGTTCGACGAGTAATTCCGAACATGTGACATGTAGGTTCGATGAGTAATTCCGAACATGTGACATGTAGGTTCGATGAGTAATTCCGAACATTCGACGTGTAGGTCCGAGTAGACCCGAATATGCGATTATTAGGCCCGAGTAGGCCCGAAGTTTAAATAAGTGTCGATAGTTGGAAGGAAGTTATTAATAGTCGCAAAAATGAGTTTATTGTGCCATAATTATTCAGTTATAGAGCTATGTGCCTACATGCCTTCGACAGGAACCAAGAGATTGATAGAGGTAGAAAATCAAATATTAATCACTTATTGCAGTTAAAAAAAAATACCACGCAGGACGCCTAGAGTATGAAGCGTTTAGTTCTTTGTGTTGCTATAATCAGTAATTTTCTAGTTTAGAGTATTTAAGTGTATTTACGCATAGTTAGCATGTGAATTGAGTATTTAATTGTTTGTGCAATATATATAGTGGGCGTGAAGTAACAATGGTTAAAGTAATTTACATAGCGAGAGATTTTGGATTTTTATGCGGCGATAAGGATAAAGCATCGATCAAGGATGGTAAGGGGGGAGACGTAAAACCCCGTAGGGTCTATTTATGAAAAGGAAAAGAGAAATTTATATCTCGCTGCGAGAACGCATCGAATCCAAGGAAGAAGAGAGAGAGAATAACGACCGAGGAGAAGGGTGATGGAGAGAATAACTCGACAAAGGAAGAAGATTGAAGAAATGGACAATCCAAAGGAAGGAGAGGAAGTGACGTTACTGGAAGGCGACCAGGGAGGAGAAAGCAACCGTGCTCCGGAGAATACCGTTATCCCTGAAAGTGAGCAGCCAACGGCAGTGTTACCAACCCAAGGCACCATGGATGTTCAAGCGATAATGGCGCTCTTCACTACGATGATGAAGCAACAAGAAGAAGAGAAAGAACGTCGAAAAGAGGAGAAAGAAAGGAAGAGAAAATTGGAAGAAGAAGAGAAAGAGGAGAAGAGAAAATTGGAAGAAGAAGAGAAAGAGGAGAAGAGAAAATTGGAAGAACAAGAGAAAGAAAAGCAAAAAGAATTGCGAAGAAGAGAGAAAGAACAACAACACCGAGAGATGATGGATCAGTTTCTACAAGCATTAAAAAAGAATGATGAGAAAATAGAAAAAGCCCAAGAAGAGTGTGTTGAAAGACATCGTGATAACTCGAAAGACATTGAGAACCTGGAAAAAACGGTGGAAACTGAAGTCAGGCAGATCCATGAACACCTGGCACACCTGGGAGAGAAGATAGAAGAAAAGAAGAATGACGTAGAAAAGAGAATGGAAGAGGAATTCCGAATGGTTGATCGTCGACTTGCAGCGGATTCCAGAATGGTGGAAGAAAGATTTGGACAAATCGAAACAAAGATGACCTCAGAAGAACAGCAATGGAGGAAGATAAAAAACATGACGCAAGACTTACGCCAAGACGTCACACGAATCAAAGAAACGATGCAGAGAGAGACTTCTTCAATCGTTATTACGTCACCACGAACGAGGAACGAGGAAGAACAGCGAGAATTAACGCCCCTGGCGACATTAGCGCAGCAACCATCTCGATCGGGGAGTCAAGCCACAGGCGATGACGTCATGGAGCAGGATAGCAGTTGCTCGCGAGTCCACTCCGTGGTACAGACCAGTGTAGCCACCTCGGAAATAGGCAGGCGTGCCATCTTCTCGAAGTTTTCACTGGACAACTTTATGATTTTCGACCAAGAGAAGACAGAAACTTTGCCATCCACGTTTATTCAAGAATTCAAAAGAGATTGCATTTTATACGGGATTCACGAAGAGGATCACCTGAAGCTCATCCAGAAACTTCTTCGCGGTTCCGCACGCATTTGGTTAGACCACCAGGTACCAGCGTTCAAGACCTTTAGCACCTTCGAAAAAGCTTTCATTGAACAATTTCAGTGCAGATCATTGGTAGAGAGGAAGGTTACCCAGTTAAGAAACAAGCGGTACGACGTCAACGGAAAGCTCACATATAA
Source organism: Lepisma saccharinum (assembly GCF_977018435.1). NCBI lineage: Eukaryota > Metazoa > Arthropoda > Insecta > Zygentoma > Lepismatidae > Lepisma > Lepisma saccharinum. The sequence goes on from NC_139249.1 coordinate 44,739,465, forward strand.
ACAGTTTTTCTGGCAGAGGGTGAATGAATTCCGTTCGCTTAAGCCCGGAACCGAAGTGATAGAAATCCTCACGGCTATCAGAGCTATGTACCCGAGCTACGTACAGAGACAGCTTACAGGAGATGTGTTAGAAAATTTTGACCGAATGTCGCTTATCCTTGAAGACATGGATTTGCTGAAGGAGAACGAAAAACATCGATGGGAAGATCAATCAAGCAGAAGAGGGAATAATAATTTTGATAGGAAGAGAGGAGAAAATTTTCCACGAGTGCAAATGGCGACTACACGTAATACATACAATGGACGTCGACAACAATTCAATCGACAAGAACAATCGCAGTACAGTCCTCCAAGACAGCGAGACAGGGATACCAAACGCTCGAATCGAGGAAACTACCGTGGAGGCAGACAGAACACCAACGCAGGTTACCGAGGGCGTGGCGACATACGATTTTCACGCGGGGAGGAAGACAATCGTATGGAAGAAGGCAGAACACAAGCTATTCATTTAGTAAGAACCGCCTACAACAATGAGAAGCAAGAGACTGACGAACAATGGCCTCAACCATCAACGAGTAGGGGACTCAATCCCAACGCGCCAGATTACCAGTCAGGTACTCGTCGGGATAACAGCCACGGCGCAAGAGCGGAAAACTAACGCCTTCCGACGACAGCTCGGCTCGTGTCGGCGGAGAATCTGAGATGCAAAAGGTTCTAGAGCAACAATCCTCACCTGTAAATCGAAGACACAAAATGACAGACATAGAAGTAAGAAGTTGTTGGTTCATAAATAATTTATCAGAAGATGATGATGAAAGCGATGCTACAGAGAATTCGAGCAGGAAATTATGGCCATCTCAAACGCCTCAAATACAGTTAAAAATAGGAGAAAACTACATTAATGCCATCGTGGACACTGGGTCGGAATTGAACTTATGTGGGGAACAGATCTGGAAGAAAATCTCCAAGGATATAACGAAACCGCAGCTTAGTAGCAGTAAGGACATTAGGCTAGTGGATTTCTCAGGCAAGGTTAGACAGCGACCACTAGGGCACGTGGTAGTAGGTGGCAAAATAGGAGACATGGAGACTCTAATAGATTTTTACGTCGTTCGAGAATTGAATGTGGATGCTATTTTAGGCATGGAGTTCCTTATACAATATAGCGCAGATTTGAACCTACGTAGAGGTACGTTACGTTTATGTGACGACGTCAGTCAGCAGGAAGCTGAATTTATAAATAATAGAATGTACTTCCCAGAGGAAGGAAAGTGCTTTAATGTTACAAAAAATTGCGCTACCTTAAGCCCGGAAGAAAAAGTTGAAGTATTAGTGTCTAATCTCAACGAAATATACATGGAAGCCCGAGAGAAGTTCAGAAACATCCTACGAGAGCATGCAGAGATCTTTTCAGAAAAACCAGGCAGATGCAGAGTATACACTCATGAGATCAAAGTTGAAGGTGACGAACCAGTCGTGTCACATGTATATCCGGTGGCCTACTCCTACAGGGGCGAGATCAGAAAGCAGCTGAGACAGATGTTAGATTGGGACATCATTAGACCGTCGAATTCTTGTCATCTCAATCCTCTACTGGTTGTTAAAAAACCGGGAGGTAAAGGATTACGTTTGTGTATCGACTTTCGCCGATTGAATCAGCGTTGCCAACTACAACGTGTAAAAACACTGAATCTTAACGAAATATTACAAATTTTTCATGGCAAAAAGATTTTTTCAAAGTTGGACGCTAATAGTGGGTTTTGGCAGCTGAACCTATCCGAGCACAGCAAGCCTTATACTGCCTTTCTATTTGAAAACCAATTGTATGAATTCCAAACCATGCCTTTTGGATTGTCAAATGGCGTTCAAGGTTTCACCAATGCAATGAACGCAGTGCTAGGAGCCGAAGTTAGTGGATTTTGCCTAGCGTACGTGGATGACTTGATCATTTTTTCAGAGGATATAGAAACACATCTAATTCACCTGGATACTGTTCTCAGTAAACTTCATGACGCCGGAATGACAATTCAACTGGATAAATCAGAGTTTTTCAAAACACAAATTGAATACCTTGGCCACATAGTAAATGAAAATGGAATTCAACAGCATCCCAAACGTTTCGAGACGATCAAGCAGCTTGAAAAACCGACCTCAATTAAAGGAGTTCAGAAACTATTAGGAATCTTTCAATGGCATAAGAAGTTCATTGACCAGTTCGCACAGATGGCAGCACCGCTGTATGAACTTTTGAAGCAGAACCGGAAGTGGAAATGGACTGAGGCACAACAGCGGAGTATGGATGCTCTAAAAGAAGCTGTCTGCAAGGAACTGCAATTATATCACCCAGATTTTAACGACACCTTCTACGTGCAATGTGATGCGAGTATGTTAGCGCTAGGCAGTTGCCTATATCAAATAAAGGATGGCGAAAAGAGGATAATTCAATATGCAAGTCGAGCCTTGAGAGGAGCTGAGAAACGGTACAGCATAAACGAACTAGAATGTTTGGCCATCATTTGGTCTATCCAGAAATTCCACATTTATCTGGCAGGAAGGGAATTTATTGTGGTAACAGACCATAAAAATCTGCAGTTTCTAAATCAAGCAAAAAATTGGAATAGTAGGCTAACGAGGTGGAGTCTCCAGCTTCAAGGCTATAATTTTAAGATACAACATTGCAAAGGAAAAGATAATACTGTTCCTGATGCACTATCCCGTTACAATGAGGGAAAAGGGGTGACCACTGTACGTGTGAATCATGTTATCCTAGCTGAACAAATGCTACACGGATACAGCGCTGACCAGTTCGCGCAAGAACAACGTAAGGATGCAAATTTACTGGAAATTATCCATCTAGTGGATGGCAACACTGAAGAAAGCAGCAGGAGGGGGAGGAGAGCGAAAGAGTTTTTCCACCTGGAGAACGGGATCCTCGTCCGCACTGATTTTCACGACGATAACGAGATAAGGATCTGCATCCCGAGTCACCTTACCAAGAACATGCTACAGGAATGTCACGAGAAAATGGGTCATTTCGGCTTCACAAACACATGGAAGCTGCTTACCTCCACTTATTATTGGAAAGCGATGCGCAGTGATTTGAAGAAGTGGTTGCGAGACTGTGAAAAGTGCGCCGAAACTAAGCCACAAAGACAAGGAAAAAATCGCATTATCTCATCATTGCAAGCAGTACGGCCGAGAGATGTAGTTGCGGTTGACCTAGTTGGCCCTTTACCGACATCAAGGAACGGAGAGAAATATCTATTTACGGTCATGGACCTAGCTACCAGGTTCTTAGTAGCATATCCGGTGAGATCTGGGAATACTAAGCTATTGTTAAAATATTTAACAAAATTTTACTTCGTGCATTTGGGAAAACCAACGGTTATTCTCAGCGACAGGGGTCCGCAGTTTCTAAGTAATGAATGGAAGAACACACTGCAGAAGTACAACATACGTGTGATGCTCACGGCACCATACCACCCATCGTCTAACCCGGTGGAAAGGATGCATGCAGAGATCAACAGATTGATGCGTGTATTCTGCCACGAGAATCACGCAGCGTGGAGTGAACAGGTGACTTCCATTGTATTGCTGTTAAATTACACCATCTCCGCCTCATTGGGATATACTCCTGCAGAACTTTTCTTAGGACACGTAGGAAACCAGACTCTTTTGGAACATTTCGGAATCAAAACAGAAAGCAAGAAAACCTCGTGGGAGAAGAAGCTAATAGCAGCAGAAACTAGAGTAAGAAAACAAAAGACAAGAAGAAACCAGAAACAAAGCAGAATCGGAGAAGAAATAAAGGAAAGCGATCTAGTGTTTGTAAAAAGCCACTACTTAAGCTCACAAATCAACAAGAAGATAAGCAAGTTTTTTCATCTTTATGAAGGACCATTCCTTTGCGAAGAAAAAATTGGTAATAATATTTTAAAATTAAGAGACTGTAAACAAGGAAAGGAAATTACCCCACAGCACATAGATAACCTCAAAAAATGGAACTGTTCTCAAGAAAAGAGGGAGATGTGGCTCCAACAACTAGAAAAAACCTAGAGTATTGAACATCGAAAGAGCCTTTAAACTTGTAAATTATTCCGCATACTAGTGTAAATAATTTAACACAATTATGATATTATTATTATTATTAATATTCTGAGAACTTATATATATATATATATATATATATATATATATATACATATCAATAGCTGAGTATATATCATGTTATGTTAATGCCAACATTAATAACGTATTATTTATATTCTTATTACCCAGAATAGATATTATTTAGTAAAGAAACATGTATTTTAAACGGTTTGAATTGATGATAAGAAATATTTTATGTAATAACTCAATAATTCTGAACTATATCTCAAAGCGTGAATTTTCATCATAACTTAGAGTGTGAATGTAGTAAGTTTACATAGGTATATGCATACATAATAGGATAATTCTCGTAAGTGTTAGCAAGGTGTTTGTTAAATGATCAAGGTTACAGAGTCAAGAACTGAAAATGAATGTTGAATAATCCTGCAATTTTATGTTTGGTTAATATTAAAGGTAATGATGTAAAATTAATTGAAAAGTGCAATTTAGTCTATAGAGAAAGACAACTATATATTCCAGGGTTCGAGTCCCTATTCGAGCGCCTATGTGTAACAATTAGACAAGATTTAACGTTAATTATTAATTGTGTTTTGATGAATTTCTCCTTCGCATATAATCTTAAGCTCAGAAAAAAATCATGTGTAAGGAGAGGGGAATGTTATAACGATAAAATCTTGCTAATTATCAGGTAAATCAATTAATCATCGTAATAAGCAATAATATGCATTGGATTGTTGCTGTTCACCGGGACTTGGACGGCAGAGAGCGAAGGACTAGCCTGTTTCCCGAGAGAAGAGGCCGAGCCTCGGGTAAAGAAATATAAAAATACAACTTTGTTACCAATGGTCAGATTCAACTGAAATTAAAGACAGCCCAGCAGCAGATTATCATCGACGAAATCCCCAAAGCAGAATTTGATAGGAGATAAATTAAGCCCGATATTAAAGGTTAAACAGCTAGACTGGATAACAATAGCTACAGACTCCCTGGCACTGTCTTCGGAACGAACGTGCAGGTTACAATAGGCCCGATCTTTGGCTAACCTCTACTCGAGGTGCTGCTCGAGAAGGGTCAAAGAACTCCAAATATACGGGCGAAGATAGCAGGACAAGAGGCTACGACTTGATGACAATTTAGCAACGCTTGGACAGAGAGGGTACCGTAACAGACCTTTTGAATAACAAATAAATAGACGCGCAGAGAAGGGAAACCACCAGTTTTTACTCAGATTTTCTTCGACGTGTTATCATCGTCAATCTCTCGAGAACCACCCGCGAAAGTATCCGCTTTGTGTCGCACCGTTCCGTGTTGTGTTATTTCGCACGTGTCTGTGTACTATCAATATGGAGTAGAGACAGAGAAAGGCCCTGCTGGGGGGCGTCCGACCCAGTTGCCAATCCTTGAAGATGCGGAGATCCTATCTTATCGCCCGGAAGCCATCTATTGACCACGCCGCAAACATCCACGACTTCACCACGAGGACTTCAGTCAGAGCCGACAAAGGTAAGCCGGAATGGACGTGAAAATGGATAAGCTTCGTTCGCCCCGTCGTGACATCCAATGAACTCGCTTAATTACATTAAAAATCTCGAACAGACATTGCTTATTACGGTGATTAAATTGCATCAACTATCATTTTAACATGTAAAACCGTACAGCGTTCAATTATCCATTCATCCAAAGTATTTAATATTCAGATTGTACGACGCTATAAATTGTCAACATAATTATATATCAGTGATCCTCGTTAACCTCAAAATTAACAATATATAGATTAACATTCATTCAACAACAACAACTTAAAAGGAGTAGTGTTTTGTTGTACAGGTAAAGCTCCGACCGGAACATGTTTTTCCGTAAATGCAAAAGTAAAATGTCAAATTAAGAACTGTTTAAATTAATGTAGCTAACTGTAAACATGCCGCCGAACTATTATTGTATTAATTACTAATGTATTTTGGATTGCCGAGAAATGAATGCGAGAGTGAAAGTATGAGTGAAAGGGGCAATGATGTAATGTTTATGCATGTGCTCTTTTATAGAAATTACAGTATATATATAGAACTAACCCTGTAGTGTGATTCGTTCTACCCTATGTAATCTCTTGGGCTCCAACTGATGGCACTTACCCTGGGACAAAAGGTAAATAGGTTGTTAATGATTGCCTTTTGTTTATGTGTTTAATTGTTTTGTGGGTTTGACCTTACCCTCGTAACGTAGAATCAGAATGACGTCAGGCACGTTAAATAAATAAATTTTCGACGTCGAGCTAATCAAATGGTTATGGAGCAAAAATAACAAGAGGCGCCTTGCAACTACAAGAAATGTAAAGAAAAAGTGGCAACAACGTCTGAGTGCACGCGCTTATCGGGAGCGGCTTGGCTATTGTTTGCTATTGTTGTCAGTGTTAAGTTTTATAAAAGGGTTGCCGATGGGGACATAATAAATGCGCGGACTTTAATGGGGCTTTTATCAGTCACATAGTTACACATATTATTTTGTATCTTCTGATCCCATTGCAGTCCCAGAAAGATTTTTTGGTATGTTTTAGAGTATGGTATGAGGGACCAAATATATTTTTTTCACCATTTTTGGTGATGACATGTTTTGAGATATTCAAGGTCAAAAGTAAAGGTCAAGTGACAAAATTATATTTTTATCCAAAGGTAGGCTTGTTATATATCACTGGAAAGCTTGTTCAATTCCCTGTATATTAAGCTTTATTTGAGCTTTCTAGGCAAAATAGGGGCGGAGTTACAGAAGATTTAGTATAGCTAAGCGGGCTCAAAAAGGGCAATTTATGCTAACTTTGACCTTGAATAATTTAACAATTACAAGACGCACGAAACTAAAAAGTTTCATAGTTACTAAGTTCCATGCATAGTTTCAACTCCCCAAATTTCATGAAAATCGGAGATGGTCAGGTCAAAGGCTGTGTTGATTTCGCATGGAATGACTCATATATTACACACATATTAAAAAATATTGTTTTGGTGGAATTGTAAAAAGATAGTAAACACTACTCTTTTGGACTTTGAGGTGGATGTGCGTTGTATGCGTTGTATACCCTGCGTGGCAGAGGATGGGATAATGGTCTTTAGAGCAAAGGGATAATTTACTATGGGTCCCACCTTTATCTGAGGTTTTCGGCCCCTTTGAAGTAAAACGTAACAAGTGTTGATAATGTGGGAAATTCATTTCAGCTCTTATTTTAATATGAAAAGAATTGCCCCCCCCCTCCCTTGAAAATATTTGGTGGGAAGTTACATTTTAAATATCACGTGTAAAACTAAAAGGTTACAAATTAACAATTTTGATGTTTATTGTAAAATAAGGATCGACTGGTTGAGCAACTGAATATTTCTACTGGATTCATAACTGTAGACAATTGACACGCTACACTACGTTTACGACAAACTGCGTACATACAAAGGTATGAGATGAGGGACATTTTCCTATCGATGGACATCTGCGAGCAAGTAAGTTAATTCTGCAATTCGGAGGGGACATGACAAGGTACTGGGGCCCCTCTGGCTGAGATAATACGTCACTGCTTGTTATCGCATACATCGTATATGATGTTACTGGGAGCCAGATTTCTGTTTTGTAAATCGATTTTTTTATAAGCGACACTATCTGTGGAATTTCTGCGATTATATAAAAAATTCAAGAGCACATTGTGGGGCCCCTACACTTCACCCCCCCCCCACACACACATCGCGGGGAAGCGGGGGCGGCTGCTACGCCACTGGAGCCACTACGTGCCTCCACTGGGTATTGAATCCGGGGTCCCTTGATTACAAGGCGACGACGTCACCACTACGCCATCGGAGAGGCCCTGATAACACAAAGTGTGTAGCTTCTTGCACGAGAACAGTAACAACAGAATCCTGATTCCAAAGCGGAGAACTTATATTTTAGGTATTTTACTACATAATCTATGTTAGTTGGCCATTTTACTGTAACAAAATGAATGTACCGATGGGATCAAAAAGAAACATGCAGCTTCACAGTGCGTAGGCTGGTGATCTCAAAGGACAATGTGTAAGCTTTCTTTCAACTAAGGAAAGGAAAACAGTTATTCTTCAGGGTTCCGGCACATCTGTCAATGGCCAGTGGGCACGACCAATCCATTATCCCCCTCCCTCCCAGATCGTAAAAGCAACGAGGTCGGGTTGCTGAAACTGGGTAACGATGGTAAGAATATGGGAGGGTTGAGGCTGGGAAAAAGGAGAATTTCTTGAAAGCGACGTCAGCGCCTCCCTCGTGTTCCCTTGGTACTGTTGTTAGAACGGAACTAACGACACCCTCGAAATTTGGATTTCTTTCAACATCCAGCCGAGGCTTAAGAAAAATTGGACAAACAGTCAATAAATCACACTCCACAGTTCAGTACATAGTAAACAAATTTAGAGAGGAAGGTTGAACACAGAATGTGCCGAGAAAACCGAAAGACAGACGGTTGAATAAACGTGATGAACGCTTAATTTTAAAATGAGTGCAAGAAAACCCCCAACTAAGTGTTCCTCAGTTATGACCGTTAGTAGAAAATGTTACTGGCAAGATGATGTCCGATCAAACTGTCGGACGTGCCTTGTGGAAGCATGGATATCATGGCAGAATACCACGAAAGAGGCCGTATGTAAATAAGATGAATCGCAGGAATAGACTTTCATTTGCGAAAGAGCACATCCACACGAGTCCAAGATTAATATATACGGGTCTGATAGATAAATAGGGTCTGGAGAAAATCAAATAAAGACAATGATCACATTACCACAGTTCCAACAGTTAAACACGGTGATGGGTCATTAATGATTTGGAGCTGTATGTCGTCCAAAGGTGTTGGTATCTTGTATGCATATGTCTATTTGGACATATTGAAGAACAATGTAAAGCAGAGTGCCCAAAAAAAGGACATGCCGCCTGTCTACAGATTCCAACAAGACAATGACAGTAAGCATAAGACGCGAGTTAACATGAATTGGCTAATATGGAATGTGCCCAAACTACTACAAACACCAGCTCAAAGTCCAGACTTAAATCCCATTGAGCATTTATGGGCAATTTTGAAGAGGCGAGTCCGTAAAGCAGCCGTTAAGTCCAAACAAGAGTTGGAAACTGTTGTGCAAGCCGAGTGGAATAAAATAAGCTCTGAAATATGTCGGAAACTGGTTAATTCTATGAAGAAAAGGTGTCAAGCCGTAATTAAAGCCAAAGCACACGCATCAAAGTATTAGAACTGTCAGTCAATTTGCTCTGAATATATTTTTTCCTGTATATTATTAAGTGTAATAGAAAACTTGTACAAAAAATGGCATGTTTCTCTCTCAGTTTCATTTAATTTATTATTGTCATTGGTTATACAGAATTTGGGTAAGATTTTATGTTCCTAATGATATTAGTTATTGAACTGTAAAGAAACAATTTCAAAAGAGTGTATTTCCTTTCAGATATTAAAGCATTTTCTTTGAAAATCAGTGTGTATGAATAAGAATGTTACATACTGTACGAGGGGTGACTGAAAAGTTCTCGGCCTACCCATGATGAATTTATCGTAGCTGAATGTTACTTTAGCTAATCATAATATATGCCTTTGCAAAGCCCCATACCAAATTTCATAGTACTATCTTTTTTGTTTTTCAGATTTTGATGTTTGAAGTGAAGACGGTGAGCATTTTCTGAAAAATGGATAAAGTGAGCATTCGTGCGGTTATTCAATACCCCCTGAAAAAAAAAATGAGTGGACAGGACATCTACAAGAACATGATGGAAACACTGGGGGAAGATGCCCCATCGTATTCTACTGTGAAAAAATGGGTGGCGGAATTCAAATGGAAGAGCACCTCTGTCCAAGATGGACCTCGCAGTGGAAGACCGGTGTAATGGGAATTTGTACTCCGTAGTGACTGTACAGTCAATTTTCTACGGAGAAATATGACTGCCAATTCCAGTTCCCATCAATTAAGCAGGGGATACATTATCCCCGTAGAAAAATGACTTCCTCTCAATTCTCACTTAAAAGAGGGAGTAGAAATTTCCCGCAGAAATGTGACTGCTCCACTATATGCTGCATATATTAGAAGGGGGTACAAATTCCACGTAGAAAAGTGACTGCCCCCTAAAATCCTTCTTATATTAGGAGGAGGTATAATTTCCCCATAGAAATGTGACTGCCCTCCTAAAACCTGCTTACATTAGAAGCGGGTACAAATTCCCCGTAGAAAAGTGACTGCCCCCTAAAAAATTCTTATATTGGGAGGGGGGTACAAAATTCCCGTACAAAAGTGATTGCCCATTTAATTGCTTCTTATATTAGGAGGGGATACAATTTCCCAGTAGAAATGTGACTGCCATCCTAAATCCTGCTAATATTAGAAGGGGGTACAAATTCACCGTAGAAAAGTGACTGCCCTTTAAATCCTATTTATAACAGGAGGGGGTACAAATTCTCCGTAGAACAGTGACTACCCCCTTATTTCCTTCTTATATTAGGATGGGGTACAATTTCCCCGTAGAAAAGTGACTGTCCCCGCAAATCTTGACTATATCAGGATTGCGTACAAATTCAAAGTAGAAAGTCCCTGCCCCTTACATACTTCTTATATTAGAAGGGGGTAAAAAATCCCCGAAGAAAAGTGACTGCCCATTTAATTCCTTCTTACATTAGGAGGGGGTACAATTTCTCCGAAGAAATGTGAATGCCTTCCTAAATCCTGCTTATATTGGGAGGGGGTAACAATTTCCCGTAGAAAAGTGACTGTCCACTTAATTTTCTTACATTGGGAGGGGGTACAAAATTCCCGTACAAAAGTGATTGCCCATTTAATTCCTTCCTATATTAGCAGGGGATACAATTTTACAGTAGACATGTGACTGCCATCCTAAATCCTGCTAATATTAGGGGGTACAAATTCACCGTAGAAAAAATGACAGCCCTTTTAAATCCTACTTATAACATGAGGGGGTACAAATTCCACGTAGAACAGTGAGTACCCCCTTATTTCCTTCTTATATTAGGATGGGGTACAATTTCCCCGTAGAAAAGTGAGAGTCCCCTCAAATCCTGACTATATCAGGAGTGCGTACAAATTCAAAGTAGAAAAGTCACTGCCCTTTACATACTTCTTATATTAGGAGGGGGTAAAAAATCCCCGTAGAAAAGTGACTGCGCCTTAAATACTTCTTATATTAGGAGGGGGTAAAATTTCCCCGTAGAAAAGTAACTGTCCTCTTAAATATTGCTTATATTAGGAGGGATAAATATTCCCTGTTAAAAGTAACTGCCACCTAACTTCCTTCTTATATTAGAAGGGGTGACAAAAATTCCCCGTAGAAAAGTGACTCCCTCCTAAATTATTTATTATAATTAGAGTGGATACAATTTGCCCGTAGAAATGCGACTACCCTCTGAAATCCTGTTTACATTAGAAGGGGTACAAATTCCACGTTGAAAAGTGACTGCCAACTAAAATTCTTCTTATATTAGGAGGGATAAATATTCCCTGTGGAAAAGTGACTGCCATCTTTAATCCTTCTTATATTGGGTTGGGGTACAAAATTCCCGTACAAAAGTGACTGCTCATTTAATTTATTTTATATTAGGAGGGGATACAATTTCCCAGTAGAAATGTGACTGCCTTCCCAAAATCCTGCTAATATTAGAAGGGGGTACAAATTTACCGTAAAAAAGTGACTGCCCATTTAATTCCTTCTTTTCTTAGGAGGGGGTAAAATTTCCACTTAGAAATTTGAGTGCGCTCCTAAATCCTGCTTATATTAAAAGGGGGTAAAAATTTTCCGTAGAAAAGAGATTGCCCCCTCAAATTCTTCTTATATTGGGAGGGGGTACAAAATCCCCGTAGAAACGTGACTGCTCAGTTATTTCCTACTTAAATTAGAAGGGTGTACAAATTCCCCGTAGAAAAGTGACTGCCCCCTTATTTCCTTCTCATATTAGTATGGGGTACCAAATCCCCGTAGAAAAGTGACTGCCCCCTCAAATCCATCTTATATTGGGAGGGTTACAAAATCCCTGTAGAAAAGTGACTGCCCATCTAATTCCTTCTTATATTAGGAGGGTGTACAAATTAACCGTAGAAAAATGACTGCCCCCTTAATTCCTTCTTATATTAGGAGGGGGTACCAAATCCCCGTAGAAAAGTGACTGCTCCCCTAAGTCCATCTTATATTAGGATAAAGGTAAAGGTAAAGTGTCCCCCTGTGCATAGCACCACGCCATGAAGGCGTATAAAGGGTGTGAGGGTAACGCCCCACACTTTCTTGTTCCGGTCGTGAGTGGGGGTGATGTGATCAGCATCACGTCCCTGACCGCCTTTACCACCCAGGGTTTCCCCCAGGTACCCATATTATTCGACGCAGGGCGGCGGCCGGGGCCGCTTCCACCGTTAGAAAAGTTCCCGGATTTGAACCGGCCGGGGATCGAACCCGGGACCTTGAGCATGGTAGTCAGACGCGTTACCGACTTGAGCCACCGCGGCCACCTTCTTATATTAGGAGGGGGTACAATTTCCCCGCAGAAATGTGTCTGCCTTCCTAATTCCAGCTTATATTAGGAGAGACTACAAATTTCCCGTAGAAAAGTGACTGTCCCTTAAATCCTTCTTATATTGCTAAGGGGTACAAAATCCCCGTGGAAAAGTGACTGCCCACTTAATTCATTTTTATATTAGGAGGGGGTACAATTTCACCGTAGAAATTTGACTGCCTTCCTAAATCCTGCTTATATTGGGATGGGGTACAAAATCCCCGTAGAAAAGTGACTGGCCATGCAATTCCTTCATATATTAGGAGGGGGTACAATTTCACCGTAGAAATGTGTCTGCCTTACTAAATCCTGCTTATATTAACAGAGGCTACAAATTTCACGTAGAAAAGTGACTGCCCCTAAAATCCTTCATATATTGGGAGGGGGTAAAAATTTCCCGTAGAAAAGTGACTGCTCCCTGTTAAATTCTTCTTATATTGGGAGGGGGGTACAATTTCCCCTTAGAAAAGTGACTGTCCCCTTAAATCCAGCTTATATTTGGAGGTGGTACAATTTCTCCGTACAAATGTGACTGCCTACTAAATGCTGTTATATTAGGAAGGGGTACAAATTCCAAATAGAAAAGTGACTGTCCCCTTAAATTCCTGTTTATATTAGAAGGGGGGACAAAATTCCCCGTAGAAAAATGACTCCCTCCTAAATTCTTTCTTATATTAAGAGGG